>NC_142064.1:54157500-54494583 GCF_059756535.1 Pantherophis guttatus
TCCAATCAGATAAAGAAATATCCAACCATAATGTTTCTTGTTAAGGCCCTTTTACTTGGAAGTTACAAAATGAAGCAAGGTGTCCTGAAATTTATCTAACATCATTTTTAGAAAAAGGATTAAATTATAATGGCATGCGCAGCGCACACCAATCGCGCACTTCGTGTGGAAAAAGAAGACTTCACTTCACTACTTACCTTCACTAGGTAAGTAGAATAGTGAGAGAGGGGCTGTGCCGCATGATTTATCTTTGCTAGAAAGCAGGATTTCCTCCTTTCTGGTGATTTTAAATCATGTGGCACAGCTGATCATCAGAAATACCGGTTCAAACGAACCGGTAGCTTTTTTAAACTACTTGTTTGCCTGAACCTGTAGCTTTTTAACTACCAGTTCGCTCGAGCCGGTAGTTTTTATCACTACCAGTTTGCCTGAACTGGGACGAACCGGTAGCATTTCACCCCTGGTATGTGGGAAAGACCTAGGGAGACAGGGAGAAGAGATGCTGCCTAGGGAATGGTCAGATAAGAGGCAGCACAGCCTGCAGTCACATAACAGATGGAGCAAGAGACTCAGAAGTTACCCTCCGTAAGTTCTTGGATGGTAAAAGTGAGGGTGGGAGACTTGTACTTTCAGACTTACAAGATTTAATTCGTTTTAATTCATTTTTTTTTTTAATTTGATTTATATGCCGCCCTTCTCCGGAGACTCAGGGCGGCTTACAATGTGCTCAGCAATAGCCTTCATACTTTTGTATATTTATACAAAGTCAGCTTATTGCCCCCACAAACTGGATCCTCATTTAACCTACCTTAGAAAGGATGGAAGGCTGAGTCAACCTTGAGCCTGGTAAGATTCGAACCTGCAGAAATTGCAGGCAGCTGTGTTAATAACAGGGTGCATTAAACCACTGTACTACCAAGGCTCTTTTAAATTTTAAATTTTTGTATTTATGTGTTTTATCTTGTAGCTGTTCACCGCCCTGAGTCCTTCGGGAGAAACGCGGTATAGAAATTTAATAAATGATAATGATGATGATGATGTTGTGGATGTAGCTTTACAATTAAACAGAAATAGTTTATATGGCCATGTTTCCTGTCTGCCATAGAAGTATATTGATTCCTGTCTACGTTAAACCATATTCATTTAGTTCATAGTTAAAACTGGAAACATTCTGCACAATAAAACTAAATAAGAATAACTGAAAATGAAAATAACAGTCCCATCATCTTAGAGCTGTGATGGGCAAGAAGAAAAGAGGTTTGTTTGTGCCTGTAACAATAATGTTTTTCATTATGTCCAAATTGGATATTATTATTCTTGTTGACCTATGGAGAATCTTGTAAGGAATAAAATAGTCTTTTTATGAAATATTGTATTAGTAATTGATAAGCAAAGGATCCAGAATGATTAGGATATGCTTTAGATACAAGTGTCAAGAATAAATGCTGTTTAATGTAACTAGTTATCTTTAAAAACATTTTTCTACCTTTTTGTCTTCCAAAATACATGGGTCATTCTCCATCTCTAGGATGGAGATTTTTTTCAAAAATTGAAAAAATCTCGATCTAGTGATTAAATCCCTCATCTTCTACTATTACTGTTGTATTTATTTATCTGGTATCACTCACACGTATGGATTCCATGAATTATTGCTAAGGGAGTTTCTTGATATAATTCCTATTCCCTAGTCTTTCCACATATTATTTACTCCAGAAATTATATCCTGACTTATTTGACAGAAGCAAGGATGGAAAGTTTTTTTGTTTAACCTCCTGGGGTTGGCTTATGAGAAAACAAGTTACCAGTTTTCTCAATAGCAAAATGGAAGCCTTCAGGCATGGCAAGTCACACATTGAAGGAACTTTAACCAAGCCTCATGTCATATTCTTTCTCTGTTACTGCTCATTGAAACAAGCTGATCTCATCATAGATACCAAGTAGGATACAAAAATGTTGGTGTGTGTTGTTCTTCATGGATAAAAAGAGCTCAACATGTTCATGGCTCTCATCCAGATATGTAATGAGATTAAAGGCAGCTGTTCATATTTTTCAAATCTGTCCCCAATGATCCAATTTTGTGACTGGCTCTTTTCTCAAAGTCCTGTTTCTGCAAAGCCACTTCCCATTTTGATACATTCTCATGTTCAGTCTTGTGTTACTCGCATCCAATTCTTAATTGCTTTCATTTTTCAAAACTAAGTTGCACACTTCATTATTTACAATAAAGCAGAGCTGCATAACTTTTTCAGGCTGAAGGATGCACTTGGATTTCATGGCCTCTGGGATGCCATTCATTATAAAAAGTAATGAGTGGGACCAAGGTTAAGATTAACTTTGATTTGATTTATATTTAAATTAAATTAAACTTTAATGGCACTAATACTATTAGTCTCCAGTCATGCATTTTCCCTTTTTCTTTTCCTTTTCATTAAAAATTACATATTGGGAGCCACATTTGGTAAATCAAGGATGTCTTGGGGTTTTCAGGTTGTGCAACTCTGCAGTAAAGAAAAAGAAATTTAAAAAAAAGACAAAAATGGTTACTGTTGTCTTGTTCTATCTTTTGCAGCAGTAAAAAAAAAAAGGCCTTTTTATTTCTAATACTCTTTTTTATCACATGACAAGTTAGGGTAATGGCAGCAAGACATTTCTCTCTTGTATCAGGGAGATTAAATCAGCAATTACTAGTCTCGGTCTCTACTTCAAGCATAAAGAAGAATTCCCCAGAACCATGCCCTGAACAAAGACAAGTCTCATTCTTGACTCTCAATTGAGAAGATCCTAGAAGACCCATGAGAATATCTCCCAAGTATTGTTTTTAGGCTGTTCCTACCTACCATTAAGTAGAACAAAAGATTTGGCCAAAATACCAGTGGTACATCCTAAGCAGTTCAATTTAGTGAAGAGATCTTGGAATCCAGAGTTCTGGATGTTATATTTTCCAATCTTGCATATATATGTGTGTGTGTGTGTGTGTGTGTGTGTGTGTGTGTGTGTGTGTGTGTGTACAGTTGATATCTCGGGTTTCTTCCCGTGTAATTGTAAACATATCCTTAAAAGGGTAGTAGCGACGTTTCGACAAAATCGCATTCATCATCTTCTGGCTGATGTTCTCGGTTTGGTGCCCATAAGCACCAAAAGGAATGCGAGGTCACATAAAATGGAAGCTCTTTGGAAGTTTTTCATAGGTCCTGGTCAGATGGTGGATATCCTCCCCGTAGAGGTATGATAACATAGCTTGGCTGTGTTCTGATTGGGTGGAGGTGTGTTCTGATTGGGTGGGGATTTGGCTGTGCTCTGATTGGACGGGGGTTGGAGGGTTGAAAACATATATATATATATTCTGAGGTTTTCGCGGGTGTTTGTATGAAGGTCTTTGGTTATTCGGGTTTTCTCCCACGTAAAATTGGAAGTGTCTTGGTGACGTTTCGATGAAGTCTCATTCGTCATCTTCAGGCTGGTGTTTTCGGCTTCGTGCTTCTAGGAGCAATGTGTGATCGCAGCTATTTCTTCCTTTTAACTGCCAGTGGGGGTGTGAACTGATTGGGTGGGAGCTTGTCTGTGTTCTGATTGGGTGGAGGTGTGTTCGGATTGGTTGGTGGTTTTGGCTGTGCTCTGATTGGATGGGGGGTTGGCTGTGCTTTGATTGGATGGGGGTGTGTTCTGTTTAGGTGGGGGCTTGGTTGTGCTTGGGTTAGTCTGAGTTGCAGGGGGATTTGAGCTGGTGAGCTGCATTGCTGTTGTTTGGCTTCACGTTTGGCTTTTACACAGGAGAAAACCCGAATAACCAAAGACCTACATACAAACACCCGTGAAAACCTCAGAAAACACACACACACACACACACACACACACACACACACACACACACACACACACACATATATATATATATATATATATATATATATATATATATATATATATATATATATATATATATATGTATATATATATATATGTATATATATATATATTTATATATATTTGTTTTCTCAGGTTTTCGCGGGTGTTTGTATGTAGGTCTTTGGTTATTTGGGTCTTCTCCCATGTAAGATTGATAGTATCTTGGCGACGTTTCGATGAGATCCCACTCGTCATCTTCAGGCTGGTGTCCTCGGCTTCGTGCTTGTGCGAGGAAAGTGTGTTCGGAGCTGCCATCTCTCTATAAATACTGGTGGGGAGGTATGGGGTGCTGGCTTTGTTGCTGTCAGCGGGTTGCTTGCCTGTGTTGTTACATCTTGATTGGTTGATGGAGTTGATGTTTGCAGATTAGTCAGCTGTTTTGTAACATCCTGTGTGGGTGAGGTCCTTGATGTGTGACTAAAATTGGAAGTACCTGACTGAGGTACAAACCCATCCCCCCCTCACAGCCACACATGAAACAAACAGTGCATAACATCTCAGATAGGATCCTAACCAAAGCCGAAACCAATGTCCTTTCCAAAGGATGTAACTTTGCAGTTGCTCCCAAACACATCCCCACTGAAACCATTATATGGGGAGTTGAAACCAGCCTGACCAAAATCAACCCCGATGACGCTAACAGAATCAGACTCGAAATCACCAACATCCTCTGCACCAGCAAACCACCTAAGAGCAACTTACCCAAAGAGGAACAGAAAGCACTACTCAACTTCAAAGAAGACACCAGCATAATAATCCTACCAGCAGACAAAGGCAACGCCACGGTGGCTATGAACACATCTGACTACCATACCAAATTATCCAACCTACTCCAAGACTCCACATACAAACCCCTAAACACAGATCCCACCACCTACCTGGAAAAACCACTAGATCCAAAATAAAAGCCTCCCCCATCAGCGAAGAGATCCAGCAAAGAATCATTCCCAGAGAGAAATCATCCAGATGCCCTAAGCTCTATGGTCTCCCCAAGATACACAAAGAAGAAACCCCACTTAGATCCATAGTCAGCTCCATAGGCTCACCTCTACAAAACCTAGCCAAATTTTTTGCCAAACAACTACAGCCCTATGCAGAATCCATCACCTCACATATAAAAAACTCATTCCAGTTCATAGAGATCATAAAGAAACAAAACTTACACCCCAGTGACCTACTCGTGAGCTTCGATGTCATATCCCTCTTCACCCAAGTGCCAATCAAAGAAGCCTTGACAGCTATCCAAAACAATTATAACCCCCCAAGCACATCCTATACCTGACCAACCACTGCCTATCCAACACATACGTCATCTATAAAGGACAAAAATACAAACAAGTAGAAGGAGCACCCATGGGATCACCTCTCTCACCTGTCATCACAAACGTCTACATGGAACATTTTGAAAAATCTGATCACAAACCCAAACTCAGGCTCAGATACGTAGATAACACCTTCGTAATCTGGCCACATGGGAAAGAAAAACTGGACAACTTCCTCACACACCTCAACAGCCTACACCCCAAAATAAAGTTCACCATGGAAACAGAAGCTAACAACCAACTTCCCTTTCTGGATGTCTTAGTCAACAAGAAATCCAATGGCTCCCTAGGACACACCATCTACCAAAAGAAAACACACACAAACTGCTATCTGAACGCACTCTCACACCACCACCCAACTCTGTAGCCAATACACTCATCTCCAGAACAAAATGCTTAGCTGACAAACAACACCTAAAAACTGAACTACATACTCTCACTAATGTACTAACATCCAATGGATTCCAAAGAAACAAGATTATCAACCTAATCCAAAAAGAAACACCCACTAAAATCCAAGACAGAGAACAAGAAAATGGCAAAGCCCTCCTCCCATACATAAAAGGCACCACAGACAGAATCAGCAAGATCCTCCACAAACACAATATCAAGACAGCATTCTGCACAAACCAAAAAATATCCACCATCCTAAGAAACCCCAAAGACAAAATTGAGTTAGAAAATCAAGGAATATATGAAATCCCATGCCTCACCTGCCCCACTTCATACATTGGACAAACCAACAGAAGAATAAATGCACGCATTGAAGAACACAAAAACTCAGTCAGAAAAGAGGAACCAACTTCTTCCTTAGTTCAACACCTTAAAGCCACAGGACATGAAATTGATTTTAAAAAAACCAGAACTATCGCCAAAACTGAACACTTTAACAACAGAATAATCAGAGAAGCCATCAAGATAGAAAAACGTCCCCACAGCATGAATAAAAGAGATGATACCTCCCGCCTACCAGCCATTTGGAAACCCGCCCTTATTGACAAATGAAGACTAACACCAGACCCACAGTCATGAAAACCACACAGGACGTCACTGACACACATCCACGCAAAAAACAAGCCCAAACCCATAGCGATGATGAGGCACAACCACAAACCAGAAGCCAGACCAAAGCTGCATCATTAATCATTTTAAACCCCTCCAATCCATACATGAAGCAAACTGAAACACTCCATGAAGATGTGGCACGACCACGAAAGCGGAGCCAAACAATAGCAACGCAGGTCATGAGTTCAAATCCCCCTGCAACTCAGACCAATCAGAGCACAGCCAACCCCCACCCAATCAGAGCACACCTCCACCCAATCAGAACACAGCCATGCTCCCACCCAATCAGTTCATACGCCACTGGCAGTTGAAAAGAAGAAACAACCATGATCACACATTGCTCCTAGAAGCACAAGGCCGAAGACACCAGCCTGAAGATGACGAATGAGACTTCGTCAAAATGTCACCAAGGTACTTTCAATTTTACACAGGAGAAAACCTGAATAACCAAAGTCATATATATATGTATATGTATATGTATACGTATACGTATACGTATACGTATACGTATACGTATATGTATATGTATATGTATATGTATATGTATATGTATATGTATATGTAAAAAGTTAAAATCTCGGGTGTTTTCCCACGTCATTAAAAGTCTGTTAGTTGAAATACTTAAAATCCTGGCTAAAATCCCAGCTTTTGGAGGATTTTAAGCTTGGATTTTAGCCAGGATTTTAAGTATTTCAACTAACAGATTTTTAATGATGCAGGAAAACACCCGAGATTTTAACTTTTTACACACACACACACACACACACACACACACACACACACACATATATATATGTAGGTCTTTGGTTATTCGGGTTTTCTCCCGCGTAAAATTGGAGGTGTCTTGGCGACATTTCGATGAAGTCTCTTTCGTCACACACACACACACACACACGTGTGTGTTTGTGTGTGTGTGTGTGTGTGTTTTTTCATAGATTTATTTATAGAGAGACGGCAGTTCCGATCATGCTTTGCTCGCACAGGCACGAAGCCAAAGGCACCAGCCTTAAGACAACGAGTGGGACCTCAGTGAAACGTTGCCAAGATACCCTCAATCTTACACGGGAAAAGACCCAAATACGCCAAGACTTGCATACCTGTATCTGTGAAAATCTACGAAATTCACATACACACACACACAGAGAGAGACATATATTCTCTCTTTTCCCTTTTTCAATTTTCTCTTGATTACCCACATCCTTTCCTCTGAAATTATTTCCTGCATTTATAGTGCTATGAGCAATTTTCAATTTGTTTGTGGCTGTCATCCACAAGAAGAAAAAGTATTACCTGTCAGATACATTGACCTGAGCAGAGAGAAAAAAATATTTTGACATTTGGAAATAGAAGACTGCTGACACCTTGAATAGAAAGTGTAGGTGAAGAAATGATCATTTCAGGTAGCTGCATGAAACAGAAAATCTCTAGAGAAATGCAATTGTTCTTTATTGTTAAGCAAAGACAGTGTCATTCCAACTGAAGTAAAGCTTCTTCTGAAATTTATAAGCTAATTCTACATGCAAACATTTTTTTCTCTAGTGTGGAGCACCCTATTTCTTGTGAAGAAAAGACAACTGAAACTGAAATATATCACCCAAAAAAGAACAAAAATACTGGAGACTTAAGTATAATACTCATGGACTAATGTCTAAGTCTAGTAACTAAATTTAGGAGCACATATTTTTCCTGCTCATCAGTGCCTTAGAGCAGGGGTCTCCAACCTTGGCAACTTTAAGCCTGGAGGACTTCAACTCCCAGAATTCCCCAGCCAGCTGGGGAATTCTGGAAGTTGAAGTCCGCCAGGCTTAAAGTTGTCAAGTTTGGAGACCCCTGCTTTAGAGCACACAAAAAATAATGGAATGCCTCTTCCCCTACTTTCTTCTTAGAACTTTGAAGCTCTCTAAAAATTTTCAAAATGCAATTTTATTAGGTAAGATTATAAAGTCATAACCTCTCATTTCAGAGTACCAGTATAAAACCACTGTTTTCTTTTTCTCTGCTAATATAAATAGCATGCATTTTCCCCAGTAGTTTTCACAAATAAAACTAACAATGCTACAGTTTTGATGTCTGAGATACAACTATAGATAGAAGTTTTATTGTACTCTAGAAAATAGGTATCTATTTTTTTTTTTTTACTTTCTGTGTGGTCTACATCATCTCACAGAAAATAGTTTCAGCTCTGTCATTCTTCTTTCGAAAATTACTTTTCTGTTAACAGAAGTATCAGTGTGTGAGTCTCTCAAAGAATACTTCTTAAGACAGGCAATTCCTTCAGGCTCAGTGTTTCAGCAGGAGCTAGGATAAGCTAAGAAAGCAAAAACAGGCAACAAAGCTCATCTTTCTTGTCCTGATTATTCAAGAGAGGAGGCAAATAAGTTCTCCATATAGGCTAGGACAGGGGTCAGCAACCTGCGGCTCTGGAGCTGCATGTGGCTCTTTCATCCCTCTGCTGCGGGTTCCTGTCATTCAAAATATGTGTCACAACCACCAATGTTGAGCCTTGGTGGCGCAGCGGACTAAACTGCTGTTAAAGTATGTCAGGATGGGGTTAAGGGTTGTCCCCGAACCAGCTCACGAGCAAACATACTAGGACTGAAATAAAACTAGCAGAGGAGTCTTGTATAAAAATATACTTTACTTCAAAATGTTTAAACAACGCTATATCTTTAAAAAGGCACATTAATAACAAAGTCTTATCTTAAATGAAGCCAGGCCATCTCCCTAAATTCCTCTCCACAATACCAAAACAGTCCATAAGAAAAAACTAACATGACATTAAACAGCTTCGGTGTCAATACATCATCGAGGTGGTAGAAGGGCAGCAGAGTAGGCTTCACAGCTAAAAGTCACCTGTGAAAAACAATTCAATCAGCAAACGTGGTTTGAAGCTCCTGGAAGGGAAACTGTCCAGCAGCAACAGTTCAGATGTTGGCTTGTGTGCTTCAACTCAGCAAAAGGCAAGCCGAAATTGGAGACTTCAAAAGGCTCCCAGCTATCTCAACTCACAGTTGCAGCTAGCTCCGTGGGAATATCTTTACACAGCTTCTCGGCTCCTTTTCTGCTGCTATCTCTGCTGCAGCTGTCAGGACTCCTTATCTGAGTTCTTGTCCCTTCTGTAGCTCTGCTCTGGGCTCTGCGTCCAGGTGCTTCAGCACTGGCTCTGCATCTAGGCCTAAACAGCGTTTAGGCCCGAATAGTAAGCAGAAAGGTCCGTGCTTATATGGGGAGTTAACCTGCAATTAACTAGGGCGGGGAAGGCTTGCAGTTAATTGCAAACAGGAGATGGCTTGATTGGATCCATACTGTTTGTAGCTGATCAAGTAGCCACAGCAATCCTGAAAACACTCGTGACAAAGTAGCACTTAGCTGCCAGCTGCCTGTAATTACTGTGAGTTCAATTCTCACCAGGCTCAAGGTTGACTCAGCCTTCCATCCTTCCGAGGTAGGTAAAATGAGGACCTGGTTTGTAGGGGCAATAAGCTGACTTTGTATAAAATAGAACACCGCTAGTGGGGGGGGGCAAAAAGCCCTACTAAGCAGGTATATACAAAAGTATGAAGGCTATTGCTTAATGCATTGTAAACTGCCCTGAGTCTCCGGAGAAGGACGGCATATAAATCGAACTAATAAATAAATAAATAAATGTGCGACACCCACCAGCACACGATTTATTGAACTTTTCAACCCCTGATAGGCCAAACATAGATAAATCCAAGAAAAGAAAAGTTTCAAAAGAAAGCAGAACGTTTAATTCAACTACATACAGTATGCTAGTCTTATGGCTGCTCAAAAAATAGTCAGGCACGGGAAGGATTTTGTGGCTCCCGGTGTTTTCTTTTCTGTGGGAAACGGGTCCAAATGGCTCTTTGAGTGTTTAAGGTTGAAGACCCCGGGGCTGCTGAGTGGTAGCTGGATCTGAAACATATATTGTTCTCTTTCAAAAGTACCAGTGATTTCGTTAGAATCTCTGCCTTATGGGGCAGAGGAAGTGATGAAATCTTACTTTCATTTTGAGCACATAAATCTTCTATCCTAAATGTCAGAAGCTTCCTGTGTCCACTCTTCCTATAGATATGGAATCTTGGATAAGAGCATGACCTATGTTATTTGATCCTTGCGAACAAGAATCTATTAGACACAAGAAATCAATATGCTGATCCATCAAAGCCACAATCCAGTAAAAAAATTACCTGAGAATTCTTATTGAACTCAGTGAAGATTATTTCTGAGTTGGTATGCACATGATTGCACTACACAGGGCATTCTTGTGAAGCACATAAATCGAATCAAGGCAAAACTGTAAAAAAAAAAAAAATCCTGCCAGCATAATTTCCATTATGTAATCATATTCCATAAAGCAGGAAGAAGCTGCCAGCAGATCTTGGCATTATTTCTATTCACAGGTTTCAAAATAATTTTTTATAGAACAACATAAACCCGTGAAAATAAATGTCTCAGTTCATAGGGAATACCCCATTGTACTCAATAAAGTGTGCCAGCCCATGTCTAATGGGTTAAAAAAAAATTAAAGAAAAAATAAAACCCACACAGATGATCAGGCTACCCATAATATTTAATGAGTCATAAAGTTTAACCTAAAAAAGGGCTTGTCCAATTTAAGCTCGGGAATGCTCACTGGATGACTTTATTGCTGGCTGTCTTATTTTTATCCACATTCCATAGAGAAAGAAAACAAAATTGACTCTTTAATGACTCACATTGTGTCTAATTTTAAACAGCTGGTAGCAAATGTTTCTGCTTTATTCAACAATTGCCACAAAATTTACTCATCTCTAGAACGTCTGGGAAAACCAGTCAATATATTCTATACCAATGTACTAATTTCTGTACCATTTAGATATAAAGTAAAACAATTTTTCAAATTTTTTTTACCAGAACACTGGTTTGGTTGAAGCCATGCCATTCTTCCCCTTGAATTCATTCTGGGTGCACAGCCAGACCTATTAATGCCATCCACCGGTCCTTGAACTTGAAAAAAGTAAACCTTGCATAAAAGTTATTTTAATGGCAGAGCTCTAGTCTACTTCAGTAATAAGGTCATTAATAGGGCTCACCTTATGGTTTTAATGCAGAATAAGTTTGGAAAAGTAAGGAAGGATTTCTCCCATTCAAAAAGTAATGGCATTTTCTCCCATTCAACGAATATTACCTTCTTGCACGAAAAACAACTATCAGTTTTGCTCTTTGATATCTAGTGGAACAGAAAAGTATAGGCAGGTGTTATGAGTGGTGGGAGACGTTGTCTGCCAATTTGCCTGATTTAGGAGTTGGATTGCAGAACTACTCTGTATTTGCAGTCTGTGAGCAGTTAAGCCCATACCAGTGGTGGGATTCAGCCAGTTCACACCACTTCAGGAGAACCGGTTGTTAACTTTCTGAGCAGTTTGGCAAACCGGTTGTTGGAAGAAATCATTAGGCCAGAAAACCAGTTGTTAAATTACTTGAATCCCACCACTGGCCCATACCCAAAAATAGCCCAGCTGATGAATCACAAGATAGAGCAGGAAGGAACAACTGATAATAATCAAGAGCTCCCACTGAGTACAAAGGAATAGCAATGCTAGCAGTGGGCCAATACTTTGAATAGCCCATATAATGGACAAAATGATGCTTCCATCCCTGCAAATAGTAACATCATCATCATCATAATAATAATAATAATAATAATAATAATAATAATAATAATAATAATAATAATAATAAAGTCAAATGAAACCTCTTGCTTGCACCAATAACAAAAATATATAATGCATTTGTTAATGACAGAACTAGTAACATAGCTGAACCAGCTTTCTTTCTTTCCAGAATTTAAATAATCGTTCTGGGAAATATAATCTATCTAGACCTGTGCTGAAAAAGCTGACAAGCTGGGTATATAAAGAGTTTACATAAAACTTGGCAAGTATTTTGGAAAGTTCTGCTCAGGGACTGCTCAAGCAGATGCTTCTGCAGAAGCCAGTGTCCAATCTCTCCTGCAATCCAAAACCAAAATGAACATCAAGGGAATGATGACAACTAGAAAGGAGGGACATGTCTACAGCATCCTAAAGTAACCAATAAGAGCTGAGCAGAACACAGTCTCTGACTATATCGTCAAATACATAAGCATTGATGGATGCTAGATTATTCCCTCAGCAAAACTGGAAGAGTTAGAAATAATTTTAAGTGGCCTCTGCTCTGAGTTGAGGATAAGAGCAATAAACTGTCATAAGTATATGTCATGTACAAATTATTATAGGGCCATATTTATGCTGCAGTGAAGGGAAAATGAGGATGATCCCTAACTCTTCTGGAATGGACATTAATCTTCACAGCTTTTTTTAGGGATATGGAAATGATAAGAAGTTTTCCTATAAATAGAAGCCACAGTCCTTGATAGATTTCAACTCCCAGCACTGTCAACCTTGGCTTTCCTAGTAAGATTTTATGATAGTTGCAGCTGAGTATTATCAGGAAGGCCATCATTGCCAATTTCTGGTTCAGAATTTAAGATAAAAAGCTCTTGCTTTTTATTTATTATCATTCTCATCTATTAACTATTGTTTTCTAGATGTGCAGTCAAGATATAAAAAATGCCTAGCCGATTAGTCTGTGTTAACATAATTTGGGCAAACCTGAAACATTGTATTATTTTGAAGGGAAATAATTGAAGGGGAAAATAATGTATTTTTCAGATAAAGACAATTAAAAACAGAAAAATAATAAAACAAGAAAATGCAATTTCAAGGCTTATGGGATGCTCAAATCAACTGACTGATTCAGTAAAAAATAAATAAGTAGCACAGGAAAGTTATTATAAGGATATAAAGCTGACTATCCTACTACAATTAGAATATTTAGAATTAGTAAAAATTCATCCAAGAAGAGATAAAGATGGACTGATTGGAACAGGCCATATGGATGATCAGCCAGATTCTTCCTCATATATTTCTCTTAGGTTGTAACATTGGAAGAAGAAAGTTGGCATTGGACATAGTTTCAAAGCAAAAGCTATTGTGTGTGGCTTCACTCTCTCCTTCACGTTCAATAACCACATTTGGACAGGACTCCTGAATAAGACTTATGGTTTTATAAATGTTAATGAATCTTTGCAAGAATAGCTTTTATTATCATATTTGCATTCAAGAGGAGTGAGCTTCCAGCTGATTCATTGCCAATGAATATGAAATATACTCATTCATTTCTTACATTACAAAAAAATATTTTTTATCCTGATTCCCTAACAACCCAATCACTTACAGTATTATATACATCAGGGGTGGGTTCTACTTACCTTTACTACCGGTTCGCAATGGGGCCGTGCGCGCTCTCGCTTCGCTCGTGCACGCGTGCGTTCTTCTGGGCAAGTGCAGACGCATTTTGAGGATGTTGGGGTCGGTGGGCGGGGCCTCCCGCTGGTTTTACTACCAGTTCTGTAGAACTGGTGCGAACTGGGGGCAACCCACCACTGATATACATATCCCAAAGGTGCTTTTTCAAGAGGCAATTGGACTTTCTGGTTTTTCTTTGAAGACGTTTCACTTCTCATCTAAGAAGCTTCTTCAGCTCATCCAAGAAACTTCTTTAGCTTCTTGGATGAGAAACAAAATGTCTTTAAAAACAAAACAAAACAGAAAGTCCAGCTGCCTCTTGAAAAAGCACATTTGCACAACCCTGTGTGAAACCGTGTTGTGAAAAAGCACAACCCTGAACTGTATGACTGATAATCTTCATAGGCATATTATATACATAATATTTCTGTAAGCCTGGAACATCCTTGCAGGCTTGATTGACAAAAGTCAATCAGAGCTATATGGATAAAGTCAGAACTTATCCCTTAATAAAGCCATATCAGGCTATGTTATTGACATTGGTGAACTTCATGACAACAGGATTTGTTCCTCATCCTTTTAATCTCAAGACAGTTTGTAATCGGTTTTCTTTTGATTCTAACTTTCCAATCTGTTATCAATATATAGTGTGAATAGATTAAAGGCAAGCAGTATGTGACAAAATCTAAAGACCAAATATAATTTATGTTAACTGGGTAAAGGAAACTAGTATGTTAGGCTTTTAAAACTTAAAAAGTATATACAGGGAAAATGAGAAGAATTGAAACCATTGTATAAGAGGGAGAAGTCTTTCCAGGGGTGGGATTCTACCGGTTCGGACCAGTTCAGGCGAACCGGTAGCTCCGACGATCAGCTGGAATGAACCGGTTCGTCCCGATGATCAGATGGGCCCACCCGCCCGTTCGCTCTATTTTCCTACCTTTATCTTCTCAGTTGATTCAGGCGGCAGAACAGATTGCCACACCTCAGCTGTGTTTCTCCTTTGAAGATACGCAGAAGTGAAGATTTCTTTAACTTGCACATGCGTGTGCAGCGCAAAGTGCACGATCACCGAACCGTTTGCTAAACTGGGAGGATCCCACCACTGAGTCTTTCTCCTCTCTTGTGCCACAAACCACATAAAATATGATCCTTATTTTTCAGCTGTTATTTCAACAAAAGAATCCCATTTGTACTAATATTATGAAATAAATATTTATCTCCATCCATTTACTTGAGATTGTGTCTATTTTACTCATCTCATTAGTATTCTCAGCTTGTCCTAAGGTGAAAAGCTCCAAAGGTAGTAACTTTCTTTGTAGAACATCGCCTTAGCTTTGCCATCGCCTTGCCATCTTATTTGTCTCTTTTTATGTTCATTGGAGAAATAAGTTTTCTTCATAATGAATTGAATAAGTGTTTAAAAACATATAATGAATGCTTAAGAATTAAACTGGTTAGAGTTAGAGCAATCCCAAGGAGTGCCAAAAGGTAAGATGGCAGTTGTGATATGTGATGGAAACTCTATAGTTTTGTACATGAATCAATTCCATAGGTGCATATGAAGAGGTGGGACTTTAGTTGCATAGTTTTGCCCATTATTTGGTCTTTGTAACCTCTCTGCTGCACAGTTCTGGGTAGCTAAGTAAAGGTAGAACCCACAATCTGAGGACCTGTTATTTTTTCCACCATTCCTTCAGTGCCCTAGAATGCAATTCATCTAGTCCCCAAGTTTTGAATTCATTAAAAATAAATAAGTATTTCCTGAACTTATTTCTGTTACTCTTAAGTTTATGTCCTGGATTGGTTTCCTGGATGGAACCAGGGGTGGGCTACTGGGGGTTTGCAGGGGTTCGGGAGAACCTCTAGCTAAGATTCTGTGTAGTTCAGAGAACCCCCAAATCCCACTCCTGGCTGGCCCCAGCCCACCCCGCCCACCCTGCCCCACCCTCCCAGGAGACCCCACATGGTCCATTTTAGATGTAGGTAAGTGCAGGGTGTGTGCAGAGCCTTGGGGAGGGCAAAAAATGGGCCTACTAGAAGTTCAGGAAGGCTGGAAATGGGCCCATTTCAGCCTCCAGGGGGGCTCTGGAGCCTGGGGAGGCCACTTTTGCTCTCCCAGAGGCTCAAGGAGAATCTCCAGAGCCCAGGGAAGGCAAAAACGCCCTCCCACCATGGTGCAGGAGGCCGACTAGGCCATACCCACCATGACCACAGCCACACAGCAACCTGGCAGAAAACACCTTGCTAAAAAATTTTAAGCCTACCCCTGGATGGGACAGAATAATTATTTTGCTAGAAAGGATTGGAATAAAATAGAAACGGAGTTGTTCTGCCTTCTGTCTGTAAATTGTTACCATTTTACCATCTGATGAGCTGGTATATGGTATTCTATTTTACTTTTATCTTGAACAACCATCCAGACTCACTGGGAGCCAGCCAGCATATAACTTTAATTTACCAACATCATCTAATAAAGCCCTTCTTGTTATTCTTAGCCTCCTCCATGAATGTCAGCTCATTCTGAGCCTTTGCTTTATTGGCATTAGTGGTACAATTTTGTGCTACAGAACCTGACTGAACATTTGCTTTGTGATGTGGTCCTCTTATATATTCTCAGAACTTCAATAAGTACCTTTTTCTTCAGCAACTGCCCTCATCTTGAATTTCTTTTATCATTAATTTCTTCTGCCATGGAAACCTGCTTACTACTTCACTGAGTTTAATGAAATCTGCTTCTTTCAGAACCAAGTGATATGTTTTCCTATAGTCAGTTTTAGTTGGATAAAAAAAAAAAGAATTCCACTATGTGGCAACTTTTCCTAGCTACTTCCACTTCATTTACTTAATCTTCCCTAATGGTTGGTTTGAAGTCAAGAAGAGCTGATGCTGTTATCCCTTTCTCATATTTTGAACCATAAAGAGATGAGGTTCAAGCTTAGCAGAATTTGCCATCCATCACAATTTTTCTGCTTTTTTAATTTGCTTTTGGAAAATGGCATTCATATCTTCCTTCAGCGGTATCTGAAAAAACTGAAGACAGATTAGTTAAAGAGATAAGAAGTAAATGAAGATATTTTTAACTACAATTACTGGTGAGTAACATGGACGTATCATTATAATTTTCTTGACTTGATCCCTACATGTCTTCTGGGATTTTCCATTTCATTTTTTTTTCCAAGTAAGAATGGCTAGGTGCTTCCATCTACAGGGCATATATCACTGTACATTTCCAACAAAATCTACAGACAGGTAAAGGAGGATAAAAAGGTACAGATTTAGGATAAAATAGAGGTTCATGAAAGAAAGAGCAGCAGATTCAGTGAGTCTCTCTCTCTCTCTTTCACCCTTTATCCCTCCCTCTCCCTTTCCCTCTCCCTCTCTCTCTTCCTCCCCCCTCTAATTTAATTACAGACAACAAAATGGAGCTGCTGCACCTGCCATCTTGACTTCTATTACCATTCTCTCTAGGCCCTGTTCTTTGCATTTAAATATGGCTCAGTGCAAGAATAACAGTGCTGTTTAAAATACACATTTAAAAACTATGCATTTGTTCTGCTTGATGTAGTTAAATCCAATTAAAGTGTAACCTTTCTCCTGAAAGTAATTTTTGTTTTTGTGCATCATCTAGAAAGTTTCAAGATTCTCTACCATTAAATATGGGCACTGATTACCTCCACTGTTTTTGAAGAAGTTGAAACGCTTTGATCCAGCAAAAAAGAAAAAGAACCCATTCTATTTATTCAACTTGGGCCGTGTTTCTTTCCGTTTCACTGACAGCCAGCAATGAACATTCTGCCTTAATTTAGTATCAGTCAAAGTATTAGCAGCTTCAGTCTCCTGGAAGTTAAAAACTCAATTTCAGATAGACTCCACTGCCAATTTAGAAAATTGCAAACCAAACTGTCAAGTTTCTGTGCTCCCTCCTGTCACCTCCCTAGAACAACAGAAAGCAAATACGTTACTGGCATTAAACCCAAAATTTATGAGAAAGTTGTGTGTGCTTAGCAGTGACACCTGATGTTAGTGATTGTTGAATGATTATTTTTCATCTGCTTTGCTAAAAGTACTATAGAAATGACAGGCCCTTTGCTGTTGCCTGATTTTCTCCATAGTAACTTGTTAGAACGGCTTACAATTCTCCGGAATCTCAAATCATCTCTTTCCGTTGGCATCAGTTGATATTAATGAATCCAGACACAAGGAGTAGATAATCAGCTGATTTGATTATGTCTGAAAGCCTTTTTCTGAATGATTCAGCAAGAACAGCTACTTGATACCCTTTGAAACAAGAAGCCGTTTCAGCACGCCATTAATCATCTTTTTTTGCATCAAGTCTGTTTTCTGCTTCTGATACATTATTCCTGAATTATATAGGGACATTTCTGAATAGCCTGGAACACACTCATCTTTTGGATGTAAAAGATTTAAATTGAAAAGTTTTTAAACTCCTCATTCAAAACACATTCCGTAGGGGGAAAAAATGTGTACAAAAATGTGTTGTTTAGAATAATTGCATTCCAAATGCTTGTTATGGAAAATTGCCTTATGAAAATAAATGTTGCTATTTTCTATAATTTGCAGGTGTAGCATTTAGATTGAACATCTGCAAAATTTGTATGAAGTGGAAATAGCTTTAGCTTTCTATCCCTAAACTGAATGGGGAATAGTTGATAAATAGACTTACCTAGCTTCTTTAGACACCGTTGAGTTACATTTAAATGTACTTTACACCTGGCCCATTCATTCTCTTTATCTAAGATCTGTCTGCTTAAATTTACAAGTAGCAAAAAAGCAAGCAGTAATTTGGTGATTCTTTGGAATTAAAATGGGGGAGACGTGGATCTAAAATGCTTTCCTCCTGAAACAAAGAATGCACAGTATTTGTTACCATAGCACGATAGCTACATCCCAAATGGCAGCACACCCAGCAAGAAGAGCATCTTTAGATAACCTGGCAATTCTCAGGTTGCCAGGTGTCCACTATTTGAGCGGACAGTCCACTTCTTTCACATTATGTTCACTATTTTTTTTCACAAAATAGTGGACATTTTTTTTATTCAAAAGCTTTATGATGAAATGGTACGTAATCTAAAGCTGTACAGTCTAAGAGAATAAGGATAGGAGAATCGCGTTTTGTCTTTTTTTTCATAAGTTAGAATGAGACAAAGATCGAATGCTCATTGCAATAATCACATTTTACACAACAGTGCAAAAAATGCATTAAAGCAGTTATCTTTTGATATCGAAAATGTAGTGCTGAAGGTTTTTGCCAAATTTTCGAATTCTGCGAAGAAACGAGAAGAGTTGAAATCATTTTTTGAGTTTTGCGAGTCAGAATTCCATGAAGTTTTGCGCCATGTTCCAACACGTTGGTTAAGTTTGTTTAAAGCGGTCGAAAGACTTCTTTTAAACTGGATACCTCTAAAATTGTATTTTATTTCTCTTGGATCTGATGAGTGCCATAAGGTTATCTGGAACCTTACTTCGGATCAGGAAAATGAACTCGCAAAGGACGATGAACCAACAATTTCAGAATTGTATTTATATTTCACGCACTTCTTCATGTCAATAATGCAAGACACCCTACTGAAGCTGGAAAGCAAGAAAATTCTTGCATGTGATCTTCACATTATCATGTGTAAGCTGCGTGATTCTTTGCAAAAAAAATACGATGAGCAGTTTTTTGGAATGAAAGTTTTATTTGCCTTACGTAAAAAACATTTGCCTGAGAATGCCGTGCAAAAGTTCAAGAAAGAAGCCATCAACATGTATCAAAGAGCCATTGCGTACCTAGAAAAGTGGTATAATTTCACTGATTCAGTATATGAGACGCTAAGTTGTTTCAATCTACTTGATCGCAATAATCCTCCAACTTTAGAAGAAATGACGAACATCTGGTTATTATCACCATGGTGAGAAGAACTTCCACCCAACACTCTCTTTGATGAAATTTCTGTCTTAGAAGAAGTTTATGTTCATCTGCAGGGCAATTCATCCCTTGATAAGTGGACTTTTTCAAGAAAGAGCCAGCTCCGAGTTTACTGAAACTGTTCCAGTATTGTGCATCAATTCCGGTATCAAATGCAAACGTTGAACGAATTTTCAGCATCATGGGAAATTTGTGGACTGACGAATGTAACCGACTGCTTGTACCATCAGTTCGAAGTTAACTTTGTATATGTTTTAATATTTCTCAACATTGTACTGAAATTAAAGTATTACTCCTTAAACACAAAGAATTGCTCAAAGCTGCGTAGTCAAATAAAAAATACACACGACAGCAAAGTTTAATGTAATTTAATATTTTACTTATTATTATATTTGATGTTTTGAATTTTAAGTAAAGCTTTGAAGTGATTATTTTAATACGTGTTAAAATGTTTGTAAGAAAATATATAATTTAATTGTAAATTTTTTTTTATTTTTTTACCACTTAACACCCCCCCCCCCGCTTGTCCGCTATTTTTTGGAAGCAGACCTGGCAACCCTATTCTCAACTTCCTTAGTATGGAATTGTAATAGCTATTCCTGCATTGAATTGCAACTTGTGACAACACATTACTGAGTGACAGAGCAAGAATTTCATGTGTCTCAGTTGTTTTTTCCCAGCCTGCCTTACTGTATATGTCAGTATGGTGTGAAAGACAGAGAGCACCTAATTCATTATCTAGAATAAGCACCTAATTCATTATCTAGAATAAGTCATAGGCTCCCCAAAAGTAGGAAAATACAGTGAGTGCCTCTCAGCCTAGAACACAATATTTGGTCTTTTCTAATGTTCTCTGAAAATCCTGATGACTTTTCTGGCTTAAAAAAAAAAGAAGCAGTTGTTGGAGACTTTGAACAATAATATATTTTAAGTTTCATCTGCTACCAAGCCCAGGTGTTTGTTTTTTTTTAAAGTCAAAGTATCATTTCTATCAAGCATCAAATATCCTAGACCCACCTACTCCCTTTAGCTACTGCTTTTTTCAAAAAAAAGGCTAGCCAAAATTGCATTGAATAGATTTAGTTGTCCAATTACAGCAATGTTCCTATTTTTTAGTGATATATGTCATCATCTGCCAGCAATGCCTCTCTGGATTCTACATAAGACAAATGAAATAATCCATGCTACAATGGATTTAATGGGCACCAGTTTGACATTAGGACTCAAAACAAGAAGAAAATTAAATCAAAGCATTTCAGCCTTTCTACTTCACTCTGTTGCAGATCTCCAAGTGACCATTTTGTAGAAAGATAAAAGAACCATTAAGTGGAAGATTGCTGAACACACATATATCAAAAACTTTCAGGCTAATCTCAAAAGCTCTCAACAAATACAATAGGTGTTTAATACATTACAATTGTTAATTGATAAGGTACTTCAATCTTTGTCATATGTAACCTGCATCTGCATAATCAACCTGTTTTATTTTTCTTCCACTCCTCATCCCATGCCTACATTAATCAAAATACTCTATAGATACAGATCTGATGGAGTGCGCCACATTTCACAAAAGTGTATGATTAAAATAAAATGGGCTAATTGGAAAGGGCCTGACTCCTTTATTATTTATTTATACTTTACGTCTTTTTTCCTAAGAGTCAGTTGGATTCTGCCTTCCAGTAATTTCAAAAAATCCATTATTTCATGCCATGTACTTTGGAATGAGAGAAAACAAGTCTTTAACATATTCCATGTAAAATCCTTTCCATTATTACTCAAGAAAACAAAGACTTATTTAAATAGAAACACTTTCTTGTGAGAACAAGCTGATATTATACATTTTTCTAAGAAACTTTCTGGATCTTGCAGAGAGGCAATTGAAGAATCTAATCTCCCATGGTTAGGTAGGGTGATTGAGAGTAAGGTCACTTCTCAACTGCAGGCAGACTAAAGGAAGATTATTATCTTCTTCCAAACTTGAGTTCAGGGTGGGATATGGGACTGAGATTGCCTTGTCAGCTTGATGGATGGTCTTTGTTTGGGGATCAGCAAAGGCACTGTTATTCTGCTGATTCTTTTTTTACCTCTTTTAGTACTCTCAGCCACAATATCTTTCTCAATGACCTAAGAGATTTGAAAATAAAAAACATAGTCTTCTTCTATTTTCAGGTATATTTCAGATGGAACCAGTTGATGACAGCTCCTCAAAATGGAAACTATTTTATAATGTTGCTTAAGACTCCATTTTGTGTCCAGGTTTTTTACAACATCTACATAAAATCACTGGACAGTATAAGCTATTTGAAGATGAATGCTGTAGTACACTGATAACTCACAGATCTATATTTTTATAACATTTTCAAGAAATGTTATAATGTTAAACATTATAACATTTGAATGTTTGTCTGTAATTGCTTCTGGGTGTGATGAGCAATAAGGCAAGGCAGAAGGAGTCATTATGAGGAACCATAGCAATAGTGCTAGCACTTAGACTTATATACTGCTTCACAGTGTTTTTACAGTGCTCTCTAAATTGTTTATAAAGTCAGCCTCTTGCCTCCAACAATCTGAGTCCACCTTGGAAGGATGAAAGGCTGAGCCTGGTGAGATTTGAACTGCCAAATTGCAGGCAGCCAGCAGTCAGGAGAAGTAGCCTGCAGTCCTGCACTCTAACCACTGCGCCACCACGGCTGTTATAACTTCAGAGAGACAATAGGCCTTCCTATTCTAGATGTGATCACCAGAGAAGGAACAGAAAGAACAGGGAAACAAGATGGTGTTGCTTCCAAGTCTAAATATCCCTCTGGTTTCCCAAATTGAAGCAATCAACTTAAATTGATGGATTAAACTGTGTTACTCTCTACAAGACAATAACCTTAAAACTGCTATCACAGCTGGACATTGGTTACCTCTTGACTACAGTAACACAGTCAGTATGAGCTTACCTTTGTTTAGAAACTTCACTTGGCAGCTAGCTTGGTCTTTGGAGGAATACAAAGGAATCATATTACACTTCTGCTTAAAACATTTAATTGTTTCTGAGTAAAATACAGCTTTGGTTTAACTTTATTATTTACTTATTTATTTATATTTTTGGCCACCCAACTCCAGCTGACTATGGTCAGTGTACAGAACTAGAGAAACATTAAATATTGAATCAAACATATAGCCCTGACTAAAATAATTTAATACACAGCAAGGTAAAAAATAAATAAAACAGAAAACATTGAATTAATAATAAACATCAATCCCAGACCTGGGACCAAGACCAGGTTTTCAAAGCTTTCCAGAATTCCCAGAAGCAGGATGCCAGCCTTAACTCTGGAGGGATGCTTTTCCAGAGGATGAGGGCTGCAACAGAGAATGTATGCTTCCTTGGTTCCACAAAATGGCAATGTTGAATCCATGTCTTTCAGGTACAGCTCTTTTTTTTTTCTTGAATCTTTAGAGAGAGTTTTTTCAACAAGAGATGACAGATGTTCCTAAATTCCAATAGTGCACAAAAATCTTCTATGTGTCTTGTTTCTGGTAACCGTCTCATCCTCTCACATCCATTTATTCCTTTGTTTGATTCTATTTCCTATGGTGTAGAGCCATTTTCAGACAGTCCATGGTTCACTGAGGAGAGACTAAGAGACTTGATATTTGGGGACACAAGGTCTATAAGTGGCTTAGCCATGGCTATTGTAGCCAGCAAAGGTTTTCTTCAGATTTTCTAACTTAAAAAGAGTATTGTCTTTTTCTTTTCTTGGTAAAGAGCCAAAAGCATTAATGAGGATTTCCTATGGAGAGATTTTTCCTCTGCCAGCTCTCACTGTAGCATTGCTGCTTGATCTGATAAACTTCTCACATGAGTGAAATGTCAGCCTTCACTGCTCCAGTGCTTTGACTCTTTCTTCAAGCTGCATAACAGCTAGGAAATGCTGTAAAGGCATAAATAAAACTATGGCCCAAGCACTGTAGATCTGCAGAGGGACTTGTCTTCATTTCTATTTCTTAAAGATCACCAGAAAAAAGCTGGTTTGGTCCAGTGGTTGGGGCACCAAACTAGAAACCAGGAAACTATGAATTCTAATCCTGCCTTAGGCATGATTTTGGGCCAATCACTCTCTCTCAGTCCAACCCACCTCATAGAGTTATTACTGTGTGGAAAATAGAAGGAGGAAGAGTTATTAGGCATGTGATGTGGATGGCTAGATGGATACAGTTTTATTCCTTAATGTCCATGGACATTCTCAGTCATCCAGGTCATGGTTGCCCCAAAGGTGCTTTTTTCAAGAGGCAACTGGACTTTCACTTCTCATCCAAAAAGCTTCTTCAGTTCCGACTGGATGGTGGAAAGTGGAAGGATTTATATTCCTTGAAGACAGCTGGTCATTTGAATTATTTTAGAGAGTTGTTGAGGTCACATGGGGGTTTATCTGTGTCATCAGGTTCACCTGAGTAGTGCAAATGGATGTGGAGCCATCTTGGAACTGCTGAAAGGACTATGTTGTAGACTGGAGATAAGTGATGTTGTATCTCTCCCCCTTTGTTGAGAGAGGGCTGTTCAATTTTGACATAGATGGTCCCTTTGACCTCTTGTTCAAACCAGTAGTCCTCTCTGTCCAAAATGTGGACTTTGCTGTCTTCAAAAGAGTGCCCTTTGTCTTTTAAATGCAGAGGGACTGCTGAATCTTGTCCTGATGGGTTTGTTCTCCTATGTTGTGCCATAGGATTTATGAAGTGGTTGTTTTGTTTTCCCAATGTACAGATCTGCAGAGTGGGAGACATATGACATCATTTATTTCCAGTTGACAACACAGTCCTTTCAAACAATTCCAAGAAAGTTCCACATCCATATGCACTATTCAGGTGACCCCGAGGACACAGATAAACCTCCAAGTGGCTTCAACAACTCTTTAAAAGAATGCAAATGTCCAGCTGTCTGCAAGAAATATAAATCCTTCCATTTCCCACCATCCAGTCAGAGCTGAAGAAGCTTCTTGGATGAGAAGTGAAATGTCTTCAAAGAAAAACAAGAAAGTCCAGTTGCCTCTTGAAAAAGCACCTTTGGTATTTTTTTATTCCTTCTTATTATCCCTTAGGCTCTCTGGTAAAGGCTTTCTCCTTAAAATAGGCTGCCAAATTCCTATTAACACTCCTTGTTCATTTATCCTCTTTTTTTTAAAATTTGATTTATATGCCGCCCTTCTCCAGAGACTCAGGGCGGCTTACAATGCGTTAAGCAATAGCCTTCATACTTTTGTATATTTATACAAAGTCAGCTTATTGCCCCCACAAACTGGGACCTCATTTCACCTACCTTAGAAAGGATGGAAGGCTGAGTCAACCTTGAGCCTTGGAGAGATTCGAACCAGCAGTAAATTGCAGGCAGCTGTGTTAATAACAGGGTGCTTAGACCACTGTACTATCAAGGCTCTTGTCCTCTGAGGAATGTCTGCCTTCTATTCCTCCTAAAGTCTCTGTACTCACTTTTGCTTACTAACCAGCAAGTTGTCATTACAAGAGGCAATCCACTGTTCTCATATACTGTATCTCCTTTCTAATAACACTAATTCAGGAGAGGTTTTTTTACCTTACACCTGCCTCAACTATTTATATTGATCCTCACCTTTCTTCTTTAACTGTCTCTCCAAATGAACAAGGCCATCAAACTCCTCTTCGTGTGTGTGTGTGTGTGTGTGTGTGTGTGTGTGTAAATGTGTATGTGTATATGTACAGTGTATGCATATGTGTGTATATATGTGTATACACACACACATACACAATGTGTACATATTTCCCCTAATAAAAGCCTTTCATTTAATTTCTTGAGAATTCCATATCACAAGATATGTGATTGGGAGTTCTAAGATAAGTAGACACAATGAATAAAAATGTTAAGTCTTTTCAATAATTGGAGAAGTAAATATCACCCAATTTTGGCCTTGTGCTAAGGAAGAATAATTGGTTCTTAAGTTCAGAAATGTCACTTGGTCCACTCATCAACCTAGTAAAATATTTCTTCAGTTTGTTTTGGAAGCAGCTCTTGCTTTAGTCCTTCCTAATCTTCAGAAAAGACAACATACACTTCTTCCTATATCTTCACGCTCCTGTCCCTGAAAATTGGAAAAAGAAACTTAAGTTCTTTTGTTTTTTTCCCCCATCATCAACTCGAAACCCAGGATACTTATTTCCAAAAGAGAACAAAAGACAAAACAAATTTGCATAACAGCTGCATAAATAGATGACCATCTAACATTTAAGTATTTAAATAGCATTGTTAGCATGTAACACATTATTAAAAATGAAACACACTTCACTGAAGAAGAATAAAGACAGTGAAGATGTGATAGTTATGCCTGCTTGGCATGATGTCTACATGTTAAACATTGATGGAAGCTTTGAAAGCCCCTGCTCTCCCACATTTATTTTATTTTTAAAAAATTTTGGATTGGATTGGAAAGCTTAAAATAGAGGCTACTTCATATAGAAGATTGTTCTCCGATTGCCAAATTTCTCTCTACAGTATATAGTGAGTGCATAACTTTGACTTATGATATAATGTTGATATTTTTTCATATATCACTATATATGAAATATAAATACATTCCAGTATAGTGGAGTCTTGGTTATTTGCTTGCAAACATTTCATTATCTGACTAGATAACATCATCAGTGCTGATGATTGTGGGGGGTTGCTCCCTGTAGTTTGCCCTGCAGTGTTGGTGGAGATGTTGCTTTCTCCCTGGTAGTTCCTTGGTTAGGGTATTGTTTTCTACTTGATTGTTTCAAAATACACTCAAGATACAATATACAATATTCAAGTTACAACATAGAACATACAAGATTGTTTTAAGATATAAGAAACAAAGATTGTTTCACCAAGATACCTTCCAGGTACTTGGCGAGAATCTTCAAGGATAAGGTAAGACTTAGAAAACCTGGATTTCCAGTTCTGAAAATAAAACTACTGCTTTTAATTGACTTGAAGCCCCTTGCATATTTTATGCTTTGTTCCTTCAAATGGACTTCGTATGATATTTCCTGTTTTATTTACCCAAGGTAATTCAGTTTTAACAGCTTCTAATTGATTGAACACCACTTTATAAAGATAAAGAAATATGTTCTTCAGTAACAGTAAGGGAGGTAAAGCAGGCTCTGCTGCTGGAAGATTTGACTAATCCCATTCTTATCTATAGTTTCACAGAGTCTGCCTATATTTTAATGCTCTGATGGATACCGGTAGGTATTTATCAGACTAATACCAACAATAAATAATGTTATGGGAAACTGATTTTATTTCAATTTCTGCCTGGCCATCTTTGTAATTGAAAATATTGACCAGCAGGACTTATTTATTTGATCATGTAGACCTATTCTTTTCAGTTCAGAAGCAGGTTAATTGAGTTCAAACAGTTTTCCAATGTGTACAGATGTAACCTTTGTATACAGGAACTAAAACCTTGTATGACAAGGGAACAGATACCTTGCCTGTTGGATCAATGAAATAAAAGAAAGGGTAGCTCATAGCTTACTCTAAAAAGCAGGTATGGATTATTTTATGGAGCATTAATTTCCTGGATTTTGGAATTTAAAAAAATGACATATTTTGGAAAGTTTGGCTAAAACAGGATTGTGTCCTATTCCCTTAGAACTTCATGGGAGCCGTGTTTGTCCAAATACTCCAAATAAGACTTCAAAAGTCTCCCAAAACAATTATTTAGTAATCATCAATACAGAATCAATATTTTAATGTGATAAGATGGGGGGGGGGAAAGGACAATTGGGGAGTTAGTCATGTAACTATATCAAAAAACAATTGCAAACAAGGATATTCATTCATTCGTTCATCCTGATATCCCAGAATTGTTCATAATATTTAAGAAAAAAAAGCTTTCACATTATCATATTATTAACTGGATGGAGATTGTAGAACTATTTCCTTATCGTGCAAGGATATTAATTTTGATATTACAGATTTCCGATTCTCCAGGAAATGAAATAAAACAAGCAAAACACGTTTATATTCATTGATTGAAAACTGTTGGAGTAATGGAGAAGAAAAACCCTTCACGTTCACAGTTACTAGATTGGGAGCTAGGAAGACTCTGCGGGGGCCAATAAATAGCTGCACATCTCTGATTCAAGCTGTTGTCACTGAAGTGAAAGGTTTAAGTTCCTGTTGATAATAAAATGGAATAAATGATTCCAAATAAGGCAAACACAACCTTAAAATCTTCCTGCCACCAACTGGAATGTAACAGGCAGTTGATGCATTAGAGCAAGATAAAATGACACTATGTAAGGAAGCATTTCTTCAGTAGAAGGTGGCAAAGCAATACACTGGGGCCTAAGCATATTCTCTTACCCATAAAGTATTCTGCTGTCATAAAAAGCAACATTGCACATTTTGTTTTTTTTTTAAAAGAAAAGAAGTGTGAAAATCTTGGTAGTAGATATAAGTTTATATAAGAGATTTCTGTATAGAAGGAAGGCCTGGCTATGAATACTGCACAATATTTTTGCATACTGTGCAACATTTTCAAGTTGTATCTTTGAAGAAGGAAAACCCATTTGGATAGAAACCAGTAGAGTGTGTGTTTTAAGCCGTAGGCACAAAACCAGATGGGTAACCCTGGGCTAGCCACTGCCTCTCAGCCTTAGGAAGGGAGCAATGGCAAATCACTTCCAAAAGCTTGCTAAGAAAATTGCAGGGCCTTGCCCAGAAAGAGTCAAATTTTTGAAGAACCGTATCTCTTTAGCATGAGTTGATCTAAGTCATAGACATACAAACTTACGCCTATTTACTCAGAACTACATTGCATTGCATGTACCTTGCTTACAAGTAAATATCTTGAGCAATTTAACTGTAGAATGCATGTTTTTATCCAGTACCTGGAAATAAGCACAGCTGTCTTGAGTGGGAGCAATTTTGAAAAGAATTTAGGAATGCCTTAATATTTGCATTTCTTGTGCCATTTGTATTTTATTAATACAATACAGTATTTATTAATATTTTAAAATGTTTTAAAATATTTCTTTTTCATTTCGAAGTCACTTTGTAAAGTTGCTTTAGTTTTAACACATACATTGTCGTATTGTCAATGTCTTCATGTTTCTGGATAACAACCTTACTTTATATTTTCAAAAGGTCAACTTTGTATTATCACACCTGGATTCCAGATATAAACAGACACCTTTGAACTAATGAGATATTTTGATCTTCAATCTCCTTGTAATTAGTTTAAATAATGGTCTCCTTACTACATCTGCCCCAATTTTATATTATTATGTCCTTTCTTTTCCTTTCCTTTCTCTTTCCCATTCCTTTCTTGCCTCACACTGGTTTTGCTTTTGTTTTTTTCTTGGTACCTTTGAGTCCTTGACACTTAAGTACTGTCTGGACAAACTTCTGCAGTTTCCTTGGCAATATTTCAGAGGTGGCTCGTCCTTACCATCTTCCTAGGACTGAGAAAGAAAGTGACTGTCCAAGGTCACACAGCTGGTTTTGTGTGCCTAAAGTGGGATGAGAACTTTTGGTCTCCTGGTTTCTAGCCTGGCACCTTACCAACTACAACAAACTGGGTCTTTTTGTTTGTTTGTTTTTATATAATCAAATCTAAATAATTAAAAAACTCAACTACCTTGATTTAAATAACAGAATGACAGAGTTGGGAGGGACTTTGGAGGGCTTGGAGGCCTTCTAGTTCAATCCTGCTCAAGCAGGAGACTCTATACCAATTCAGACAAATAGTTGTCCAATCTCTTCGTAAAAAGCTCCAGTGATGGAGCATCCACTTCTGAAGGCAAGCCATTCCACTGATTAATTGTTCTATCAGTAAATTTGTCATTATTTTTAGGTTGGTCTTCTCCTTGATTAGTTTCCACCCATTGTTAGACTACTTAATATCTTAGGAGCTGGTAAGGCTGGTAATATAAGATAATGTAATTTGCAATATTGTATACGATATACTGCATGAAACATTGCATTCTCCATAAGCTCAGGTAAGATACAGGAAGCTGCAAAGGTTCCACCCCAACCAAATGGTACATTCTCAAGCTTTCCTCCTCTCTAAATAGGATATAGTTATATTGGTCCCAGATGTGGTTTTCTGGTTTATTTTTCCTTACAGACAATCATAACTAACTTAGGTTTTAATATATTATGGTGATTTAATTTAATAATTATAAACTTATAAATAATTATACGTTTTCTATCCCTATGAATAGAGCCTTTAAGGGTTATCAGACTTGGGTTGCAAAAATCCAGATGTCCTCAGAATGACATCAAAGGATTAGAATTTTGTATCTTCTGGCTGCCATCTAGTGGTTTTCCAAATCTTTGCATGCTAGATCTGGCAGTTCTACCTCTTTTGAAGCTGGAAAAGAGTTTTTCTTTTTTTAAAAAAAAAAATATTATACATTTTCCTTTATTATACATCACATTTCCAGTTTTGCAATGACAGTGTACTGGCTGTATCAAGTCCTTTTTAAATATCGATAGTATTATACAACCTGAGTATAACCATTATTCTTGTAGTCATACAATATAGTCTCTTTTAAATACATAATGTTGTACATCATAGTTATAACCGTTATTTTCACAGTTGTACCATAACACTCCATACATTTATCACTCTGTATGTTTTAATCTATAGTCATGTACAGTCCGAATAGAAAAAGAGTTTTTCTATTGTCCGATGGAAGCTTAGCTCTACAGTACATTAGGAAGATGGATGCATGGCTAGTCATTATGTCCTGGCTGGGGAATTCTGTATCATACTGGCTGGGAAGTTTTGGAAGTTATAGTTCACACATCTTAATGTTGCAAAGATTGCGACACACTACTCTATGTGCTTATGTAGGAAGACAATTGTCATAAACAGGTCTTCTTAGAAATTTGAATAAACCCTTTAGACTTCTAAGTTTTTGGCAATGAAGCAATTGAAATTGCGTGGTTGCTAATCAGTCATTTATATTGATAGATTGAATTAAAATAAAAATTCTTTAGAAGACCATTTTGTACTCAAATCATGAAAAAAGAATAAAAAATTCACCCTCCATTTTAAATGAATGAACACTAATGTGCTTGATATCCGGGTTGTTTTTTTTTTTCCCAGAGCCAACATTTATTTGGAGCATCCATTATTTGGATCCCATCCTCTCAGTTTTTTAATCGAAATTTGGTTTTAATTGGGTTGTTTTAAATTCGGGCCAAAATTATTTAATTGTTTTTTTAAATGTTTTTAAATTTTATATGCTATGTTTTATCCTGGCTGTACACCGCCCTGAGTCCCGCAGGAGAAGGGCGGTATAGAAATATAATAAAATAAATAAATAAGCAAGAAAATGACAAATAATATTTAAAGGACACTCTTTTCAGCATTTGCGAGTTGGTGTGCACCTGCAGCTGAATCACATGACACAGCTTTTCCTGACCTGTTCAGTTCTGACAATGGAAAATTATATATCTATTCTGCATAGAAAGTAGAAGAGAGTAAAGGGAGATCCTGGAAAACCAACATTTCAAGCTAGTTTAGAACTTTGATTGCTTAAAAAAAAATTCTGTATATCAGAATTATCCCATGCCCAATTAACATCATTCAAACATAACATATGCTTCTTGTAATCTCATCTGATAATTTCATCTCATCTCATCTCAATTGCATATGCAGGGACAGAAAAACTGAACTTTGTTAGTGGAATAGATCCAGAGCTTGGTGTAATTTTCTGTATCTCTTTGATGCAATGTAATAATTCAGTGTAGTTCTGATAGTCCTACACGGATCTCTGCCTGATTCTACTTTTCCTTGCCAGTAAACCTAAATGGCCAAAGTTGATAAAGACCAAGCAATATAGAGACATTGAGCTGTCGCCACTTGAAAATATAATACTGATACATACAAGGATCTGTCGTGTGATTGCTTGCAACATTTAGAAATAACATTCACACCAGTAGTGAAATCCAAAAAATTTTAATACCAGTTTTGTGGGCGTGGCTTGGTGGGCATGGCAGGGGAAGGATACTGCAAAATCTCTATTCCCTCCCACTCCTGGGTGAAGGATATTGCAAAATCTCCATTCCCACCCCACTCTGGGGCCAGCCAGAGGTGGTATTTGCCGGTTCTTGGAACTACTCAAAATTTCTGCTACCAGTTCTCCGAACTGCTCAAAATTTATGCTACCGGTTCTCTAGAACCTGGCAGAACCTGCTGGATTCCACCCCTAATTCACACTATTTAAGTCTAATATCTACAATTGCCATGATTGCTCCCTTCTCCTTACCCACTTCATTCTCCAAGTAAGAATGTTCCTTTAAACCTATAATATCCTCATGATTATAATATTAAATTGTTTCATAGACCTAAATTCTCATGCAACATTCTAGATAGGAAAATCTTTTCTCAACAGGGCAGCCTGTTAAATTTCATGTGTCTTAGCTGCTGACCAGTCTATTGATATGTATTTCCAAGAATTGGAGATACAGCATATAACAGTGGCTGAATGTTATTCACCAAGGCTAGTTTCAGTTAAATTAAATGTTGTGAAAATGTTCTCATAATCTTCCTTTTCAAAAAATAAAATAAAATATTGTAAATATTGTAAAAATATGATTTTTACAAAATACAATCACTACAAATTTAAATAAAAAGTAGTATGTAGATAAGAAAGAAATGAAAGAAAGAAAAAAGATGAAAAGGGAAATAAAGAGAAAAGGAATAAAATACTTAATGGAGTGGCTTTCAATCTTTTTTATAGCAGTTATAAATATATTTATAATAATCCCATAAAGGATTTCCAGTCATTGATAAAAATTAGTCATTGTGTTTTTCCTAATAAAAGAAGTCAATTTTGTCATCTCAATATATATATATATATATATATATATATATATTGTGTGTGTGTGTGTGTGTGTGTGTGTGAGAAAGAGAGAGAGAGAGAGAGAGAGAGAGAGAGAGAGAGAGAGAGAGAGAGAGAGAGAGAGAGAAAGGGGAAGGGAGAGAGAGAGAGTGAGGGAGGGGAGGGAAGAGAGAGAAACATGATAACAGTGTTCCAATATCTAAGGGGATGCCACAAAGAAGAGAGGCTCAACCTATTATCCAAACACCTGAAGGCAGAATAAGAAGCAATGGATGGAAACTAATCAAGGAGAGAACCAACCTAGAAATAAGGAGAAATTTCCTGACAGAACAATTAATCAGTGAAATGGCTTGACTTCAGAAGTTGTGTTGCTCAATCACTGGAAGTTTCTAAGAACAGGTTGGGCAACCATTTGGTTGGAGTAGAAGACCTCCAAATCTCTTCCAACTCTGATATTCTGTTACATTCACCATGGGCATCTGAAGGAGCAGACAAGTGAGCAGGTGATACCACCTGCATCATGATATTATTGAGTAGATAATGTGAATTATGTGATTTGCTCAGTCATGACATTATGATGCATTGCCATCTTTTTAGCTACTAAAGGAAATCTATTATGCCCACAAAAGTGCTTACAATTATTTCCCTAATTCATTTCTTTCAATATACAGATTTATATATTTCCTGGGTCAGAAATCTTGCTTCTTTTTTGTTATAGTTACTTGGTAAAGCAAATTCACCTAATTCTAGGATTTATGGACTCAGCAGAAAAGCACCACTTAGGAGGATATGAAGACTTAAGGGACAAAGTCAGAAGCAAAAGGGCTGTGATCAAAGACAGGAGTTATCATTCCTCCTGTGAAAAAACAAAAATTTAACATCCCTTAGCTTGTTATGAATTATGGATAGGAAAAAAAGGTGTTTTTATTATCTATATACTAAATGTATTATTAATTATTATTGTTGTTCTTGTTAATTATTGCTATTACAACTCTTTATATTATTTTTATTATTGTCAACAAATTATGTTAATAATGTAGCACTAGCTAACTTTTTCAGAGATGATGACTTTAAAAATCAACCAATAAAACCTACCCCTTGAACCAATGAGAAATCTGTGCAGGTAAAAAGTTCTGTGCAGGAAAAATCTGTGCAGGTAAACAAGAAATAAATTTAATCTACCTAAATTGGCAGGATGTTTTTTACTATTACATTTCTCAGCCAAAAGTTCTTTTTTAATTGTCAGATAGGTTAAAAACAAGATCCTTCATGGACTATCATTTAGGAAATAAATTCTAATTAAAACAAATTCTCTACAGATGTTAGAAAGAGAGCTGTTTAATGAGGTTTCACACATTCATACACAAACAAGTGCCAATTCTGCAAATATTCTTCTGAATTATATACTTGTAAACTATGTATCAAATTTCTATTGCCAGGGGGCCGTTTGAAGTTTAATCTAACTGAAACACTTTGATTCTTTCTTTTTGTTTAAGGAAACAATAACAAGCAATATCTTTGTAGCATTGACAATGGCTTGAGACTTGACTGTGACGAACAGCAGGGAATTAGTCAATAAACATTTGTAGAATGAGAAATCACAATCATATACCATCTGCACAGATTTCTATAAACGTTTTTTTTTCACATGGTGTTAAATAAAATCTGTATTCCTGAGTGCCAGTTTTTATGTTAGAAATTTCACAAGCAGATATCTCTTTAGCGATTTCTTGGGAATGAGAATGTTTGAGGAAAGAGTACAATTTTCTCCCCAGAAAGTATTAATAGTGTATTCATAGGAGGGGAAAATGAAACATATGCTGCTAGATTATCACCTGTAATAGCCTTTTCTAATTTAACACCCACTTTAGGTTGTTAATCCCAGAATTCCTGCCAGCACGATCAGACCTGGCCCATCACCGCAATAGAACTATAATCATCTCTGTGTTCTTAGCTTTTAATACCAACTCATTGGCATGCATGATAGAGAGTCTGGAAGGATGAAAGAGAAGGTATTTTTGTGCCTTTCTGTATTAAAAGCAAAGCCATTCACATTATAAGAGAACAAAATTATTTCCTGACTCAACACAGGAAAACTGAATTGGCTTGAAAATTGGTCTGTAGATCCTCCCAAGGAAATATTGGGCATTTTTGTAGTGGACAGGAATTACTCTGTGAAGATATTCTGACCCCTCCCCCCCCAAAAAAAGTGTGCTGAACCTTTTAGGTCTTTCACAATTGGAGACCGTTTTTCACAGCCATATGAAATCTGCATCTAAGGCTCTTCTTCTAATGCCCTGCTGTATCTGGATTGATTTCCCTGCACCTGCTATTTATATTGGAAGATGACATTTCAATTGGCACTTATGGAGGCCAATTTTTGCCACTGCAAATAGTAGGTTAAAAACCTTACACCAGATTTGGTTTGGGACAAACTAATTAAAGCAAACCCTTCCTCACACCTGATTCAGATTATCAAACATTGCCCACACTCATGCTCAATAATCTTTTCAAACCCCTCCATGTAACTGAAATAGGCTGGAATTGGGTCTCCAAATATTTTAGAAACTGAATCTTCTGGGTTAAGAGGATCTGGATTAACAAGTGATAAAGCATTGGATAAAGAAACCATGATCAGGTAGTAATGAAAGCTGAAGGAGGATTCTCCATGAGTGTTGCTTTGTAGCAGTTGTGAGATATTCAGTAATCTTTGTGGGGCAGCCGATCTCTATGAGCCTTGGCAGCCAATAATCCTAAATTTCACAATAAAAGAGAGCCAATTTGGTGTTTATCCAGGCAAATTTAACAATCCTCTGTTCTCATTGGAGTAATTCCTGATCTCCTCACAATAACAATATTAGTAACACATTTACTGGAGATATGTATTTCTGCTTTATTTCCTTTTTTATACCTCCTTCTAATCTCCCCATATTCATTTCTACCTAGTTTGGAAACTTCCATTCAGTACTATTCCCAGATGAAAAGGTTTCTGAGAAATGTAATTTTGCTGGAGTGCATACAGGAATTGTTTCTAGGGATCAGTATTTACAGGTACCAGAGATTACAAAAGCCAATAACTGCAACCCATGAAGTTAACCAGAAGCTGCTAGGATGCATTATTCATAGTGATGCAAGTTCAGATAAGTGTTGGACAGCTAATTCAAAATCTCAATTACCAAAATAGCAGCTTATCTTTTCTGAACTTCTTGTTGCTTGATTCATCAATAAACATACTCAACTAGAAACTGAAATTGATCCAGTCTGAAATGGTCTCACTTATGTGTTTAACTGTTTTGACTTGAATTAACACTCTCCTTATTGTTTAAAGTATTTCTCCACGTGTGAGAAGTTGCTGTTTGAAGAAGTAGCTCTTGTAATCAAGTGCATAAATCATCTATGTGTATATCTCAGAAAAAATATTTGTTTAGCGCAGTGCTTTTCTGACTTTAAAATGTGTGAATATGTGCATCCGGCATAGGGAATTGAAGTCCACACATCTTCAAACTGGCAAGTTTGAAAAACATTGGTTTAGTGCTATGTCTGTCCATACACATAAACAGCTGCAAGTATTTGTATATGTATGTTCAGCAAATATACATTAACAGTGATCAAAAGATTTCAAAGTGTTAGCAAAGAGGCAGTAAAGTTTAAAAGAATAACAGTAGGGCGCCTGAACCAGAAAAATGTTATGCACCTAGCAGATTCTTAACCACTATAAAAAGAATTACAGCCTACAATGTTGGCTGTTGTTCCCTCCACAATGAATTCTTTCAGCATCTCCTTCCTTGGCCTTGTTTTACATGGCAGGGTTCTCTCTTGTTGTATGCCTCATAACCTCAAGCCAACATGAACTATCTCCTTTCAGCATTTAAAGACTGAGGTGAATTAAAATTATCCCACAGCATCTGCTGTGCAACAGCATATTTGGGTAAATAACAGATGTAATAGGCCTTTGTGTCTTTGAAGCACATGATGATTTTAGGTTGCTTTCCAGTTTCACTTTCGTACTTGGCCAAAGAATTTAAATCAATTACCATTTAATAATATTCAGCCATCCCAGACAACAGAGCTGTCCTTATAACTTGCTTTTCCAACATTTGTATGAAACACCTTCAGGAATTCTATGTATAGTATTGCTATTTTTTTTTTTTAAATCAGCAGTAATATTTAAAGTAATACCCTTTATGACATTTGAACTGGAAAACAATGGTGCATTTTGACTCTTAATAATGACAGGTATTAAAATAAACATGCAACTAAATGCTTAATATGATTAAAATAAATTAATCTGTACTCCTCAGTACATCAGACTATGATATTAATAATAAAGATATCTTCACATAATTATATTTTCAGTTTTTAGTACTGCTAATATATATTATTCATGTTCGGCTATGCTTGATGATTCAAGACTACTGAATGAGCAATGAGTCAATGATTTAGACCAATTCCAGATGGGGACTGGAATCAATCCCAAACTGAGTTGATTCCCCCTAGTATAAAACCATACAAAACTATTGCCAGGAGCGGATGATGTCTTAACTTCTTCCTGTTACAGTCTTGAGATTTTTGTATAATGGTTGTAAGCAGCAAATTAGCCATTACTCATGAGTGGTTCTGATTCACAGGCTGCCTGACTACATTCCCTGCGGCAAAGCAGTAGCTTAGCTGGGACTTGATGTTAAGGAGAGCTCTTCTCAATTTCAGGAAATTGGTCCAAGACATTTTCCCCAAAGGAGCTAGAAAGCTCTGGTGTTCAGCTTCTGAGTTTTCAGAAATTAATTACTGCTTATAATGTATTTCAGAGAACTCTAGAACTTGCTCGGAAAAGGAAAAGGAAATAATGAAAGGAAGAAGAGGCTTGCCTTGACTTCACTGATTGGAATGTTTTTGAAGATACCTCTGCAGACTAAGATGAACTCACAGATACTGTAACATCATATATCAGTTTTTGTGAAGACCTATGTGTGCCGATCATAAACCTGCAAATATACAGTAACAATAAACCTTGGTTCACAGCTAAACTTAAGCAGCTACATTGTACCAAAGAGGAAGCCTACAGAAAAGGCGATAGAATGCTGTACAATCAGGCCAGAAACATATTAGCAAGGGAGATCAGAGAGCAAAAAGAAGCTACTCTAAAAAATTAAGGAATCAGTTTTCAGCAAATGAACCAGCAAACCTGTGGAAAATTCTTAAAAATATTACCGGTTACAGCAAACCTCCTTCCTATGCTGAAGAAAATCAACAACTGGCAGATGACCTGAATGTGTTTTACTGTAGGTGTGAGAGAAAACTAAAACAGCTAAGCCTCATACAACCGATCCCATCCCATTGGGCCCATCACCTCTGGTGATTACAGAGAATGAGGTGCAAGGTCTATTTCACAGACAAAAGCCAGGAAAAGCACCAGGCCCAGACAAGGTAACTCCTCCTTGCTTAAAAGCTTGTGCTGACCAACCGGCCCCTATCTTCACCCAATCTTTAATAAATCACTAGAGATATGCTATGTTCCTTCTTGCTTCAAATGCTCTACTATCATCCCTGTGCTGAAGAAATTTTCCATCAAGGAACTGAATGACTTCAGACCGGTTGCTCTAACATCTGTAGTTATGAAGCCTTTCAAAGGCTAGTGCTGGCCCACCTGAAAATCATCATGGATCCGCTGTTAGACCCCTTGCAATTTCCCTACTGAGCAAATAGATTGACAGATGATGCTGTTATATGACTCTGCACTACATCCTACAATATCTTGAATCTCCAAAGACCTATTCAAAGGTCCTCTTTGTAGACTTCAGCTCAGCATTCAATATCATCATTCCAGATATTCTTATAACTAAACTAAATCAGCTAGCTGTACCTGCCCACACTTGTAAATGGATTATAAGCTTCCTAACAGACAGGAAGCAGCAGGTGAAGATAGGCAAAATCACATCAGATACCTGTACAATTAGCACAGGAGTCCCCCAGGGCTGCGTGCTCTGTCCACTTCTCTCTATTCACCAATGACTGCATCTCAAAAGATCCCTCTGTTAAAATACTGAAATTTGCAGATGATACAGTTTGAGACAACGATGAATCTGCATACAGACTGGAGGTTGAACAACTAGCCTTGTGGTGCAAGCAAAACAATATTGAACAAAATATACTCAAAACCATAGAAATAGTAGTAGATTTTAGGAGAAACCCTCATATAATATCACCTCTTATAATACTAGACAACACAGTATTAACAGTAGAGACCTTCAACTTTCTAGGTTCTATCATATCTCAAGACTTAAAATGGACACCTAACATCAAAAACATTATCAAAAAAGCACAACAAAGAATGTTCTTTCTGCGCCCACTCGGAAAGCTCAAACTGCCCAAAGAGCTGTTGATTCAGTTCTACAGAGGAATTATTGAGTCTGTCATCTGCACCTCTATAACTGTCTGGTTTGGCTCTGCAACCCAACAAGACAGACACAGACTTCAATGGATAATTAGAACTGCAGAAAAAACAATTGCTACCAACCTGCCTTCCATTGAGGACCTGTATACTACACGAGTCAAAAAGAGAGCTGTGAAAATATCTACAGACCCTTCACATCCTGGACATAAATTGTTTCAACTTCTACCCTCAAAACGATGCTATAGAACACTGCACACCAGAACAACTGGACACAAGGATAGTTTTTTCCCGAATGTCACCACTCTGCTAAACAACTAATTCCTACAACACTGTCAAATTATTTACTAAGACTGTATTACTATTATTCTTCTCATCCTTCCTAGTACCTATCTCTTTCCATTATGACTATAACCATGTTGCTTGTATCTTTATAATTTATATTGTTTTATTTGTTTCCTACTATGATTTGATTGCTTATTAGTAACCTATGACTATCACTAAGTATTGTATCTTATGATTCTTGATGAATGTATTTTATTTTTCTTTATGTGCACTGAGAGCATATGCACCAAAGACAAATTCCTTGTGCATCCAATCACACTTAGCCAATAAAGAATTCTATTCTATTCTATTCTATTCTATTCTATTCTATTCTATTCTATTCTATTCTATTCTATTCTATTCTATTCCATTCCATTCCATTCCATTCAATTCCATTCCATTTTAAACCAAGACTACGGGCACAATTTTCTCTCCCCTCCCCTCCCCTTCTCTCTCTTTCTTTCTTCATACAAACACTATTTTTTTTAATCAATTGATAAATTCACAATTATTGTACTAACAATAAATCAGTTTCATAATACGAATAATGCTCCATCATAGAATTAGCTTTTGTAAGGAAATTAAAATATCTTTACAAAAGAAGAAAGGTGGACAGCCTGGGAGAATATAGTAGCTGAAAAAATCAATAGGACAGACCATTTCCTTTGTTTACAGATGGGATTGCAGTTAATGGGGAACAGTCCAATCCAAGCTTTGTTCTCAGCATCATTGACTAGAGAAGAACTCTGATTAGTTTCAAGGCCCTTTAGGAGTTGTCACTTGACTTCCATCTGGCTGCTAGGATAGGAAACAATAAATGTGTATGTGAGATCCCGGTACAAAATTCTCTTCTGACAAATTTTTTCCGTAGTTGTGCACTTACAAACTAGCTTTGCTCCTAAAAAAGAACCAATGCATTGAGAGTTTCATTTATTTCTGAATCCTGTAGAAATCATTGAACCTACATTATATAGCTTTCCATGGCTTTTATCGGTAGTTCTTCCAGTTTATACCTACTTCTCCCACTATGTAGTAGTGATATTCACTTGCCTGTCATAGCTTTCAATTCCATTTATTTATTCTTGCCTCCTGTTCACCCTATCTATCCTCTTCCACACCATCCCTCACCACATAATGTGTATTACAGAAGCACATATAACTCCACCTCCCCAAAATAATGGTACTAAAACTACCATGGATATATTGGTAGAAATGTTTCTGATTTGACTGTAATTGGATATTCTGTTATAATGTGCAATTTGAGCTTTGCATCTGCTGATCTTTTGGGCTATAGCTATTATATGCTGCTTTATTATTTCTTCCTTGTTTCTAGATCAGGTATTGTTTGATATTCTTGTTGTTTTCTTTCATCTATTTTAATTTATGTGCATCTGATCTCAGCTTGCTGATCTTATTTTCCAGCCTGATCTTCCATTTTGGTGGTGTACTGTTTGAATTTTTTTCTACTTTGTTTATTTTGCATCTCAGGTACTTAGTTAGAACTGCAGCTGTATTGTACATTAGTTGCAGTCCGGGGCAAACCGGTAGCGGCGGCGGCAGGATGCTCCGTCCACTCACCCAAATGCTTCTGCGCATGTGCAGAAGCGTCTCATGCGTGGCGAGCACATGCGCACACAAGCGAACTGGTAGCAAACTAAATTGAAACCCACTACTGATTAGTTGATAACTTTTTTGTTATTATTATTATTATTATCATTATTGCTGCTGTTGTTGTTGTTGTTGTTGTTGTTGTTAAATATATATGCTGCCCAACTCCCAGCACTCTGGGCATTATTCATGAGGACAAGTAAGGCATATTTAGAAGGATAAAAATAAGGTTTATTATAATTATTGTGGAAATTCAGATCACCAGATGGCAGCAAAGTGTGTGGGCTGCTTGAATCCCTTTGCTGCCTTCTGGATCTTTGCAGATCAGAACTCATTTTAACAATTTCGGGGAGTTCATCCTTCCAACTTGGAAAACTATTGATTGTTCTGCTGCAACAGCTTGCTGTCATTTACCTTTGGGATGGTACCATAACAACATGAAAAGTTAACTGTGCCAGTAAGGAGACTATTTAACTTGACTACTAGACCACAGAAGTTACACCTGTTCTTTTCCTCACCTAAAAAGGCAATGCATAGAAAGTAAAAACAAAAATGTTTTCAAATACACCTTACAGTTTGCCTTACAGAAACATATTATATTATTCACCAAAAGTAAATGTAGTACTGGCTATTGTATGCTGTATATAATTATTATTCTGATTTGCAGCTTGAGGTTGTATAGAATTTACTCTGATTGTTTTATGGTTACGAGAAAGAGAAACAGTATCATTTTGTTTATAGATGACATGGTGTCCAATAAAGAACTATTATTTGATTTACTCGGTGTAAAATTTCTTGTCATAATATCACCTTATCCTCTGCTACTCTTTATTATTTCGTGCTTCTTTTTTAAAATGCTGCTTTCCAAATATTTTAGTAAAAAATGTAATCCAACCTGTCATGGATTTTTTGTTTCATTGGATGAAACAAAGACTGTTTCTTTGTTGTTTGCTGTAAAATTCTGCCTCTTCATTTCTGTCAGAGTCAGTTAGGGGCAATTAGAAAATGTCAGCAAACAGAAGCATTTTTCACTAACCATCTACAGGATACTTCTGTGTCTCAAGTAAGAAGTAAGTTCCGTTAGGAATATGTTCTACCAATTGATAAAGTAAAAGTAAAGGTTCCCCTCGGACATATGTGCTAGTCGTTCCCGACTCTAGGGCACGGTGCTAATCTCCATTTCAAAGCTGAAGAGCCAGCACTATCCAAAGACGTCTTCGTGGTCATGTGGCCGGAATTATTTCCATGTAGAGAATTAACTAAAAGAGCTTTTTGGAAGCATTTATCATAAAGAATCATGTTTGTACATAGCTTGGTATATGTACTATATATTATATTATACTAGAGTATAGTATCATAAGGATAGCACTTTGGAGACTATTGGAATAATGTGTCCTATGGACACTATTCTTATGATTTCCAAATATTTTTTTCAAATGATAAAGAAGTAATTTTCCACTACCTTCTTCTGGGAAATGTTTTCAGCTTTCCTACCAAGCCTACAACATTGGGATTTGCTTATTGTCTCCAAATACCAATAAATCCAATTTCTGCTTAATTTTCTGTGGTTACTCAAATCAGACTAGGAACTGCTACCTATCATAACTGGGTGAAATACTCTTGGACCTTTCAAATTAAAAAAACAGGTTAAACAAATGTCACAAAGCCTCTCACAAATCTATTCATTAACAGAAATAATTCTGAGTCCTACATAAGCCCCCTAGAGTTATTATTTATTAGAAAATAAAAAAAAACATGGGCTGAAGGCAGAGTCTCAATATTTCAAATCATCTTATTAGGCCTAAATAGTTGCCTTTCTTTATCTGTTGAATTATTTAGAGACACACATCTACATTAACACAAAAGTAACCGCATCAACTGGAAACAGAACTCACAATTAGGGTCTCATCCATATAACTATTCAGGATTGATAGGATACAGGCATTATCCTGATAGTATTATTTGTTATTAAATCTATTTCTTTAATGGACAATTCATTAATAAATGCAACATGGATATTTTTTTCTGAAGCAACATGTACTGTAAATCTGGGGGAGTACTAATTATACATAACACATAATTGCTGTCCATATGGTCTCTTCTGCCCAGATTGTAGTGACACACACACACCTATTTTATATGTACCGTATTTTTTGGAGTATAAGATGCATCTCCCCCCCCCCAAAAAAAAGAGGGTGAAAATCTGAGTATGTCTTATACTCTGAATGTAGCCCCAACCAGCTTCTCAAACCGAAGTTTCAGAGGCTGAAAAAAGCATCAGAAAAGAAGCTTCAGAAAAGAAACCCCCAAAGAAAGCTTCAGAGGCTTTATTTCTGAAGCTCTGTTTCGGAGGCTTTCAGAGGCAGGAAAAAAAGTTTTTTTCTAAAACAGAGTTTCAGAAGTTTCAGAGACAAAAAAAAAGCAAGGCACAGAGCTCACAACCAAGGAACCTGTTGCTAAAATTCACCCCTGGGAACAGCTGATTGGGGGGTATTCCGGGAGGCTGATCCACCTGCCAATCAGCATTTTTCTTATTTTCCTCCCCAAAAAACTAAAGTGTATCTTATACTCCGAAAATACGGTATACGTGCAGGTATGTGTATATACAGAATGCCTCCACCAGTTTGTTCTGCTTAGAACAAAACTATGTCTGGTCAGCAGAAAGCAAGCATAGTCATCTGGCGGTTCAGTGTCATGGGGAGAACTCTATGGATCCTTAAGGAGTAGATCCTCTGGTTTCTTGCTTTAAAGAGTAGGAACAGCCAATTTTGTTATGGATGCTATTAATATAACTTCTACTTCTTCTAATTTCTAGATTTTTAGATTTTCTCCAGGAAGAGAAAATGGGAAGGTGAATGTTATAAACAAACATTTTTACTTGCTTGTAAGATAGGAACCAGTATGAAAAAAGCTAATTCATTATCTTGACATTCAAGCATGAGAGGATGCTGATTTATCATCCATTATAGTCACTGGTTCATTAAAAGTAAAGATATGCTTGAATCAAGCTTGACCCTGGAGGACTGCATTTGTGCTGTTTTCATAACAATAATTCAGATATAGTTTGTTGTTGCCCTCCCCAGGGATATTTTTGACTTCTCAGTTTAGCCTATTGTCTTATCCAAGAAAAAAAAAATCCAATCCAATCATGCTTAGCTTTCAAGATCAGCAGGACTTGGCTGGGCATTATGTCTCTTAAGTCATTAATGAAATGTTAATTTTCAGCACCTAAAAAGATTAGAAAGAGAAGAGACCTACCAACCATTCAGCAGGAAATGAAATGAGGAAAAGGTGGTTAAAGAAAGAATTAAATGAAGTAAACTGATGAATGCCTCTAACTTCTATCAAAACTTTATGTAATGTAGACTGAAAAAAGTCTTTAAGTCTAATGAGTTGAAATGGACTAAATTAAAACAGCCCTATAGTTTTAGCATGATTATAAATCAATTCCACAGCCTGTTGAATCTGGAATTTTAAAATTAATGTAATAAAGTTTCTTAAAGCCTGACATTGATATGGAATCCCTGAAGTTTATAAAACAATCAAACAGTTACAAGCACTTATAAAGTGACAGCACAATTAAATTAACAAAGATGATGACTTCCTTTCTTTATAGAAAATTTACTAAGATTTTTAACTCTGTGTGTATGCATGTGTGTGCATTCACACATGCATGCATGTATATGCATGTACACACAGGCATACATTACATGTGTGCTCCCTTTACTTGTATGAAATATTTCTGTAATGACAGTTTTACATGTTTTGGATCTTGAAGTCCAGCAACAGAATAGACTATTGAGCCATGGTGGCACAGTGGTTAGAGTGCAGTACTACAGGCTATTTTTGCTGACTGCCAGCTGCCTGCAATTTGGCAGTTCAAATCTCACTAGACTCAAGGTTGACTCAGCTTTCCATCCTTCCGAGGTGGGTAAAATGAGGATCCAAATTATCGGAAGCAATATGGTGGCTCTCTAAACTGCTTAGAGAGGGCTGTGAAGAACTGTAAAGCAGTTTATAAATCTATTATGGCTATTGCTATCTCAGTCCTCATCACATATTTTAGCTGGTCTATTTCAGTACATTGAAAGTTGTAGGCTGACACATGCATAGTATCCATATGAAAACACTGTGCAGTTCCAAATAAAGTTAAAATCTGAAGGAAATTTGTAAGATGTCGTTCTTCATAAAAAACAAAATGACTCTGTTACATGTACAGTGCTTTCAGAACTATTTTAAAGTATGATATTACTATTTCTTACTTCCATTAGGACTCAGTGCTGATAGTTTGTTGAATTTAGCCTCAGTATGTATATTTTGAATGAGAAATATACATCTTTTTGTAAGCACAAACATCATCTTCCCCAAATATTCCAACTTTCATTACAGTTAGTGAAAAATATTTTCTTTCTGAACTATGATATGATATGTTAGAATGCAAGAGGACCCACTGAGTTTTTGACAGTTTATTTCCGATGGGACAAATCAAAATGCAATAATCATTTGTCAAGGATTTCTATTTATAAAGAAACAGCATGGTACCATAAAAATGGGCATTTAGAAGACAGCATGATATTCATAAATAATGAATATTTTGCTGCGTTTCCAGTGCTAGTTCTAATGTGACATCCCATTTTTTAAATACATGCCTCTAAAACAAACAATTCCAGAATGATAATCTTTATTTTTTTAAAAAAGAGAAAGAAAGAAAGAAAGAAAGAAAGAAAGAAAGAAAGAAAGAAAGAAAGAAAGGGGGAATAGAAAAAGTAATCTCTATAAATGCAGGTAAAATATAAGCGAACAGCTAAATGTAGAGTTAATTCTATATGTATGATAATTAAATTACTTTTTCAAATGTGTATAAATCATTTAGCTTTAGGCTGAGGCAAGAATTTGGCTCATTTGCAAAAGTCTCATCAAGGTACAACTGAAGACTTGAAAAGAAGGCACTAGGCATAGAGATTCAACTATTTGGAATGGGGCTTAACTGGTCACCCCATTCTGAAGGGCACTTTTTCCCCCCTCATAGGAAGACAAGGAGGTTGGGAAGTAATCTTGTAGATACAGACAGCATAAATCTATCTGCTTATTTTCATAGCGGTACCCCAGAGGGAACCTTATTTCTGGTTTTCTGGTTTTCCATAAGCAGAGACAACTCTACAATTAGGGAGAGAAAAATACCTCAGAAGGTAAAAGCAGTGTCAATTTTCAGCATTACCTTTCACTTGGTATTCTCTTGGAGTTCAGAACTCTAGGTGCCACATGGTCTATTTTTGGTCCTTTTAGTTTGCTCTGCTGCTCTCCTGGGTAATCAAAAGACACAACTTTCAACATGCAGAAAAAGGTCTTGTACTGGCCCTGTTTCCAAATAATGGGGAAACAAAAGAGTTCCATAGGGTGTTCTCACAACATTCCCAAAAAGTCTTTTTTTAGAGAGAAGTCGACAGAGCCCATTGTTCCCAGGTCCCATGCCTAGACAAGGCTCTAATCCAAAGGATGATACAGTTTGTAAAATGCTCAGTTGCATCAATAAATTTAATTAAAGCCAGGCAAAAAAACCCTTATCAGTTAAAGTAAAATTCCAAATGTTATTTCTGTATTTCTCACCTTAGGCAATTAGTGCACCATTGACTTAAGTAATAACAACAACAACAAGGAATGAATGAAAGAAAATTAGGGAAAAAGTTGATCTCAGATGAGTGGGACTCAAATCAATTATTTGTTCTTACATGGGAAAAACATCCCCCCCCCCGTTTTCTCAGTTGATACAAACTTTTAGTTCAAACAAATAGAGTGTGTAACTTATAACGGTGGGAGATAAAAAGAAGAAAATAATTCATTACTGTGGTAAAGTGAAATATTACAGTGACAAGACACACACCAAGAAAGCATAGAAAAGTTCAACATCAGAGTAGAAAATAACCTAAAAATATTTTTTTTTGACAGATACCAGTGATGTTTGTTTGAATAGACTGTTTGAAAAGATGATTTTAAATGCAGCTTCAAGAAAACACTCAATCTGGTAAAAGTAATCACTCTGGAGCTATCACAAAAGAGATAATAACATACCAAGGTTACTTAAGATGAATAAATTCTCCTCAAAGTCTCTTGACTCACAGATAAGAGCTAGCTAATGACTATTGAATTCTCAAGATAAAGAAGAGACCGTTTATGTAATCTTGATAGCTACAGAACAACTTGAGTATTTGCAAAAGTAAACATAATTTACCCTGCAAGTCTCTTTGGTTTGCTACTGTACTGGGTTATATCAGTGATGAAATCCAATTTTTTTTACTACTGGTTACTACTACTACTACTACTGGTTCTGTGGGTGTGGCTTGGTGGGCGTGGTGTGACTTGGTGGGCATGGCTTGGTGAGCATGGCAGGGGAAGGATACTGTAAAGTCTCCATTCCCACCCCACTCCAGGGGAAGGATATTGCAAAATCTCCATTCCCACCCCACTCTGAGGCCAGCCAGAGATAGGTTGTACTTGCTGCTTCTCCGAACTACTCAAAATTTCCACTACCGGTTCTCCAAATTGCTCAAAATTTCTGCTACCGGTTCTCCAGAACCTGTCAGAACCTGCTGGATTATATCCTTAATCCAGCTACAAGCAGACTATGAATGATCCATACACATGAGAGCAGAAAAAAGTATACATTGGATAGGGGCATTTATGGAACCTGATCTCCTCTTTCCAACCTCTTCCCATAGTACAAACAATGTACAAATGTAGTATAAGCAAAAGAGATGAATAAGTCACTTGTAATCATGGTATTAGAAAAACAATTTAATACAACAGTCCACTAGGTCTAACCCAGTGGTGGGTTGTTCCCGGTTCGCACCGGTTCGCAAGAACCAGTAGTAAAAATTTGTAGTAGTTCAGAGAACCAGTAATAACATTGGCTGGCCACGCTTCCAGTCCGCGGTCCGGTCACCGCTCACTTATGCCGCCCACCTCATCAGAGGCTTTTTTTTTTTACTTTTAAAAGCATTTTTTCTACAACCTCTTCGGCCGAAAAAATGTTTTAAAAGTAAAAAAGAAAGCCTCTGATGATCGCGCGACTCATCTGGGATCATCAGAGGCTTCTGAAAGCATTTTTTCTGCAACCTCTTCGGCCGAAGAGGTTGTAGAAAAAAAAATGCCTTTAAAAGCCTCTGGCGATCCCCGCTGAGTTGCCTGATCATCAGAGGCTCCTAAAAGCATTTTTTTCTCCAACCTCTTAAGGTTGTAGAAAAAATGCTTTTAAAAGTAAAAAAAAAAAAAAGTTGGCCACGCCCACCCAGTCACATTACCCCCCCAAGCCACGCCCACAAAATAAGCCATGCCCACAGAACCGGTAGTAAAAAAATTTAGAATGGGTTAGACCACTCCTGGTCTAACCCATTCTGATGGGCTTATGGCCACCAAGATGGACAGGCAGTTTAATCTAGAGAAGAGGGTTTCTGTTAGATCAGAACAAGGATATAGCCTGAAAAAAAGTTCAACACTGAGAATGCAGTATTAGGAGTTTTGTATATGTGTACAAAACAGAAGAAGAGCTGAATGTATATTGTAACACAGAGACAAATAAATGATTATCCCAAATTTAAAGGGAATATTTTGAGTCATTCAATGATATCTAAATATAAAGCAGTATGATTTAGAGTGGGGGAATGGATACCCACAATATTTTGGCAAGTTTTATAGTGATGGTTTTTTTAAAGGTTTCTGCTTTCAAATGCTGACACATCAGAAAACATGGAAATCAGCACTCAGCTACCACCAAAATATATTCTCTCTCATCTCTGGCTGGAATGAATTTAAGCATAATTTTAGGATCAACGGGCAGGCCATCTTGTTTTAAAGTTGCCCTACGTTGTGGTAGACTGAAAGCAGATCACAAAAGATTTCAGCAGATCCAGAATGCAGAATAAATTTTCTAGTGGTTAGTCACAATACTGTAATGGTACACTTCCGCTACAGGAACTATGAGGGTTAGTAGTAAGTTTCTAGTAAGTGCATTTCAAGGTTCTGGTTGCTATCTATAAAGACTACATGACTCAGGGTTGGGTATCTTAGAAGCTGACTTTCTCCTAATAGTTTCTGTCTGTCATACTCAAACAACTAGGCAAGTTTGCTAAAGGTGTCCTCCAACTTGGAGGTACCGGCCTTTAAGGATAAATTTTAATCAGAGGGATCACACCAAACAATTCTAACTTATTGATTTTGGTATCTTTGTCAGGGTGCCAAGGAACACCCCCAACGAAATAAAACTCTGAGGCCTGAGGTTCTTCAAAGTTCCAATTTATTAGAGATGTCGTGTTGACACATCTGGGAAAACCTGAATCTGAAAGCTTCCAGGTTTTCCACACCCAGCTAACAGTTCACAGCCCTGCCCCACACCCACAAATTCATCACATAATCCAATCAACTCTTCACATTTAACTGGATACAATCTCCAGACAGTCTCCAGCAGGTGCAGGCAAAGGTGTTTCTTGAATACGGAATGTTGTTATGACTAACATTCTACCGCTCCAACAAAAAACCCCTCCCAATTTCCCAGGCTAAAATATATGGCAGTTAGGAAGCAAAAAGGAAAACTGTCTTCCAAAACTGACAATCTTTTTACCTTAATGAACTATCATTTGTGTACTGTGTTTTAGTTTCTAAGTTTGGTTATCTGCAGAAGATAAGGTGGTGTTCTTACTATCAGATCATACTGCCCGGATCATCTCTTTTTCTATGGCAATCTTGAAGCCTATTTCCTGAAAACCATGCCAAACACTAGGCTCAATTTACATGGTAAATATTTTGTATTAATACAGCAAACAATAGTTTTTATCCTCATATAAAGGATATATGATAATAACAGAAACACAAAATATTGTTTTCCTTATCTCCTATTTCTGTAATTAAGAACCTGATCCTGGGGAAATTGTAGCTATAACAAGCACTCCTTCTCAGTCACTCACACTTTAACACCCATGGCTTCACACAGGGATACAGCAGGAGTGAGCCTCTGGGCTGCCAGATGTTGCTGAATTACAACTTCCACCATTATTCATCGTTGGACATGATTGCTGGAGGTACTAGGAATTGCAATTCAGCAACATCAGAAGGAGCAGATGAAGAAGAAGAAAAACTGAATGCTATTGTTCATCAACATGACAGAAAGAATCTGAATAATGAGCAAAATATTTCAAGTAAGACGCATGGTTTTTCTGCTTTGTATATTCAGTTGAAAGTAAGAAGACAATGTTGATGTTGTTCATATGGCACATCTGAAACAACCTGAAAAATATTGCTTATGATTTTACACAAATGCTTCGTATGTGCTTTTCTGATTTTTTTAAAGTAATGGTGGAAGTAGTTAATCAGAAAAGAGTACATACAAAAAAAAATTCTGACAGATTTATTTTGTTTGGTAATGAAGAGTGAAATAGTGGGATTCTTGAAACAGAAAATACTGAGACCATGATTGAATGGCCATCTATTTTTAATTAAATAGATAAGATCTTCAAACACAATAAAGCTAAGTCAGTTTTTAAGTAACTTTGGTTATTTATTTTAAGTAAGAAATAAGTTTCTATGGGTATGAAATAAAAATGTCCACTCCAAAGGCCAAAACTAGTTAGCCTTTTCTAACCAGCTTTGGCCTTTGGCCTGAACATTATAGGGTTATGTAGTCAAAAATGTGTGTGGCAGGAAACCAGTTTAGTAAAAGGAGTTGTTTACTAAAGTCCTATTCCATATCCATACAATTATACTTCAAACTCACTTATAACAAAATTATTAATACATAATAGTAGAACAAATGCAAGAACAAGAGAAATAATATGTAAGATTTGGGTGAAAAATAGGTTTTAAAAAAGTACCTAAAAGGTGTAATGGTAAGTATCCCAAAATTAAGGGACGTGCAATATGTGAAATTCCTGGATGCCAGGTTTTTGGGGCTTTATGTGAGTAAAACAAAGCCTTTCACATGGCTTAGCACCTCACTGAGTTGCTTCCTCAAAGGAGTAATGTGTGTATCACCAAGTGCCCCATGGAGCAACATAACTGTCCCATTCCTCCTACTAAGGCAGCATTTAACATACAGCTGCCTGCAATTACTGCGAGTTCAATTCTCACCAGGCTCAAGGTCAACTCAGCCTTCCATCCTTTCTAAGATGGGTAAAATGAGGACCCGGTTTGTGGGGGCAATAAGCTGATTTTATATAAAATATACAAAAGTATGAAGGCTATTGCTTAACACATTGTAAGCCACCCTGAATCTCTGGAGAAGGGCGGCATATAAAAATAAATATAAATAATAATAATAAAAAATTCTGTACCATCTGTACCTTATGGACCAAGTACAAGGATAATGTTGTGGTCCACCAGCAGCCTGTAGAGCTGCCAGCGGAGTCGGACAGTGAGGAGGTGGGGAGGACAATGGGCCAGTCCTGGAGTCAGGGGAAGACCCAGACGAAGGCTCTGCGTTGGAGGCAAAGATGGGGCCAGGCCAGGGCCATATGGGAACGATGCACGGACTCTGGAGCCTCCAGAGGTGGATAGCAGAGGGGCAGAGGAACAGGAGCAGCCTGTTCCTAGTGCACACGTGAAGAGCTGCCAGAAGGCAAGAGCAGCTAAAGTAAAAAGGACGACTTGGGAGTAAGGGCAATAAGCCACCCAGAAGGCTTAAAAGAACAGCAACAGCTCTTGGGATCTTTGTAGGAAAGCAACATTGCTACATTTGTTTCTTGTCGGCATCTCTTGCTCCTGAATTTCGTGGGGTTTTGTCAAGAAAGGCCTTTGGCAGGGTGCCAAAGAAGACAAAGGTTTGTGATAAGGCCAAAGGACTGTTTATGAAGGATTTGTTTTGGAATTAATTTGGACTAAGCTGAGAATGACTTAATTCTCAGCTGTTCTAATAAAATATGTTTGTTTAGGACTGATTGTGTCTGGTAATAACTACTTGGGCCTAGGTCACAATAGATAATTTCACATAGTGTGGATGGAAATATTCAAAAGGCAGGACAACTATAGTTAGACTGTTCCTGTTCAAAAAAAGAACATATTTGCCCAATTGATCAAAACTTTAAGAAACTATGTCCTTCTATAAACTGAGGTCATTTAAGCCCCCAACACATGACTGTATGAGCACTCATAATCAATGAAAACCTGTACTTTCTGAGGGAATGCAACCAATTTATAATAGGAAAAAATTCACATCACTGACCTTAACAAGTAATCATCCATTCACATGGACTCCATTTTGTCAGGATTCAAACGTGGCATATTAGTCTTCTCCATCACTGAATCTAGATTATGGTTCAGAAGAAGCACAACCCCTCACACAGTAGAAAGAGTACACTCACAATGGAGGAAGAGGAGGAAGTCAATAATGAACACAAGCTAATGGGAAAGAAAAAGCTGAAAGAAAATTGCTGTTAAATCTCTCTATTCAGATATATAAAAATTCTCCCATCCTTCACCGAAGATGGACCTTCAACCAACTCATGGCCCAGGGAGAGATATGAACAGTTCCTTGAAGCAGCAATGCAGGAGGAAGGAAATGGTGCTAAATATTGTATAAACACTCTCAGCTGAAATTGGCAGACCTAACAAGTCTGTTGAGGGAAGAGCTTACTGTTGAGATGGATTATCTCAGTTAATAGTTTCAAAGATTGAAGCTTCAAAAATGTCTATTTTGGTTTTAAGCTGTTTCCCAGAGAGTTCAAGGGACAGGAATGACTAAATGTAATCCAACTCCCTTCCCCTTCAATTGGTCCAGTATTTGCTTTTCTGGTTCTCAAAACAATTAGTCAGCTCCACACCTCTGTGCTGGGACTCAGTGGTGTACCAATGCCTATACTCTGTCAACAGAGTGGGGAAAATGGGAAAGTGTCCTGTGATTCATTGAAGAGCTACATAGTTTAATTTCAACTTTAAAAGTAAAGAGCCCATCAAGGTGGCCTGTCTTTTGAACAAGAACTGTGCAATATATTGCAACTATCAATTGGATAACGATATAAGAAAGGAAGAAGTGGAAGTGGCTCAGTGGCTAAGACACTGAGCTTGTCAATCGAAAGGTCGGCAGTTCAGCGGTTTGAATCCCTAGTGCTATGTAACGGGGTGAGCTCCCGTTACTTGTCCCAGCTTCTGCCAACCTAGCAGTTTGAAAGCACATAAAAAATGCAAGTTGAAAAATAGGGACCACCTTTGGTGGGAAGGTAACAGCATTCTGTGCATTTTGGGCATTTAGTCATGCCGGCCACATGACCACGGAGACATCTTCGGACAGCGCTGGCTCTTCAGCTTTGAAATGGAAATGAGCACTGCCCCCTAGAGTCAGGAACATTAGCACATATGTGCGAGGGGAACCTTTACTTTTACCTATGAGGAAGGAAAAGTAGTTTTGAGCAATACATAGAAATTTAATAATGAACTAATATAAGATTTGGAATATTAGTTGATAATTATCTGATGATCTAAAAAGCATTATATCATATAAACTCTTCCATAGGAGTTACAATGGAACTGTAACATTCTTGATCAGGCTAAAGAATACATCCAAATATAAATAATAACTTTTATAAAGAGCACAGTAATTATTTGCTTAACAATTGTTGATCCCAATTATGACACACACACATATATGTAGTTTATGATCTGTGTTTCTTTAAGAAAGAAATGATTGATATGGTTCTGATGCACATAAACATATTCTGGATCCTTTTTTGTTTCTGCTGCTTTTTGCTTTGAGACTTATTCAATTAAATTGGTAAAATATGTATGTTCCCATAACAATTCTTGGACTTTTGTTTATGTGAATAACCATTTTGGCCCAATAGATTGAAGTTTCTGAATTTCCAATCTAGAGCTGGCAAACAGTGACTGACTTAAAGTCATTCAGCCAGATTCTAAAGGAAAATAGTATAGGTAGTGCTCATTTACTGTCATAATTGGAATCAGCAATTCAGCTGTTAAAGAAAGCAGTTGCTAAGTGAAATTATGACTGTGGTTATGATCTTACTTCAGGTTTCCTTTGCTTTACAGACTTGCGAAGATTGGCTGTAAAGTTACTTTTTCGTCATTGTCGTAACTGTGCACTGTCACTAAATGAGGTAGTCAATAAATGAGGATTATCTGTACCTGGGTCTCCCTGTTCCTGGTCCCTCTCTCTCACACACACACACATGCTCACACATATACACAAGCAAATTCACATGTATGCATTCTGAGAAATCAGAAAGGACCATTTAAACGGATATGACACACAAAGCTATATATGGTGTTTCATATATGAGAAACAATTGTATCTAAAATTAGAGACATATAGCTCTAATAGTCATTCAAGTTTAGTCGGCATTGATTTTATTTATTTTTATTTGTAAACCACATACATACTGTGCATATTTCACAGCAAAACAACAGTTTGACTAGAATACTCATTTTGTGGGACACAATCTAGAAAAGATACCCTGTTTCCCCCAAAATAAGACATCCCCTGATAATAAGCCCAATTGGGCTTTTGAGCGCATGGCAATAAGGCCAAGCGCTTATTTCAGGGTTCAGAAAAATATAAGACAGGGTCTTATTTTCGGGGAAACAGGGTACTGCTATCCATGGGTAAAGAATAATCTCTCTCTCTCTCTCTCTCTCTCTCTCTCTCTCTCTCTCTCTCTCTCTCTCTCTCTCTCTCTCTCTCTCTCTCCCTCTCCCTCTCCCTCCCTCCCTCCCCTTCTCTCTCTCCTGCTAAATAATCCTCCTAAACAGTTCAAACTAAGTTAACATTGCTTGTTTCCACTGTAAATTTGGCTCTGATTATTTATTTACTATTTATATTTATAGGCAAGCAAATCAAAGCCCACAGCTGGTGTATGAAGTTAAAAAACCATTACTATGTGATATAAATTCATAAGTTTGTATTTAAACATTTTGTTTGTTTGTTTGTTTGTTTGTTTATATTTCACATTTCTAAACCACCCATCTTCTTCAAGGAAGGATTCTGTGTTATAAAGAGTTTTCCCATATCTGGGATATTTTAAATGCCACTTCCAGAATTTCTCATGTACAAAGGTGTTGTCAAAAATTTTGGGAACTGAAAATGATGCTAAATCAAAACCTCCTATGAGGCAGTTATTTTGTGATAGACATCACAGTATATTCTACGGAATATACAATCATAGCCTCTGATGAATTGATATATGCCATTAGTCTTAATAATCCTGCAACTTTTCTTATTACTGTGACTACTAATAATAGCAATAACTTGTATAAGCCACCTAATTCAAGGCAGATTTCAGTCAAGATGGATCCATAAACAAAGTTAATTTTTAAAAAAACCAAATAAATTAATGCACATTTCTGTGGGATAAATATACAGGACTAGGATCAGGGAGCTCCATGTTGACTTGAGACCAGTGTATTTCTTAACACAACCTCTTTCACAAGACCGTTGTGGGGAAAAACTAAGGAGGGAGCAGTGGTGGGATTCAAATTTTTTTACTACCAGTTCTGTGGGCGAGGCCTGGTGGGCGTGGCATGGCATGGCATGGCTTAATGGGTGTGGCTTGGTGGGCATGGCAGGGGAAGGTTACGGCAAAATCCCCATTTCCTCTCGATTAGCTGGGACTCGGGAGGCAGAGAATAGCTGGAGGCGGGGTCAATCAGAGGTGGTATTTATTGGTTCTCCAAACTATTCAAAATTTCTGCTACTGATTCTCCAGAACTGGTCAGAACCTGCTGAATACAACCTCTGGGAGGGAGGATTCTGTTCACTACTCTGACTACCTGAATGAAAGCCAGGATAGAAATTTAATGCATAAACGTGGTACAAAAGCTATAGAAAATGGATGAAAGATAGGTGGAAAATATAGTCTTCACTATCCACATCAAAACAAGTGAAGAAGCCAGCTGGGAGACTTCTTTTAGAAGGCCGTTCCATGCCTTGAATACAAGAAATCATATCAAAGAGATAATAAGGAAATGTAATGTTAAACAATTTGTAGCCAGTGGATTTAAAACATATTAGTACATAGAATCAAGAATAATTATGTTTAGTAGCATCTGCCCAATTTAAAGAAAATCAGGTCTACTGATTTAAACTTTAATGTGTTATGCTTCACATAAATATTACAAAGTCTTTCCTGGATTACCAATTGCAACTGAAAGACTTTCTGGGGCTTCATAATAACTGGGGGTCATGGGGTAATTGACTCATCTGCCCCTCATCATTTTTACTCAGACTGATTAATGGATCTAATTACAGTGTTTACAGGCTTGGTTTGCCAGGATATATATCAGGAATATCCACACACCCACACAAATCTATTCTTTGGTATGTGATGGAGACCTGGGAGTTTATGTATACATCAGAGGTGCATTTTCAAAATTTACAGGGTTATAAACAGATCAAATAGTTTTTAATTTGTATCAGCAGGTCATTGGAGAGGACAACATGATGCCAATTGCACAGCACAGTTGGCTAGTTAAAATAGGCTTCCTTTCATTTTTCTTGGGGTAGATCACCCAATCTTATTTCTTGAGGATTAAATTAAGAACTGATTTGCAGCCTACAAAAGAATGTGTGGGGACAGCAGGTCAATCATGTAGGAAGTCAGCACCCACCCCTTTCCTAGAAAAATGAAATATTCAAGGAAATATTAAAAAGGCAGAATATTATATTTCCCTGGATGAGAAATGGAGAAACATGTTTTATTTTTAGGCAAGAAGCAGACTCACCCTTAATAACCCCAACCTTCCTCAATAGCCCACAGCAGATGTCCACACTTAAAAGATAATGAGATAGCTAGGTCTATTCATAGGCAAATGCCTTCACTCAAGATCCAACCAAGGTAGGATTAGCCCTCTACCCATCTCACCATGTGGCACCTGGGAAGATTACACCGCCCAGCAAGGCTCAACCAAACATGGACTCAAAATACAGCCTACAGAGTTGCCCCTGCATGGCCCCATGGTAGTCTGACAAACAATCAGAATACAAGCTCAAATTCAAAACCCAACAAAGGGCATAAAACCAAGGCACTCTCAGCATCTCTCCCCTTTTCTGTTCAGGAACTCAAGCCATGTGATCCTGTTCATCAATAAACCTTCTTTCCAAGCAACTTCCATGAATCCAATGCCTTTTTCCTGACTTGGAACTGAACCCAGAAGGATATTTCTTCCAACAATCAAAGGCTAACATTTTTCACTGGTTGGAAATTGTTTCAGCAAATGAAAATTAAAGCACCAAATGATGGTGTTCCATGTCTAATTTATATATTTTTCTAATCATTAACCTGCTGTTACTTTCCCATGAAATGTATATAGTTATCGGCTAGATTAATTGATAATTATATTTAATATAATTATATACATAATTTCTGCTACTTTGGTAATGAGCAGTTGATATTACACTGAAAAATTAGCACTACATGTTAAACCCTTTACTCATGGGTACATGCAGGGAGCACAACAGCAACTTAGCTTTCCTACATTTTTACAACGGTTTATTGCAAAGGTACCAAGTTGGAATTACATGGGGACTTGTAAAAAGGTTGAAAGGTTTAAGCTGTAAACAGTTAAATGGTAATCTTTCATGCAGGCTTTTAATCTATTAGGAATCTATGGAAAGTTTAGAAGTCCATGTAAAAAAAAAGAATGCAATTAAGAGAGAAGAGAGTCAATTATCTGTGGAAACAAATTATTCACTCAAAGCTGGAAATGTGTCATTAGCTGGAATAGGTCTCAGTAGTTTTAATTATCACTTACTCCTAGTAACTGTTCAATGATATATGTTGTGTCAAACTCCTGCAATGAATCACAATGAATAGTTGACCAACTCCTTGATCTCCAAAGAGCTAAATGTCTGGATGGTCACAACTGGGAAATTCTACAATGCCTAAAAAAAAAAAGAAGAAGAAAAGATTTCTGATCACTCATAGCCTTAGATCTTTTAGTCTAAGGCTGTGATAGCAAACCTATGGCACGCGTGCCACAGGTAGTACACAGAGCCATATCAGTGGGCACGTGAGCATTGCCCTAGCTCTGCTCCAGCACGCATTCGCGCACTGGCCAACTGATTTTCGAGCCTTCTGGGCCCAGTGGAAGTCAGGAAAGAGGCTATTTCCGGCCTCCGGAGGGCCTCCAGAGCGGTGGAGAAGACCCATTTTTCGCTCTCCCCAGGCTCCAGAGGCTTTCTAGGAGCCTGGGGAAGGTGAAAACAGCCTTCCTCATCCCCCCCTGAGGCCCTCCGGAGGCTGGAAATGGCCGTTTTGCTGACTTCCGATGGGACCTACTGGGCCCACCATGCCATTGTGTGCCAAAAGCAAGGGGAGCATGGGGGGTTGTATGTGCATGCCTGGGGGAGTGGGGCACATTGAATTATGGGTGGGGGCATGCTAGTGTGCAACCCCCCTCACTCCCCCTGCTTTTGCATTCAACAGCAAAAAGGTTAGTCATCACTGGTCTAAGGTCTATCAGGGATGTTAAACTGATGGCCCGCAGGCTGGAACCGTCCTGTGCAGGCCACACCCATCCCAGCTCCATGAAGGAAAAAAGTCACAAAATGTCACGTGGCAGCAATGTGATGCCCAAGGTTTGACACCCATGGTCTAAACCTGGCCAAATTTGTACAAAAATCTTTGGTATCCCATTTAATGATAAATTCATGTTGGCCTTTAAAGATGCAGGCATCGCCTCAGCAAATTTTAAACTCGCTAAATGTAATAGTCAAATTCTTATTTTCATTCACTTCTCGGCAGTCCTAATCTGGAATTGGGATAAGATTTGTACAAACTGCAGCTCCTTGGTATCTAAATAAACACTGAATTTGGAAACTGCTATGATTATGTCTATGAACTGATCTATCTATATCTAGACCTGAAATGTATTCAGCATCATACCATTAGTTTTATTGTTAGCCTATTTTTAAATTCCTGACTTCTCTAATATATAATGGGTTGGCTCTATTTACGCCTTTGTTCTCATTTTGTAGCACAAAGTAAACCAATGTTGAAACTAATACTATATTTTGCAAAGCCTATTTGTAGACTGTGGTGGTGTAGTGGTTAGAATGCAGAACTATGGGTTAACTCCAGGAGTTAGATTCTGACTGGCTCAAGGTTGACTCAGCTTTCCATCCTTCCAATTAAAATGAGGACCCAGATTGTTTGGGGCAATATGCTGACTGGAAGCCTCTAAGAAAGGGCTATAAAGCACTATGAAGTTGTATATAAGTCTAAGTACTATTGCTATTGTGATTATAAAGGTAAAGGTAAAGGTTTCGCTCGCACATATGTGCTAGTCGTTCCCAACTCTAGGGGGCAATGCTCATGTCCGTTTCAAAGCCAAAGAGCCAGTGCTGTCTGAAGATATTTCCATGGTCATGTGGCTGGCATGACTAAATTCCAAAGGCGCATGGAACGCTGTTACCTTCCCACCAAAGGTGGTCCCTATTTTTCTACTTGCATTTTTTACGTGCTTTCAAACTGCTAGTTTGCAGAAGCTGGGACAAGTAACGGGAGCTCACCCCATTACATAGCACTAGGGATTCGAACCACTGAACTGCCGACCTTTCAATCGACAAGCTCAGTGTCTTAGCCACTGAGCCATCACGTCCCTCTTATTGCAATTATAAAGCACAATTTTATTAATTCTATTTTATGCCTCACTATTCCAACCAATAATAAACTCTTTTGAAATATAGAGCTCCAGAGGTGGTTTTTCTCTTCATAAACTTCTAATACATCAAGATAACCAATGCAATTGCAAATCTGAAACTCTTGCTTAAGTTTGTGCCAGATAACTGGGTCAAACATAACATTTTTAATGAAGTAATATAGAGAGTTTATACATTTGAGAATAATATAGAACATGTCATTGAAAGTCTCAGATATACTTGTCTCAACCTAAAGATTTATGTATGCAATTGATTAGTAGACCAACATATTGGTATAAGGATCCTATCTGAGTCAACAACAACACAAACACTTTCAAGAACTGGTAAGTTACACAATGGATTTCTATACCATTGTGTAACTTACTACTATTCTTTGATTGTGACCTTTAGGCCCATCTAGGTTGAACAACATTAATCAAAACAAATAATGGCAGTATTACAAGAACCTGGATGTGGAAGTCAATATGAAAAAGATTATTTTTACACATGGATCATCCACACTGGTTTGAGTGCCATGCCAAGTTTATTTGCTATTTTTTCTTTATTCTGTCTAATCACTAACCATCTCTTCTTTTCAGACTAATTGCAGCATTGTTCAATGGGAGGGGGCAAGGCAAGAAATATGGGATGTTCAGAATAATTAGATCCCTAAATGATTTTCACCATTACTCAAAGGAGTTCATACTCTTTTGGAGGACAAGAGAAGAATCTGAACAAGAAAAAAAAACAACCTTTTTTAAAAATCTCTCTCCAATTTATATGGGTGCCCATCTCACTGTAAGCTAAATTTTTCTTTTATTTGGGTGGAGTTTTTTTAATCAATGAGAAGAAAAATAAATATACATATTTTATCTTCATAATTCAATAATAAAAAAATCACTCCTAAACTGTTACTAATTACCAGCCCAAGTTAAAATATTACCGTGTTTCCCTGAAAATAAGATCCTGTCTTATTTTATTTTTTGAACCCTGAAATAAGTGCTTGACTTTATTGCCGTGTGCTCAAAAGCCCGTTTGGGCTTATTATCAGGGGATGTCTTATTTTGGGGGAAACAGGATATATCACTATTGATATAACAGGATATAACATGGATATAACAATTTGATTTCAATGTGTTCTTTGTTATAAAGCCCATGATGCTTTGTTATAAAGCCCAATGCTTCTCTTGAGAAGCATTTGAAGATACATTTCTTATCTTAAGCTTTGCCTAATTTAGAATGAAGTCATAAAAGTTATATTCAGTTTTATGGAAGTCTGGCTATAAAACATTACCTTTATCCTTATTTTTTTTAAAAAAGGAACATATATATAGGGATCTCTCTAGAATATCAAGAATGTTCTGAATATCCCTGGTAGCATTTCTGATTAGTTTTAGATATTCACATATTATACTTTGTACCAATTTTCCCTTTAAAATATAGTTAATTTGCTGTTTGTTCTGTTTAGTTACTGCTCATTTCGAGATTGATTCTGTGCAATTATATTACAAGGCAATATTAAAATGACTACATAAAACAGTAAACAAATGGCAGATCCTGTCAAGTGGTGGAATATAGACAACTTGTTGACTAGATTAAAGGTCCTAGTTTAGATAGAATAGAACACAATGGGAAAAAAGTGGACTTTGTAATACAGCAGCCACAATACATTCAAACTGACCCATCTGTCCTTACTGTTAGAAGGGAATGCTGAATGTAGTATTACTTCAATTAAGAGTAGTAACCTAGTGTATGTTTTCTGTATCATTAAAAACAGGGGTGAAATGCTCCCGGTTCGGACCAGATCGCCTGATCCGGTAGCAATGGAGGCGGGTGGTTCGGAGAACCGGTAGCAAAAATCCCTGCCCCCCCCCAATGCCCAGCTGAGCTGTGCAATCATCAGAGGCTTTTTTTTAAAGCATTTTTATACAACCTCTTTGGCCGAAAAAATGCTTTTAAAAGTAAAAAAAAAAAAGCCTCTGACGATTGTGGGGCTCAGCTGGGATCGTCAGAGGCTTTTAAAAGCATTTTTTCTACAACTTCTTCGGCTGAAGAGATTGTAGAAAAAATGTTTTTAAAAGAAAAAAAGCCTCTGCTGATCAGGCAACTCAGCTGGGATTGTCAGAGGCTTTTAAAAGCATTTTTTTGGGCAAAGAGGTTGTAGAAAAAATGGTTTTAAAAGTAAAAAAAAAAAGTTGGCCATGCCCACCCAGTCACATTACCCCCCCCCCCCACTAAGCCACACCCACAGAACCAGTAGTAGCAAATTTTACATTTCACCACTGATTAAAAAGTATTACAGGAAAGCTTTACTGGATCAAAGCCCGAGGATAATAAGATGCTGAAGATTGCAATTTGGAGTCCAAAAGGAAGAAATGGTAAAGAATAAATTAACGAAATGAAAGAAGAAATGCAGGTATGCTGGAGTTTGGCAAACTAAGAGAAAAAGGAAGGATGTAATAGAGACAAAGGTGATCTAACCTTGGAGAAGTATTTTGAGGAACCTATGCAGAGAAGTGAAGATGTAGAGTTATGAATGAAAAGGTTAAAATGTACATCAGAAAGGATGAATTTGTGTCATCAAGGTTGTGGGTGCTTATGAAAATAAGACTGAAATAAACTGTGTGTTACATTCCAGTAAATGAATAATAAATGATAAAAATAATGGTAATGAAAGTAAGTAGTCTTCTGAGAAATTATCCAGTTTTCTGAACTAATATGTTCTGGAAGTGACAGTTTCTATGAAGAATTTAATACTACTTCTAATAATCAATGTTTTTTGCTACTGATAATGTAGCATTAAAAAAAACAAAGATGTGTTTCGGTCACCTTAGGTTACTTAAAACATGTCCTTGAAAAGTGTAAAGAACAGTTACATTTTAAAATGCCTCCTCTTGATTTTGTTTATATTAATTAATTAGTACAATATTTGATAAAGCCTGAGCTTCACAAACATCCCCAGACCAAGTAATAGATCTGTTCCACTAATTTATGCACTGACAACAATATTTTCTTTAGTACAAGTAGATCTAAAATGAAGTCTTCATTCTGTTGTCTATTACTACAGAAAGGAGCAAGTCATCATCAATTACAATAGTCATCATTAATTACTATAAAACTGAAGTAGTGACTTTCTGCAGATGAGCTGTCATTCATCACTATTCTGGTAAAATGAATAGCTTTGACATTGACCAACAAGGGTATTTAAATACTTAAAGTTATCTTTCCAAACCTTGGCAACTTAAAATTAGCTACCAAGTCACTGGTAAATGTCATTCTGCTTTTTGCTGACAGTATGTTGCTAGCCATGTGCCAGCAGCTACCAATATTTCTAGAGTCAAGGTCATCAGTAAACTGCTAGGTTACTCTCATAATCAAGTTTTATTGCATCAGTTCAGTCCAAATTCTGAAGATGTTGCTCCAACTAGCCCATTACATAGATTAAAATTTAGGCTTCTCTTTGGAGACATTTAAAGGCATTTGCTGATTGAAATACTAAATTAAATTTCATTATTTAATAGTATCGTGGTCTGTTTGATTTAATGGGATACATTAATACCATGTTTCCCTGAAACTAAGACCTCCCCGGATAATAAGCCCAATTGGGCTTTTGAGCGCATGTGCTAAAATAAACCCTCCCCCCAAAATAACTCCTCCCTGAAAAGATTTAAACACATGTGCAGCCAGTTCCTGCCATTTCCTCTGGTTGCTTGTCCCATGGGAGGAACATGCTCCACGCACCCAACATGCCCTTACCTAATGTCCGCTCCCACAACCCTAACCACCACACCCCTTCGGTCATGCTAATGGCTGCTGCAAAAAGAACAGCAGGCCCAGCAACATGCCTCACGGCCTACTCCTTACCTACCATCGCCTCCAACAACCATGGCTGCTTTTGCAGCTTCAAAAGCAGTAGGAGGTCCAGCAATGCAGCCCACACATCACTGGGCCTCCTTGCCCCCACGCACCCCACATGCAATTACCTAATGGCCACTCCCGCAACCCTAGCCACCACACCCCTTGTGTCATGCTAATGACTGCTGCAAAAAGAGCGGCCGGGCCAGCGCTGTGCCTCACACACTCACTCCTTACCCACTGCTATTTACTCCTGCAGCTGAGTGGTGCTTCGATTGATAAGCATCCTCGGGTGGCAAAAATCCCCCATGCAAGATTTCAAATTTTTCCAGAAGACTCTTTTCAATTATCACTCCGCGAGCTGCTACCTTTAAAATGTGCTGCACCTTTGAGGAAGCCAAGCAGCACTGGGTCCATGGGAGGGGGGCGTGGAGGCCTCCCCACTCTCATAAAGCCAGGCCTGGAGGACCATGAGCCGCGGCCACAGCTTCCCCGAAGACGACCTCACATGGCTCCCTGGCTGGCTGTTTTGGGGCTGGAACAGTGTGCACAAGCAGGGAGTGGAGCGATGATTGAAAAGAGTTCCCCAGGGAAGCTTTAAATCTCGAATGGGGGACTTTCACCGACCAAGGATGCTTTTCAATCAAAGAATCGCTCAGCTTCAGGAGTAAAGAAGTGGAGCAAAATAGGGCTCCTCTTGCTGTCTTACCTGACTTCAAGCTCCATTGTGTTGTCAGCTTTGGAAGCCATATTAACCTTGGAAGCTTCCACGCTGCCACCTTCTTGCGGTTAGAAAAGTAGGAGGGGGGATTTGATAGAGAGATTTTTGGTAGACATAATAGCATTCTTCTTTTCAGTCAAGGTTATGGTGCTCCTGCATCTGGAACAGGAGTGGTGGCAGAAGTGTCTCAAGTTGGGACAGATGGTGATTGGGTCATGTGATGGAACTCTCAGATTCAGGTTTTCCCAGATGTGCCAGTATAACTATTCCAATAAAAGAAGATTTTGAGATGAAGCTTGTCTCAGAGTTTTTAATTTCACTTGGGTCGTTCTGGAACACTGACACATGTTTATTTTTATTTTTATTTATTTTTATATGCCGCCCTTCTCCGGAGACTTAGGGCGGCTTACAATGCATTAAGCAATAGCCTTCATACTTTTGTATATTTTATACAAAGTCAGCTTATTGTCCCCACAAACTGGGTCCTCATCATTTCTCATCATTGTGTGCAGAAAAACAAGTTGTACCATAAAAGAAAATGTCTCTCAACTTCAATCAATTAATTCCAACTTCTCAAACTCACGAGAAGTGTTTTTTTTTACAATACAACTTGTTTCCCTGCACACAATGGCGAGAAACATGATGGATCTGGAAGTCAGGTAAGACACGCGTCTCGCTTCTCCCCTGCCCCACTCCTCCCCACCTGCCACCCCCAAATTGCATCCAGTGAGGGGCAGGAAGCCTTGCCATGCCCCTTGATGGGGGGAGGGGAGAAGAGACAGCAAGAGGAGCCCCATCTTGCTCTACATGTCTCTCTTCTTCCCCACCCCACTCCTCCCCACCTGCAATCCCCTCGATAAAAAGATGGTGGGGAAGGAAAGCAGCTGGGCTGCTATTGCTATTGCGGCACGTGGAGCAAAATGGGGTTTCTCTTGCTGTCTTATCTGACTTCCAGCAACATCACATTTCTCACCATTGTGTGCAGGGAAACAAGTTGTACCGTAAAAAAAAAACTTCTCGCAAGTTCGAGAAGTTGGAATTAATTGATTGAACTCATGAAAAGGTTTTTTTCATGGCACAACTTGTTTCTCTTCATACAATGTCAAGAAATGCGATGGAGCTGAAAATAAAGGTAAGATGGCAAGAGAAGCTCCATCTTGCTCCATGCATCCCAAAATAATAAGACCTCCCCAAAAATAAGGCCAAGCGCTTATTTCGGGGTTCAAAAAAATATAAGACAGGGTCTTATTTTCGGGGAAACACAGATATACTCATGGAAAAAACTTATTGCTACAGAGTTAACAATATTATGGACAGTCAACTCATTATTTCATTAACTTGATCCTGGAGAACCTGATACAAACATAAACAATAGGTCCTTAGCTCTGAAATCCAAGATCATGTAATTAAAATGCTCATTTGGCATGCATGGGACACTGAATGGGAGACTATTATCTTGAGAAATGTTTAACAAAAATCTTTGTCTGTTCCTGAAAAGAGGTTTTATCATTGCCTACTATAATACCTTGTCATCTTGCCCATTAGAAGAAACATTTCATAACATTCTATATTTAAAAACTTCAGAGATTATGATAACAATAATCATGATGATCACTATGTTCATGATGATGATGATGATCATCATCATCATCATCGTGATCGTGATCACGATCATAATAATGATCGAGATCATCATCACGATTATCATGATTTGTTCCTAAGAAATACACATCCATTTTCTAATGTGATATCTACAGAGCCTGAAACTACATTCTCCCATCTCTGTTGTGCAATAAATAAAATCATAAAAACAATTGTCAACCAGAGCTTAATTCTTGATGAAGTTGAACAGGGATAGGATAACATTCTGACACTAATGGCCAATAAAGAAAACTTAAGAGTGGTGAATGAATGGTGAGCAAACATTTTGCAGTTCAAAATCACACTTTTTATTGTTTGGTTGTCAGTAGCATGACATAGTATAGAAGACAAGGCAGAGGGAGCAAGAATGGAAAAATTTCCTTTATTAAAATGAACGAAAGGCATTAATGATTTAACACATCTATTTCACTATTCCTTACCTTTTTTAAAAGAACTCAAACTTGCAATTTATCATTTTATGATGAAATTATATGACTGACTTTCTCTTTCTCTTTGAAATATTTAATTGGTTCCCTTCAATATTCCCTATCTTAAATTCTAGTTTATGGAAGTTCACAATATTAATGCACCTGTGTGCACCTCTATTTTATTTCACAAATGCCTAATATAGTTTTAATTATAATTCTCAAAAAGCCATATAATTCAGTGGTTGTTTTTATGAAGAAGAGAAAGAGAATGAAGGCCACTCCCACATACCATAGACCAAAAGAGATCCAAATGCTTTTACAATGTGCCAGGTCACTGTCACTTTTACATCCCATAAAAAGCTACACAGATGGGGGCATAAAGTCTTCCTAAAAGCCTTCTTCACCAACAAGCCCTTGGAAAGTATTGTTGCAGAGTCTGTCACTGAAAAGAGTATGAATCTTGTTACATCAGACTCTATTTGATGAGGCACAGCTTTATACTTTTGGGCCTAGACTTTGGTCATCTTCAAACAGGAACACTTCAAAGAAAGGGTATCAGAATGATTAGAGGCTCTGGATTAATTAAAGAAATGGAAATATTTAGCTTAATAATACTATCCAGGGATATAACAGTCGTAACATATGAAGAGATATCACACAGATGATCAAGCTCTGTTATGCATTAGTCCAGCATGCTAATTGTACAATATTGTTACAAGAAAGCAAATACCAGTTTATAGCAATAGCGCTTAGACTTATATACCGCTTCACAGTGCTTTACAGCCCTCCCTAAGCGGTTTACAGAGTCAGCATATTTCCCCCAACAATCTGGGTCCTCATTTTATCAACCTCGGAAGGATGGAAGGCTGAATCAATCCTGAGCCTGGTGAGATTCGATCTGCCAAACTGCTGGCAGCCGGTGAGCAGAAGTAGCCTGCAGTACTACACTCTAACCACTGCGCCACCATGTTCCTAATATTCCTTAAAATATTAGGAAACACAGCAATGGACTCAGTACATTCCACTACTGGATATATTGAAGGAAAGGTTGGATGCTGTTGACAGTACTACTCTCTCCCCTCTTCCTGGGAAATCTTGTCTGGACTGGGCTTTCAAAGCTTCTGCTAGACCCGTGATGGTGAATCTATGGCATGCGTGCCACAGGTGGCACATGTAGCCATATTGGTGGGCACGCAAACTCAGTTCTGGCTCAACTTCCGGTGAGACTATAGAATTATGGATATGGGCACACAATCCCTCCCCCTGCTTCAGGCACGCAATGGCAAAAAGGTTAGCCATCACTATGCTAGACCTTATTCCACCATTTTTTAAATGTACATATATTAAACAGTAGTATGCTCTCAACTTTATCTTTCTATTTTTCTCCCTATTCAAGTAGATTTTCCTTCAGATAGAAATGTTGCTTTAAATGCTTTATATCTAGCTGTTTTTAACTTCTACATAAAGGCTACTAAACACCCTGCTTAGCTATCAGACTTAATTGTTACTTTTTGATGCTTCTGAAATATTTACCTATTAGATCACCAGTTGAATACCAGCAATAATAAGCTTGTTTCATACTAGAATAAATTAGAAATTGTAGTAGTGTCTCAGCTTTTTGACTCCTCACCCCATCCCACCATCCATTCTTGCCTGCATACATTCATTCTTTGAAAGCTTATTCTCCAAAGGTTTTTAACACATTGTTTTCCCACATCATAAGAATTTAAATATTTTTTTGAAGAAACAAATATATCTGGAATAGATTTGCTTTTAGCTGCAGAGTCAGTTATAGTACATACCGCTTTTAGCCTATAGTGGTATTCCTTTGCCAGTTATTCACCTGCCAGCCACTCACATAGCTTGCATTGATTAAGAAATTTGTATGTAAGTACTGTCTCAACAATATTTTGCAACAACATCCAGCTTTGAACATACCAATCAAATGTAAGGTACAAAGGGGAAAATAATGATTCAGAATCAATTGTGGATTCAACTCCCACACATTCTGATGGTTCTTCTCAACAGTCCTCTATCTATTATAGGTTACACCAAAACAAGGGTGAAATCCAGCAGGTTCTGACAGGTTCTGGAGAACTGGTAGCAGAAATTTTGAGTAGTTCGGAGAACCAGAAAATACCACCTCTGGCTGGCTCCAGAGTGGGGTAGAAATGGAGATTTTGCAATATCCTTCCCCCAGGAGTGGGGAGGGAATGGGGATTTTGCAGTATCCTTTCTCTGCCATGCCCACCAAGCCACACCCACAGAACCGGTAGTAAAAAAAATTGGATTTCACCACTGCACCAAAAGAATATTGTCATGATTTGTTCTAAGACACCAAAGACTTTCCATATTTAGAGAAACGTGAATGTTGGTCTACTTGTCCTATATTAAAACTACAACATTAAATCTCTATACCACACTATTAAGTCCTCTGTCAGGCTTCTCCATGTCCCCTGCCCACAATTTAAGCTACAATCTTTAAAGTTGAGAAGTGAAAGAGATAATGACAATGAGAGAATGGAAATTTCCAATTGTATTGTCATGATCTGTCTCTTCTATGACACAAAGTTGAAGAGTGTCACTTCTATTGCTATTTCTGCTTCTTCCAGTCACACTTTCCTGGCCCTCTCTGCCCTCAAGATGTGGAAAGAGTTTTTCAAGTGAGTGTTAGTATAATTGAGGCTATTTTATTTCCCAGTTGTTATGCTATATCCAAAGTCTATATATCTTGTTTCCATATACAATTCTATGCAAAGTAAACATCTTCCTATAAATAGGAGAAGAGGTCATTAACTTCACTCTTTTGCCATGATTTTCAAGTTAAAATGAAGTTTGACAAGATATCGAAGGAATGCAAAGAAAAGAAGGTTGAATATCTGAATGATATTGATGTATTAAAGAAGTTAAATGCATGATTTGGAATATAAATCTCATCACATGAATTTTATTCATTTTGCTATGAAATATAATTGTACAAAATTAGTTTGACAAGCAACGATGTTTCAGTCGGGCCTGAAACATGCTAGGTTCACATTTCTATTAATACTGATTATTCTCTGATTTCATTTTAAATTGTACATAGAACAAATGAACATTTTTAATTCCATTTAAAGACTTGTCTTTTCTTCATTCTAACCATTTTTCCTATTTATTGTTTACTCAGAATATTAATTTCTTGTCTGGTACATTTCTCTCATTATCATTTAGTCATTTACTCAACTATTCACCCATTTATAGTTAAAAATATACTCAGGATTTTACCTGCAAAGTAGTAATGTAGATGATGGATGCTTTTCAGAATTCTAATGTCTTGGATTTTGCTCCTATTATATATTATTTTGAAAGTTACTCATACAGATTGAAGCACTGCCCATCTTCTACTGGACACAGCTTCCAAAAATTTTGCCCAATCTTTCTTTTTATCTAGACATCAGAGGTATTCCATCAGAGATACAGCTGGAAACAATTACACATACATACACAATAAAAAAAATGTGAATGACATCTTCACAACAATCCCTTGAGACCAGAAAATCATTCAGGATATTGGAGGAAATTAGAACAGGGTGATGTAATAGAACAGTGATGGCGAACTTTTTAGAGTCTGAGTGCCCAAACTGCAACCCAAAACCCACTTATTTATCGCAAAGTGCCAACACAGCAATTTAACCTGAATAATGAGGTTTTACTACTTAAAATAATGATAAACAAGGCAGCGTTCAGCTAATTGTTCTAAGAAAAGCGTGATAAATGTACTTTTATGCCCCTTTATTTTTTTTCTGCTTTTGAAATATTATGTTTAGCAACAATAAAAAAGAAAAACTTTTGTAATATCATTTCTTTCTTTGCCTCCCTCTCTCTCTTTCCCTCCCTTTCTCTTTCCCTCTCCCTCTCTCTCTTTCCCTCTTTCTCTCTCTGTTTCTCCCTCCCTCCCTCCCTCCCTCTCTCTCTTTCTCTCTCTCTTTCAAAGCCCATCAAAGCCAATGAACTCTTCTTAGAAGGATCTACTCAGGCAATTGGAGGACAAACTGAACTTTTGAGAGTGACTGCAAGCTTAAGAGAAAGGAAGCAAACTGAGTCTCTCTCTCTCTCTCTCTCTCTCTCACACACACACACACACACACCCATACAATCTCTCTCACTCACTCACTCTCTCACATATACACATACACATACACACCACCCCCACAACGGCTCCATTGTCCTCATCCCTGCACTGGGTCAGCCAAGTCCTTCTGGCGAGGGAAGGTGTCAGCATCTGCGAGGTTCCCACGCTGTCCTCCCCTCCCCAGGCCAGATCTTTTTCGGACACCCTGCCAAAGTCCCAGAGCAGACCATCTCCCTTTACCTGCTGCTGCCACTGGTGTGAGGAAGGGGGAGGGTAAGAGGAGGCAGCAGACCCTGGGTAGCCTTAGAAGGGAGATCAGGCAGACTGCCAAAAGGAGAGAGGAGAGTGGTCCTTGTGGGAATGCTGCAGGGAAATGGGGTGAGTGTGAAGGATTGCTGTGGCACAGGAGGGCGGGAGGGAGCCAGACCAAAGAAGGGTGAAGCTAAAGAGTCCTCCTCTCCTCTCCTTTCTATTGCTCTGGTGAGGGCTGAAATTTGCAGGGGTTGATTTGAAAGGCACTCTGCACATGATCCGATACAATCCTGCCACAGAACACACCAAGGAGACCAAGCATGGGGCGAGGAGGTGGGCAGCAAGTTATTGCTGCAGAGATAGAGAGCGGTGTGCAAGATCCCTCTAGTCTAATTTTACACACATATACCATTTTTTGCAATTATGTCTCATCAACGCACAGGTTATTTGCTTGTGTATCTATGTAATTTTTGAAAGAAGACAAATGACAACTACCGGAGGGAATCGGGGATGGAAAAAGCGAAAGGCTGGGGGAGCTTTTGGGAAATAGAAGGAAAGGAGTAGGGACCATTCGCAAACAGACCCCTGGCTGTCTATCAACTTAAACGGGAGGCGCGAAACAAAATTGTATCCACCAATCAGAGCTCAGTTCTGCCCATTGTTTCAGTGCATGTCCAGCAGCGTTTCATCTGTACTGGGGCAACGGCGCACATGCCCACACAGAGGGCTCTGTGTGCCACCTGTGGCACGCGTGCCATAGGTTCGCCACCACGGTAAAGACAGCTCTGCAGGTATTAAATCCATACCATATAGGACTTCAAAGCTTATAACTTAAACCTTGATTGGACCCAGAAACAAACCACCACCCAAAGCAGCTCTCTCAGCAGAGGTGTTACCTGCACTGTCTTAGGATGCTTTTCAAGGGTAGCTTTGCAATAGATCAGACTGGAGATAACCACGGTGTGAGCCCCACATCCAGGAAAGGGTGTAGATGGTATATAACATGAACCAAAGGTTTTCCCTTCGGAACCATCACTATACAATATGAGAATATAATTTATCTGCCATAAAAGATTTTTACTAAGAACTTGGATAAAAAGTTGAAGAAAATCCTTATCAATGTTGCAGATAAAATAGTGGAAAGGATAGAAAATGCCTTAGAAGACATTTTTTAAAAAATAAAGACTAGACAATGTGAAATGTATATATATATACTTAATTATATTTACATTTATACATATAATTGTACAATTATATGTATAAATGTACAATTATACATGTGAAATGTATAATTATACACTTAATATAATTAATTAAGTGCCGCTGAGCAAGGCATGATAATTTTTCTAGTTCACTAGCTACTTGTATAACATGACCTAAGTATATTAGTGTTTAATTGTTGCTTCACTGGAGCCCCCAGACTTTATTTTACACAGGATTGATTAATTAATTCTTCTAGAAATCCATTGTATTCTTTATAACTGTTTCCAGATACATATTTCAAAGATTTCTATCTTCTTTCTCTCACTCTTTCTCAATATCCAGCTGTCACAGTCATACATTCTGATCTTCATTGTCACAGAAATAGTATTATCTTTCATGAACGTGAATAAATTTGTAATTGTCTTTTTTCCTAGGCTTAGTCTCTTTACCTGTCCACCAAACGTGTCTATTTTATCTGTTCTTGATCTATCACTTCCATTTCTTCACATTCAACTATATGCTCACGAAACATATTGATTAATATTACCTTTGTCTTCTTAATGTGTAACATTACCTTGGATTTTCCATTTTTAGATTCATAATAAGCTCTTCAAAATCTTCCTTATTTTCAGCTGACAAAATAATGCCACTGCATATCTCAAATTGCAGAGCTCTTGGTGCACTCTAAGCTTAATTGCTTAGGTAACATTATCGGTGTAATAAGTTTTTAGTATTTTGGTTTACTATTTTGATTCCAGTTGTCATCTCTTCCAGTTTAACTGTTAATATATCTGCGGTATAAGGTTAACAGATATGGGGACAATAAGCACCTTCCTCTTATTCTTCTTTCTATTTTAAACATCTCTATTTCAAATTTATTGGAAGAATAATGGATGACTCTCATATTCAGTTCTTATACTAGCTTCTTCCTCATTTTATATGATCTTCAGAAGAAGAATCAGGTTTTTGGCATATCCATTGGCTAAATACATAGTATATAATCAATGACCTTGCTATGGCCAATAAAACAAAGGTAAATTCCTTGTTATATTTTCTTGTTTTCAACATTCTTGACTTTACACTTTACATTTCTTTTGAAATGTGCCTTTTCACCTGACATTTCTGCCTTCATGCACAGCTCTATTCTTCGTAAGCAATCATACAAGAACTTTGCTTGTCTGAGGAATTAATGTAACAATTTAGTAATTTTCACATTCTTTTGCATCTCATTTCATCAATATAGATACATTTTTTTAATCCTATGGGCTGCAAGTCTTGATCCATATTTATTGATTGCATCTGTTTCCATTTTAACTCTCTCTTCTCCTTACATTTTAAATACTTTACTAAGTATTTCACTTGTGCCTGGCGTTTTCTGGTTTCATACTGGTCTGTCATATGTTTATAATCTCTGTCTAAGTATCTCTGTCCTTCTAAAATTCCATTTATAAATTCATGTCACTGGGAACCTATTGTCAATGTTCCATAGATTCCACTTTCTACTGAAAATGAACAATCCCTAAAATTTATTCTTTCTATATGAACCAAAAAACCCCTTTTGGTCATGGGAGAAATCTCACTCATTATTCTCACCCATTATTCTTCCAATGAAACATATGCTTGTTATGCTCTATTTACTTGTGGCAATAAAATATTTTGACAAGGCAATACTTTTCTTGCTTAAATGCATAGAAACTTACAGAAAGTTATTCTTATCAAGAAATACATCCATCCTTCCTTGGGAGGTAGGGTGAAAAAAAACTTTTTTCTTTCATTTTCTGTATCCCCAAATATGTCAAAATCATCCAACCTTCTCCAAAACAAATTTACTTTGCTCTTTGCAAGAGTTTTGAGAAAGATAAATTACTTCAGATGAAGATTGGTTTTTAACATGAGAATGATGCAAAGCAATTCTATGCATGTTTACATTGATTCTAGCACCTGGAAATAAATCCTATTGTTCAATGACAGTTCTTAATAAATATTCTTAGCACAGTAAATTTTTGCAGCAGCAGAATAAATTCTATAAATTCAGCAGCAATTATTTTTAACTGAGCATTCATAGGATTCATTGGACTATTCAACTGTTATCTTAAAATATAAGAACAGACAATGGCTAATGCTCTCAGCATATCCATAGGTCAGAAGTCATTATTTTATTTTTGAAATGAAAGAGTAGGAATGTAGGTGTTTATCCTCAATAAGGTCCAGGGGTGAAATTCAGCCAGTTCTATCCAGGTCAGGTGAACCGGTAGCAGCGGCTGTGGGAGGCTCCGTCCACCCACGTGGACGTTATGATGTCACTTTTTTGCATCTTTTTAACCCTTTGAGCATGCGCAGAATGCATTGTGCATGCAGAAAAATAAACATAGTTTTATTATGTAGTGATCTAGAAATCCAATCTTTCAACCATCATAGCAAAGAGATTCTATCAGCTTTAGAGCCCAATTTGCAGATTACATATATATATATATATATATATATATATATATATATATATATATATATATATATATATATATATATATACACACATACATACTAGTCTCCCTTTATTTCTTTATCAGGAAATATAAATTTGGTATAAAATGGTTTGTCATGAATGCGACTATTTGAGGGCTCCTGGATTGGAGCTGAAAGGCGAAATATATATTATATATATATATATATATATATATATATATAATTTGTCTTCTTAAGTTTTCGCGGGTGTGCATATGCAAAAAATTAAAATCTCAGGTGTTTTCCCGCGTCATTATAAATAAGTTGGTTAAAATATTTAAAATCCTGGGATTTTAAAAGCTCGGATTTTAACCAGGATTTTAAATATTTTAACCAACTTATTTATAATGATGCGGGAAAACACCCGAGATTTTAATTTTATATATATATATGTGTGTGTGTGTGTGTGTGTGTGTGTGTGTGTCTTTGGTTATTCTGGTTTTCTCCCGCATAAAATTGGAAGTGTCTTGGCGACGTTTCGACGAAGTCTCATTCGTCATCTTCAGGCTGGTGTTCTCGGCTTCGTGCTTCCAGGAGCAATGTGAGATCGCAGCTGTCTCTTCCTTTTAACTGCTAGTAGGGGTGTGAGCTGATTGGGTGGGAACTTGGCTGTGTTCTGATTGGGTGGAGGTGTGTTCTGATTGGTTAGGGGCTTGGCTGTGCTCTGATTGAATGGGGGGTTGGTTGTGCTCTGATTGGCTGGGGGTGTGTTCTGTTTGGGTGGGGGCTTGGTTGTGCTCAGCTTAGTCTGAGTTGCAGGGGGATTTGAGCTGGTGAGCTGTGTTGTTGTTGTTTGGCTTCGTGTTTGTGGCCGTGCGAGCTCTTCATGGTGGGTGTCAGTCTGCTTCATGTATGGATTGGAGGGGTGTAAAGTGGCTAATGATGCAGCTGTGGTCTGGCTTCTGGTCCTTGGTCGTGGCTCATTATCAGTGTGGGTTTGAGTCCCACTCACTAATTGAGTCCGGTAGGGAAGGTAAGTGAATTTCACCCCTGGTAAGGCCACCATTGAAATATTGAGTAGAAACAAACTATAAGATAAATAAACAGAGTTTTATTATGTACTGATCTAGAAATCCAATCTTCAACCATCATAGCAAAGACCTACATATATATATATATATATATATATATATATATATATATATATATATATATATATATATATATGTATATATATATATATATATATATGGTCTTCTTAAGTTTTCGTGGGTGTGCATATGCAAAAAATTAAAATCTCGGGTGTTTTCCCGTGTCATTATAAAAATCCTGGGATTTTAAAAGCTCGGATTTTAACCAGGATTATATATATATATGTCTTTGGTTATTCTGGTTTTCTCCCGCGTAAAATTGGAAGTGTCTTGGTGATGTTTCGACGAAGTCTCATTCGTCATCTTCAGGCTGGTGTTTTCGGCTTCATGCTTCTAGGAGCAATGTGTGATCGCAGCTGTTTCTTCCTTTTAACTGCCAGTGGGGGGTGTGAACTGATTGGGTGGGAGCTTGGCTGTGTTCTGATTGGGTGGAGGTGTGTTCTGATTGGTTGGGGGCTTGGCTGTGTTCTGATTGGATGGGGGTGTGTTCTGTTTAGGTGGGGGCTTGGTTGTGCTCGGGTTACTCTGAGTTGCAGGGGGATTTGAGCTGGTGAGCTGCGTTGCTGTTGTTTGGCTTCGCATTCGTGGTCATGCCACATCTTCATGGTGGGTGTCAGTTTGCTTCATGTATGGATTGGAGGGGTTTAAAGTGGCTAATGATGCAGCTGTGGTCTGGCTTCTGGTTTGTGGTCGTGCCTCATCGGTGTGGGTTTGCTTTTTGCGTGGATGTGTGGTGGTGACATCCTGGGTAGTTTTCGTGAGTGTGGGTCTGGTGTCATTCTCCATCCAATCAGAGCACAGCCAAACCCCCAACCAATCAGAACACACCTCCATCCACATAAATGATGACTTATTGTTACTGTACTGTACTGGACTGCACTGGGTGATGGTGAAGATGATTGCCAATTGCTATTTATAGTTTATTTAAAAAGGTTATTCTCTGCTATTGGATTTTGAAAAGTGCTTGGAGATCGCCTTTACTACCAATGCACCCTATAAATATTTGAAATAAATAAATTAGACTTTAAAAATCATTTTAAAGGATGTATCTTTAGAAGTTATGCAATAATAATCAGTAGAGAAGTTAAAATGCTAGACTTGGAAGACCCAGATAAAATCTCCACTGGACACAGTACTCCTTGGATGATTCTGGACCATTCACTTTCTCCACCCAACTTATTTCACAGTGTACTTTTTGTAGGGATAAAATTAATTGTCTATTTATGGTTTTGAGCCTCAGAGAAAAGTTGGGATAGAAATTCTGCATAAATAAATAATCAAATAAATAAATAAATAGCAGCAGGATAGTTACATATGGGACATTTATATCTGAAGCATAACCAGATGTAGATTATTACAGGAGAAGATTATTTATACTGTATTTTGCTTGTGAGGTTTCCATAAATCTTTCCCTTCCCTTGGTAATAAAACATTTTTTTCTGCAGAATGTAAAACTTACATTTAGGTTTGTGAGCCTTATTTTCATTTGAAGTCACCGAGAGTGCTTTCACACTACTTGCCACCCAGTGGTTGCAATAGCTTAATTAATTGTGTTTAAATCTGTTTGCAGTGGATCTGGGTCTATAACAGGAAGATAAAATCACTTGTGATTAAGGGAAGACATAATATATGATACAAAATGGAGTCGATAAGGTTAGAAGGGAGACCTCCTGACCTAGAGCTTCTCTTTTACCAAGAAGTAAAAATGCAGAAACAAACCTGAGTCACTAAAACAATATGGTAGAAATGAACACAGTAGGGTACAAACAGAGTGTGGGGCAAAGAGAGAAGAGGGCAGAAGCCTAGCTGGCCTAATTATCATGGCAAACAAGAAGAAAAAGTAAGTAAGTAGCTTAAGAAGCACCCTAAAGGGAAAAAGAGAGAAGAAAATATATTTTATTTTATTATTAAATTTATTTACCATCCATCTCATTGCCAAGTGATTAAAATATTGAACAAAGAACTGGGTAAGACAGAAACCAATACACAGTCAGGGTTGAAGTAGAATCTTCTTCTTCTGTAGTCTACTAACTACATCCAACACGGACCAGGGCCATGGTGAAATCCAAATATTTTTTACTACTGGTTCTGTGGGCGTGGCTTGGTGGGCGTGGTGTGGCTTAGTGGGCGTGGCTTGGTGGGTGTGGCAGGGGAAGGATACTACAAAATCTCCATTCCCACCCCACTCCAGGGGAAGGATATTGCAAAATCTCCATTCCCACTCCACTCTGGGGCCAGCCAGAGGTGGTATTTGCCAGTTCTCCAAACTACTCAAAATTTCCGCTACCGGTTTTCCAAACTGCTCAAAATTTCTGCTACTGGTTCTCCAGAACCTGTGAGAACCTGCTGGATTTCACCACTGATCAGGGCCCCAAAACTATTGGTAGAGCCAGTTTTTCTGGCCTTTTTGGAAGGCCAAGGGGGGGCGGGCAAGAGCCACAGCAGAAACAGCTCTTTTCCTGGACCTTTCCAGCTGAAATTCCTTGGCTAACAGGTTCAACAGCAAGCTCCTTCTGCCAGAGTGGGAGGAGGCAATCCCATGGGGTTAGATGGTTTCTCAGGTAGCCTGCTCCCATGCCATAAAGGGATTTAAGGGTGATAACTAGGCAATCAGTGCACTTCATTCAGAAGTAGTGTTATTTGAGATATTAGGGAGTAAGCAGAGTCCTGCCGTGTTCTGTTGAGCAGAGAATCTCCTCTCCGGAAAGATCAGAGACAAAGAGAACCTGGGAGTGCAAAGAGCACATTTGTGATCTGATACTTCTCACTTCACATTATAAGCCTGATTGTGACAGCATTCAGTCTTCTCAAAAACACAGAGATAATTAGACTCTAAAAGTTTGCATATTATAAAATGAGCAGATATTGTAACTATTCCTTTGGCTATTGTGTCTTATTACTACAAGACATTCATCAGCTTCCAGGCCAAATATCAGTAGGGTTGGTTGTTTTGTTTTTAATTTCATATAAAGAATTCAAATATTTCACCATGCAAACCTGACATATTTATAAAAAAGCAATATAGTTTTGTATTAAATCGCTTATAGGAACTCTCTAGTACTTTCTGTAAATGCTACTTTTATATGATATCCTGTTTCCATGGAAATGAAATCACAAGGCTGTCTAGAAAAAAAAAGGCCTGCCAAATTTTAATATACATGAATTTATTACAGTGGGAAATATACATGGAAATATACATGGAGAATTATCAGATATTAAGTAAAGTACGAATCTAAAACTAATTTACAGTATTTGGACACACCCTAAATTAGATCAATAACTTTGAAGAAAAATATTTTTATTAATATAATATTTAAACCTAGTAACTGCAATGTTCCAAAAGTCTTCCCAGCTGGCAATCCATCTAAGGTCATTTTCTCTGCATCTGTATGTCACTGGCTTTTCAGAAACCAAGCTTCATAACAAGGCAACTAGGAACATACTTCTGTTCCTTGATATTCTTTTGCAGTGGTATCTTAAATTAATAATTTTATTAATTTAACATACAATGGAGAATTGAGTTACCATAAGCAACAGTAAAACAGCAGAGGGCGATTCATGTTTGAAAAGAGAAACCATGGACACACCATTAGATGAATGTTTAATCATCTACTTTGTTCTCTTCCTATTTACTTATCTTCCAAGGCCATTTTACATGCAGCTGCAAATAACAAATGGAAATGTTTCTAATGATGCTGCCTTTAGCCCCTTGCAATTATGGGATGTTAGCTCAAATCTCCTCTGCTTGGCTAAGCTTATCTGGGCCTTCAAAGCTAAGCAGGGGGAGAACTGATTAGAAGTTTGGTATGAAACTTCAGATAACACTAGAGCTGGTGGGTAAGTTGAGAATTAAAAGATATAGGCACACTAAAGAAAGGAAACAAAAAAATGACAAGCCACTCCATTGATGCCAAGACATCTTTTTGGATGTCTCTCTAGAATTACCAGGAGTAAAGTCTGACTCAGAAAAAAAACAACCTTACTATTTTTTAGTAACTAATTTATAACAGAGGTAATAGGAAAAAACTGCCCAAAGATATGGCATGAGAATTCAAATCTAGGTGTTCTAACTCTTGCGGAGTTGTCTAAATTAAAATATTAGGTTTCTTTGGGAAAAAAATAAATCCTCAAGGCGATAGGATGTTTAAATAAATAGATAAATAAATCCATGAAGCATTTCTTCCAGAGCTGCATGGATGGCTTTGTCTCCCACTGATAGTCAAATAACATCCCTCTGGTAACAGTCTCAGTTGTTTGTTGTGACAAAATTATAATCAGAAATGGTTTCATATGCTGAGAGCAAGAACGAAGCATTGCCTACAGGCAGGCCTTCCTGCGAAGCAGAACTCTGTAAACTAACATCAACCCCCTCTGAGAATACTCAGCTTCTACTTCTGCTTCAGATACATAAGAAATGGATTCATATCACAAAGTATTCTATCAAGTATTAAACACCCGCTGGCTATTGGTAGAAAGTCTAAATACAGATTGATCCCAGGCCAAAGCACTTGGTGCATTTTTCAGTGCCACATTATGAATAAATGAACTGATTGAGAGTCTTCAAACTGAAAATAAGGAGGAATGTGCATGCATAATCACCTGGAAGACTTTGGTGATTATATCTTCTAAAAATTGTTTTGGAATTATAAATGCAGTCACATTAATTGCAGCATTTTTAAATTTGCGGGAATCTAAAAAGCTGAAATCCAAGATCACCATGTTTCATTCATTCCTTTTTCAGGCCTTTCAGCTAATCAAAATATAGCTAAATTAGAATTCACATCCAGATATTATAAACGTTAGGCTTGCTCCCATTTTACCAAGCGCCTATTCACTAGGAAAGAAAAAGCAACCTTTACTTTTCAAAAGTTCAGTTAAATTCTTATTTTTCTTTATTAGTAAAATTACGTCTATTTCTTTTACCAATTATATACAATTTCTGATAAGGCTATAAAGACAAACAATATAGCCGCAGGAGCCTAATGCTACATAACAAAATCATCCTGAATTTTTTTCCTCTAGTCCTTATTCAGTTTGATTAAAACAAATTTCTTAGATATTCCTTTAAACAAGAAGAGAACTTTGAAGAAATCCTCCATGTCATCCCTTGTACTTATGAAATGATAAATTGGCTATGGAAAGTACATCAAGGCTCTGTCTTTATGATTCAATCCTCCCTCAGTTTCCAACCTGCAACTAGGTTGTATCCATGTTATTAATTCTAATAGTTTAAATTAGTCTATTGATTCTTACAAAAGAATATCTTTGTATTGCTGTATTTATGCTTCTGTTTTGCAATTCTTCTAAAGCAGTTTAAACTTTATCTTTAGATTTGAATGTAGCACATCAATGAATATTGTTAAGAATTTTTCATTTAGGAGTCCATGAGGATCATATCAAACCAATCTGACAATTACATAAAATCTGTATTTTATAATATTACCACAAAATGAGTGTCCACGGACGAGACCAAAACAGCAAGATGGTGATTGCAGCAACATTGTCCAAACTCCATCTTTTTCCTGTGTGTCATGCATGTCAAGAAGGAAAGTTTCAGCTATTTTCTCAGTGAAAGCCCCAATAATTCCCAGCTTCAGTCAAGGACTCTGTAATTTAAATAATTTTCAAACTCTGTGTATTTTATATTTTAAATTTTATAATCAAGCTTTCTCAATCATAAGCTAGTACACATACCATACTAACATTTTTCCAGAAGTATATATCTAGCGATTTCATAAGCTTCATTACTGATACTTTCAGATGTCAGTTTTGAAAATGTCCACCTTATGTCCAGCTTATGAGTTGGTCAGGGCTTTTTTTAACTACCACATTCGGACAGTTGCCTTGAGCCATAAATATGGAAGGGAAGCATCAAAAATAAGTTTCAATACTCATTATGGGGTGCTTTTTCATCCAAGTTAATTAAGTTATCAACTGAAACATAATCTTGAGAAATGTCAACATTTTTATTAATCTTCAAACTTTTTGAGAAGAAATGGGTTGGCTCCAACTGACATTTTGCCCCTCTATCTGGACTTTCAGACACTATAAAATCTTGAAATAGGTCTATGTAACAGTCTATTAGAATCTCCAAATGACTTGTGACTAAGACTTCCATGTTGGCTAGGAATTTGTTCAGTTTCAGTTCCAACATGTGTACCGAATGCCAGACTGATGTATTTAATCTCATCAAAAGATGATTACTTGGCTGCAATTATGAATGTGATTTCATTCTGACATAAAAACAGAGATTCCTTTGGGATCAAACACATAGGCAGTAATATATTTTCCATCCTTTATCCACAGATTTTGTGAACTACAAAGAGTAATTTACTTGTTTTTCAGGAGAGTTTTTCAATCATAGAGTAACCTTGAATTATGGTGAAAGAGGGATGCCAAAAATATAATGCCGTTAGACTTTAATTTACTTAACTGGATTCAAATACGGTGATTTTAATATCATTTACAGCCAACCTAGTCATTCTTCACTGACCAAGAATGTGATACCTTTGAATAATTCTTTTGAATCTCACTCTGCCAGTTTTGATGGCAAATGCAAAAGTAACAGTACAATAAATTAAATCATCTAATATTTATGATTCTGAATTATATGAAATAACTATTTATTCTTTCCCTGGCAATAGCTAGAAGCATCATAAACCATAATATGTTTTTGTTTGTTTTATATTTTTTGCTTCTGTAAATTTTAAATAAATGGCACCTACTGATAATTTCAAAGTCCTTGAAGTCTGATAATGGAAAATTCTCTACCTAGAGAGACAATGCTCTAGTAACTCAAGATACAGAAACAACAGATCATGTGCTTCCCAGTACCTGTACTAGCCTCATTTCACCATTACTGCATAAATATATGGACAAGACAATCTTACACTTCCCAGCTACTTGCAGACGGTAATCTGGCCACTATCCTTGCCAGGTTCTATGCAGCAGAGTTTAAAATACATCAAATCATGGATGACCTGTGCCTCAAACTGGTATCAATGAGTATCTAGTGTGTTATTTAAGAGTCATTTGTATTATGATAGATTTACTGTATTTTGCGGTATACTTTTATACTTCCCTACATTAATTTAATTTCCCTACCTCTCCCTTTAGACTCATTTTAGGCTCTTGTTTTTATACATAGTTTTATATTTTACCTTATTTTTTTAATGTACTTTTCCTACATTAAAAAATGTAGCTGTGTACCCCACCTTCCTAATGCTGGTGTAGTCTTGTTTTTAATGTATATGTTTTATATTTTTTAGCTTTTTAAAAATTTTGAATTGTTTTTATGACACATTCCATTGTGCTGGTCTATGATTATAATAAAGATTTTATTTGATATGATGATTTCCTTCTTTTAATTCTCTATTCTTTGCACCTCTTCTATTTATATATCAGACAACTGAAGGGTTTTTTGTTTTGTTTATATGACTGCTTAAGCGAAGGAAAAATTACAACCCAAACATTTTGTTGTTTGAGTAAAAATAGTGAACATATATCTCATGTATGATTTGACACCTTGTTTGTCTGATTGCTTTGATACGTACACATGATTTTTCTGAACTGAATCTTCAAATTGAATTGATTCATATATTGCAAAACTGAACAGAGTTTTATATCATAAATACAGATTAAATTGACTCAATTCTTTAAATTACAAATGCCAATCAGATCTTGGTTGATTCTAACACCCCCAATATTCCCTTCCCTTAATTTGCTGTAATTGGGTGACTACATATCCAAAAATATACCTTAAAGAGCTTCTGGGAATGGTATTTTATTTATTTATTTATTTATTTATTTATTTCGATTTATATGCCGCCTTCTCCCTAGGGACTCAAGGCGGCTTACAAAATGACAACTTCAATACAAATCACAATACAATACCAAATTAAAATCAGTAACCCAATTAAAAAACGATTTAAAATTATACCAGTGTACCCCCAAACGGATCAGTTTAATTGGTGGAAGAGCCACGTCTTCAGCTCGCGACGGAAGGAAAGAAGGTCGGGGGCTGTCCTGGTATGGTGAACTGAAGTCAAAAGAGAGTTAGGAAGAGAAACAAAAGCATCAATGAAGTATAGCATCACTTTAACCTAATCCATAAAAGGCTAAAATACAACTTCTGCTTGCCAAATTTCTGTAATATATTTCCTTGCACTAATCTTGACTAAGTACATTTTGTGAGTATCTAGTTTTCTTGGTTTACTTGGTTTAAGTGCTTGACACCACTGTATCATTGAACTGATTGGGTGATTTGGGATTAGTCATTATTTATAAGTTCGATCAACCTAAAAGAGTTAATGTTAGGAGAAAATGAGGATATCAGTGTATAGTGTCTTGAGCTTCCAAAGCAGAATATAAATTCAATAATAAAGGAGGACCAACAGCAGCAGTAGCAATAACTTTATTTTGAATAAATTATCATTTTTCTATTATACTTATTTTACTGAAGCTCACAAAACACACAAGAACAGTAGATATATTGAGTTATTGATAGAAAAATAGGAAGTCCTGGTGTGCCAACTTGAAAAAGAACAAATGTGTTTCCAAATGATTTCTTAGAAGAAAAATGTCCTTCACATGTACTTCATGAACCAGATGACATTTGTTCATAAAACAAAAATTCTGAAAAAAAAAATGAATCAATCATTAGGCTTCATTATGAATAATATTATTATGCAACATAAATTATATTTATCATCAGCTGCCTCCATAATAGTCATTTTATAATTTACCATATTATATGTGCTTTATGTTCTTCTGTTTATAAAATATATCTATATATATATTGTTTCATAGTAGGAAAATAGCCCCATTAGTTTAGGGGAAGTAAAAAAAATCAGAAATTGTTCAGTAGTATCTTGTTAAGATTAACCAATTGTTATGCTTAGTTTTAAGTTTTTCATTGAAACGTATGTCAGGCATATTGGCAGGTGATTTAAATCAACACACAAAAACATTCAACTCACTTGGGAATATGTTTCAATGTCAAGAATAATTTCCAGCCTTAAAAGTAAACCTGACACAGAATATCCATGTAGTGATCAACACACAAAAGCATTCAACTCATTTTGCATGAAACTGAACTCAAGAACTTTCACCCTCACATAAAGCTATGACCCTTAATAAACAGTATTTATAGAAATTAAGATTATGATAAAATGAAGCTGAGTTGTCCTAGTGACATAATAATAGGAAAACTCAATTTTTCTTTCTGAGATAAAAAAGGTAAAAGAATACCTGCCTAGAAGTTTTGAAAAGATAACATTCTGTTATCTAATGCTTTATTTAAAAAAACAACAACATTGTTTCTGGTCATCTAGAGACCAGGAGAACTGTGTAATCAAGAAACATCTTGAAAGCTTCTAAGCAAATATAAAACAAAACAAAATCATTATACTTAATAAGATTTAAAAGCTTACTGGGATAAAAATGGCTTTAAAACAAGATAACTTAAAAAAAAAGACATTTTCAATTTTTTTGGAGATGAAGTTCTGTAAGTGAGATTATTTTTTAAAAAAATCTTTTTATTCTTCAGTTTTGATTACCAGATCTCTTGATGGATAAATGCAGACCAGAGCCTCAGAAGATAGCTATAAATTAAAGATGGATTCCCAAGAAAAGAAATGGCCCGCCAAGCATCTTAGTCTTAAACTATTTAGGACTTTAGAGAAAAACATTGCCTCAAATTGTATTGGGAAATAAACAGAAGCTAAATTTGAACAAGACAATTCTCTTATTTGAAAAGTGAAAACCATTCTAACAAGAACATTACCCATTAATTGCAGCTTTCCATCATTTTCTAGAGAGAGAAAAAGTGTAAATTTCTGAAAGAAATCAATTAGTGTTTAAAAAAAACCTACTGTGTAATTTATAAATAAAATGGAGAATGAATGGAAATTATTAGTCTAAGTTTCTATTGGCCCAAATAACTAATCAATCTAATCTTACACCTTGTGGCCAATATTTTGCGGCCAAAGTATTTCCCTGCAAATTCTACTTCTTCTTTTTAAAGAATGTTCAGAACAGTACAATCTTGAAAAATAAATAGTTTTAAAACTATGAAAGACTGCTTATTGTCTTTCAAATGACTTGGATTAGGAGTACAGATTCAATTTGAGTTGTTGACTTAATCCAAGTCACCACCATGGTGATTTTATTCAAATTATCTGTGCAGTTCTATTTCAGACTATTCACATTATCATCCCAGTTTGACAATTTGGTTTTTAAAATTGGATATCAAATCAACCTTATCTGGAGACTGAGCTTCATCTCTTTTATGCACAAAAAGCCTCTTAATAATTTGATTGTATCATAAACATTAATTTAACAATTTGATTGGAATTAATATGATTTGAAAATTGTTTCAGTTTGAAAATTTTCCCAAATTGGCTTAAAATCTATTCTTAAAAACAACATTTTGTAAAACTTGAGTGAGTATTGTCACTCTAAAATCTGAATTTTTGACAATGGTCAGTCATAAGAGATTAAAAGAATTTGATCAAAAATATTGGTAAGACAATCAGTTTGCTAGAACTTAAGATAGGCTTTCCCTGACAAATGAAAAGTTGTCTATGTTATAGTAAAAGGGTAGTGAATCCAGGAAATACTGAATACATTCTTAAGAATGTTCAAATATTATACATGTATATCTGTGTTTTCCTCCTATTTTAAAGTTTTAATATTCTCACCCCAGATCACTTTTGCTGGTGCTGAGTCTACCTGTCAGCGTACCTAAATCATTCCTCTCTTTGTAATAAGTGTGTGTGTGTATGTTTTCAAAGTCTGATTGTAGGGAATGTGGGCCTTGGTTTACAACAGTATAGTTTTATTTCATTCTTTGTATTATTGAATGTTAATGATTTAATGGCAAACCATTTTAAGATACAGTGGAAAACAGGAAAGAAATAGTCTGAACAAACAATCAATAATTTCAGCCACATTTTACTGTGCAGTTTTATTCCTTCTCTTTCCCCAGTAAAAAAATTTATGACATCTGTGTTGTCAGCACTGTTCACTTGTGCTTTGGCTAAAGATTTGTAATTGCTGTTGTTGCTGTTTTCATTTTATAATAATGTGGAGTATTGTACTATACATTTTTAATGACTTGCATTTTGGCCAGCACTTCATAGCAAGCATGATAGGACCACAAATCATGAATAAAGCACCTAGACAGAATCGAAGACAACTTAGAAGAGAAGGATAAATTTCAGGATGAGATGATACAGACACAGAAGCAAATATAACAGGAAGCCAAAAGTGCCAAATTGTTTTACTCCTCTGCAGTTTATACTCTGTAGTTTGTCAAAGGGTTGATGCATATCACTTTTGCTTTGTGAATTGCTCTCGCTCTCTCCACATTTGGTTCCTTGAAAATCTTATTCCACTCAAATTCAGTTTTGACAGTGGGAGACCTTGTTTAACATTTATTTGTCAGAGTAAAGATCTTACCTAGAAAAAAAAATCAAGGTTCACTAAGGGTGCTTCACTTACAAGTGTCTCTTCTTGTAATATTCCAAGAGATTTTTATGATCTAAAATCAAAATAGCCACACCAAAGCATTCTGCAATACACTTCATTTATATACTAAATATTAGCAAGGATACCAGTGGGGAAAAATGACTCTATTCAGACAGACAGACAAAAATGGAGTGGAAAAAAGGTGATGGCTAAATAAATACTTTAACCTTGGCGATCTCATTATTTCAAAAAGGTCCTTCGAGTACTCATGTCATTAATGGTGCAAAGTCATTATGGGAGTTGAAATTCCATAATACATTTGGAAGGCATGAAATTGAGAAAAACTAATCTAAACCAAAGTTCCTACTTTCTGCAAGCTATGAATTCTTTCCTTCTGGAAAACCAATAAATTTGAATAGGAGGAAGAGTGGAGTAATCAAAGCTTCCTGCCTTCCAATTACATTTCATCCGCCATACTTTGAAATGGCCCCTAATGAAAAATACCAACCAACTCCAGGCTGGCACTTGAAGTCAAAATTTGAAATTATTTTCCAGTAATTCAGCAAAAGAATGAGTACTAAAATATATTCTTAGAGAGCTAGTAGCCCATGTATACCTGACTAATGGGTCTCTGTAAATAATTGAGGACCTGCAAATTGCATATTAAAAGTCTAGAAATTGGAAAAGAATAATATATTCAAAGACAAATCTTGATGTGCATTACTCAGGATGATAGAAAGAAACATTTTAAGACTTTATGCAAGGAGACATTTCTCCTTATTACGGAATCTAAATGCAAATGCCAATTCATTATGATTAAACGATTATAGAAAATACCTAATTTCGCGGATCATTCTAGCCAGAGATTTGGCTAAACCTTATTCAAATGAAAGAAGCATTTATCTTGTAACATATGACTTCAAGACATAAGGAGAATGAAAATTACCCTTTAAGTGAAATTATTTCCTCAATGAAAAATCAGTTCCATGACAAAACCTTTCAGCAAAATTGTGCAGAGAAGAGCAGCTTTTAAACTGTGTAGATCATACCTACAAAAATTGTATGAAATTGAACTAATGAGTTTGTCCATTTCATTTCCTTGGATTAACACCAGCTGTCTGCAATTACTGTGTGTTCGAATCTCACCAGACTCAAGGTTGACTCAGCCTTCCATCTTTCTAAGGTAGGTTAAATGAGGACCCAGTTTGTGGGGGCAATAAGCTGACTTTGTATAAGATATACAAAAGGATGAAGGCTATTGCTTAACGCATTGTAAGCTGCCCTGAGTCTCCCGAGAAGGGTGGCATATAAATCAAATTTAAAAAAAAGATTAAACAATTAAAAAACCAAACTATTTCCCATTTAGAACCCCATTTATCTCCTAATATGTAAGGGGAAAGACTCATGAAAGAAACAAACAGTCTTTTTAGGATGTGATGCAGGGGTGGGTTCTACTTACCTTTACTACCAGTTCGCAACGGGGCTTCTGCGCATGTGCAGATTGTCATTTAGGATGGGTGGGTCAGTGGGCGGAGCCTCTCGCCGATTTTATTACCAGTTCTATAGAACCAGACAGAACCGGAAGCCACCCGCCCTGGTCTTTTTACTGATAATGGGACACCTCACAATCGACTTTTTCTCTTGAATCTTTATGAAACTGAGAACTAACCTGTCACTATGCTTTTTTCTTCAAAGAAGAAAAAGTTTCCCAATGATGGAAGAGATGGGGAAGGGGAGGGGAGGAGAGGGAAAAGAAGAAAGCAATTTACAGCAATGACAGAATTGATTTTGATGATTGACAGGCACTTGAAGAGCATGTTATTTTTTTCTCCAGGAGTTTGATCTAGACTTATAACATTTGCATCAATAAAACAAGTTTTTAAAGCTCACCAAGCAGCTAGGGGTATTACTTTATTTTAATTTCATGAATTATGCATTCTTAAATGCTTTTATATAAAGACACTAACAGAAATCTTCCATTCTATACCTTGTACACTGAAAAATTTGGCAGCCTTATTAAAATCTATATTTCATTAACAGAATGTACCACACAAATCAACTGTGAAGAAGCCTCAAAGTTTGCACATTCTTCAAACTTTAAACCAAAACCTTTCATTCCTGCAAGATTTCTTTTCTTTTAAAGAAATAATTGACTTTAATAAAAAAAAATAATCTTTTCTCAAACAGCCAATCCTAAAAGTTTTGGGGCTGAACAACACAACATCAAATGCCATTATAACCAAAGCATGTTTAACACATTCTTGAAATTCTTGAGTGAAAACAATGCCAGGCCATCAAACAATCTTCCTAACATCATTTTCTTGTAAGAACAATTACAAATTAAACTAATTCCATTCCTACTTAACTGTATTTTGCAATTTAAAAATCTCTGTAGCTGCTAATAAAGCACAAAAGATAGAGAAAAATCATGTCTGTTTATGCCAAAGGCCTTTTCTTATATTTCTATTAGCTTCAAATTGGTGGTTCTCTCAGTCAGAAATCAGTGGTGGTCCTGGAGATGTGCATCTGTTTTGTCCAAACATGATCAGGTATATTCCTATGAATTCTGTTATAAGTAATAGTTGCTGTGATGGTGGTGTAACAGTATGTGAGAATGACCTTGAAGGATGAGAGGAAGGGATGGTGCCTAGAAAATGATTAGATAAGATCAATCAATCAGAACAGAGCTGGAAGCAACCTTGGAGGTCTTCTAGTCCAAACCCCTGCTCAAACAGGAGACCTTATACCATTTCAGGCAAGTGACTATCCAGTCTCTTCTTAAAAACCGTCAGTGATAAAGCATCCACAACTTCTGAAGGCAAGCTGTTCCACTGGTTAATTGTTCTCAGTGTTAGCCAGTTTCTCCTTGGTTCCAGGTTGCTTCTCTCCTTAATTAATTAGATAGATGAAAAAGCAGTTGCTTAATGCTTTCCTGAGAAATTTAGGAAAGACCCAGTCTAAACCATCAGGTAGATAAAAGAGAAATCAGTTTGTATTTTCAGACCTGCAAGGTTCTGTTAATGTAATCTTACAATGAAGTAGGATTAGCTCATCTGGTCATGTTTCCTGTCTGGGAGGGCTGAAAGGAGGTGATTATTATTATTATACAAAGATAGGCAACATATTCTCTGCTAAAAAGCATAAATGAATAAAGGTGAGGGTTTTTTAAAGGCTTAGGATGCTAGAACCAGAAGAACAAATGTCATTTTTAAATAATAGAAAAATATCTTCCTTGAGTAATAGAAAAACTGTAGTGAGCCACAGTTGATGATATTATGATTCATCTCATAGTCAGTCTGATGTTCAGGCTGCATTTGGCATTTTTGACTATCTACCCAGTCCTTTTTTTTTTTTTAATTTATATGCCACACTGCCCCCAATGACTCTAGGTGATTATGACTTTGGTGAAATTATGCTGTGAGAATTACAAAAACATATTTGACCACAGGAAATGAAGAAAACATTGGAAAATAAGATCAAGTTTCAAGATTCTCTTGCTATAGTCTGTACCAATAAAGCAGAATTCCAGCATTTTTGTGGAGTCTGCTTCCTGTCTTGATCTCCCACAAAAGAGTTCACATCATTCTTGAAAACCTGAGTGTGTTTTCCCTTCCTTTCCTCTTATATAGGGAAAAAAATAATAACTTACTTTGGTTTTTTTTAAATTCCTGGTTGTAAAACATATTTTACATTTTAAGAGCCACCACCTAGTTTCTCCAAGATCATCTCAGTGACTCAGCATAATTATTACCAAGAACAGCATAATTTGTTGCGTTTAAGAGTAATGCTACCCTGTTTCATGCATATTTCACAATTCTATAGGGATACAGATTTTTCTGTCTCCACTTAAAGACAACCTCAAAGCATCATTCTATTGTTATTGGCGTTATCAACTCCATTATTTGCAAGGGATCAGACTTCACTTTTTTAATTGGCCTTTTAGTTAAATATTTATAAATAATTTTATAAGTAGAATTTAGAAAAAAGTGATAAAGTTTGAGAAGTAAATGCATAATACTTCTTTCTTACTTTGCAATAACACCATTTTTCTGTATCACATTGATAAAGCTTCTACTTTAAACTGGATTGAGTTTCTGGAGAGTTCAGATATATTGCTGAATCTAATATGAAGTTTGAGGATTCAGCTCTGCCTATTCAGGGAATCACTGTGCCACTGATCATGTTTTTGTAATCGTTGGGTCCACAATATTTGCAAAGGTAAAAATTATACTGCTATAATTGCAATAAGGATGTTCACGGTGCACTAAGATTCTTTCAATGTATAGATTTTTTCTGGAATAGTTTTGTTCATTTTGATAATTTGCTGCATTTTCTTTCAGAACTAACTTCTCCATGTCTATTTGTAATATAACCTGGATAGGAAACACAGGATTTGATGTTGAATAAAATCCATGATAACATCTGCAGGTTTCAACATTGTTATACGAAAGACATGAATTATGTAATTTGTGCCGGTCACATCCAGATATTAAATTAATATCATATTGTTCATAATTCACATCATTTACAGTATGTGATATCATATTATGTGTTACATTACTTGAGTCCCCTATGGGGGGAGGAAAATAGAAATTAGTTATACTCCATCATTCTTTTATTCTACAGCCTTCTCAACAGAATAAAATAAGTCACTGTTGTTTTAACTGAAAAAAACTTACAAGTGAGCTAAAGAATAGTCAATGTGTCCTTTATCTGTCTGCCAAGAACTGAACTCAGTGGATAGAGCCCACATTATCATGAAGAACTTATTGGTTTGAGACAGCTGCCATTCACATAGGGATAAAAACTGTAATATCTTTTTAAAAAGTTTGTCAGATTGTCAGAGTGTTGTTTTTCAAATGCTATCTCCTCTCAGTTGGAGTTTAATTGAATCAAGGGAGATCGCTGCTAAAACCACTTTGCAGGGAAAGAAGGGCAGATGCTGAAGACCAAGGAAAGGACACAAAAGAAATCCAAAGTGCCAGTGATAATATTTTATTGTCCAAAAGTCTAATGCATTTCATAAAAGTTCCTTAGTCAAGGGCATTAAGACACAGAACCATATAAACAACTTGTACACCGTCAAAATCAATATACAATATAGAGTTATACAAGAAACCATTTATAAAAATGGCAGTTAGGGAAGAAAAAGTAGACAAACTCATAAAATTCATGATCTGGGGGGGGGGGAATTTATTAACTCATTTTCTTTTACACCATTAAATGTAACATGTAAACATTCTCACAATTTGTCTAAAAGATCTGTGATCAATGCCATAATGTTTTTGATCTTTACTAAGACTGAACTCAAAAGTTGTATTTAATCGCAAAATACAAATATTTATTTTCTGTATTTATTATTTATTTATTTCCTGCCTTTATTATCTTTACAAGTAACTTGGGTCATTAAGTATATCAAACAGACTTTCTTCCCCCTAAATTTCCCACAACAATTCTGTGAGATGGGTTGGGCTAAGAGAGAGAGAGAGAGAGAGAGAGAGAGAGGCCTGGTGCCTTAATCACTACGCCAAACTGGTAAAATATCAGAATTCACTTAACAATCTTACTTAAAGCCATTATATGTTAATATTAATAGGGTCTCCTTCATTTTTGATCTCTAAAAAGTATTGCTCTATTCTTAAAGGGCAAAGAATCAGAATTTAAGTAGCTGAACAAAATGGTAAAATGGAATGAAGCTAATTGTATTGAATACTAAGGATAGTAAAAGAAGAGGGAAGAGAACAGTGAAATATTATATCTAGGAATAAAATCAATAGTAAGTATTGAATGTCTTCCCTTATTCCTTCCTTTATTTCTTTTATGACTACAATTCTGTAAAATCTTAATGTCTCTTTTTCCAAAATGTGTTTGACTGACAGATAGTATTCTCTCTTTCTCTCTCTCTCTGTCTCTCCCCCTCCCTCCCTCCCACCTTCTCTGTATGAATATAGGTGAATCTCCTAGATATTAACTTACTTTTAACTGTAAAGTAAAGGTTGAGGCACAAATACAGCATTACATAGATCATAATGATGGTTCTGCATATTGTAACATATGGTTGCAAAAGATAAAATGGCCACAAGGAAAGCAAACATGTATGAGACAATCCTGTATTGGTTCTGCCCTGTGATGAAATAACACTTAAATTATTTTTGATTCGTCTACCTTCCACATTCTTTGTTTTACCTGTTTGAAGGGTAATACATCTGCATCATTTTAAATAACCTCCACTTTTTCTTTATAAAAGTAAAGTTAATATTTTGTGGGGAAACAAAATGCCCAGCTATTTATGAGTTGTTTGAAGCAAATATGCTGAAAAAAGGATTGTTATATTAGTCATAGAGGTTAACTATGATGATTTCTTGATGGATTCTTTCTTCCCCTCCCCCTCCTCTTCCTCCTCCTCATCCCCCCCCCATTCTGTAAACCAATGAAGGAAAAGTAGCAAAACATTACAAATAAAGTAGACCTGACTATGCAAAAAGATCATATAAAATGTTATATTTCTAGACTACTTTTTCTCCGTCAATCACATTCTGATATTAGAAAGTACTTCATCTAGGAGAAGAAAAGGTATGCAAAATATAGTAAGAGGAGATATGGAGACAAGCAGACTTAGAAACTGTTACTTTATGTTATTTCAACTCTCAGATTCCTTCACTTTTTTTAACCTATTTCAGCAAACTCAGCTTTCACACGAGTGGTATTATCATATCTGACTGAGACCTGAGCTTGTAGCAAATATGAAATTTAGAACTAATCTTATTACATTAAGCTATGTCAAGCTTGCAGTTTCACCAATGTTCTTAAGATTTTCTACTTAAAGACTTTATTAGTCAATAACTGGTTTATGGTTATTAGTAGAATGATACACTACAGTATCTGTCCATTTTAATGGAATTAAAGTTCAGGAAATTGTGAAATGTATTAATTTTCATATGATCTAATTGCCTAACATCAGTTAAAACTCAACTTTTCATTGTACTGATTAAAATAATCTCTGTGGGGGACATGATTTCAAATAACTCTACTTAACTATTAACAATTCTTCTTTTCAGTGTCACAATAATTATAAAAATTTGGAAAGCCAGATTGATCGCTGTCCATATTTTATTAACTTTGAATTAACAGCCAATTTCCAAACTGCACAATTCATCTGTTCCTTTATTGTGTTAACAACAAATGCTATCCCTAAACAAAATTAATATACCCTAAATGAAGTGGCTTTAACTTCATAATTAACCTATTGAGTTCATCAAATTTTATTTTGTTTGAGATCTTTTAAATTGCACCTAGAGGAGGACAAAGATGTATTAAATAGAAATAGAATATAATTAATATGTGTACATAATTGACCATTGCTATTCCCCTTCATCTCTTACTGCCATCAGCTCCACCAGGATTCTAACTTTTATTCATTACTTTCTCTAATAGCAAATATGATTGACTGATGAGCAGTAAAAAAAATAATAAAGCTGAAACAGAGGCACTAAGTAATAATGAGGTATCACCATTCTTGGGGTACTTCAGTACTTATAGAAGGAAAAGAAAATAAGAAAACTGTAGCATGCACCCTGATAACTGATACCCAAAATCACAAGCCACCATTGGCTGGTTACATTGCTATCTGGAGAGATGGCAAAAATGTAAATAATATTTGACTATGTCCTTTTTAAAGTTTTCTGAGAGAAAAATAGGATTTTCATACCTGAAAAGATGAGAGTACTGTATTTTTCACACTTTAAGACGCACTTCCCCCCCAAAAAGAGGGTGGAAATGTCTGTGCATCTTATAGAGCGAATATTGCAGTGGGGAAGGGGGTTGGTTACCCGCCCCGGGGAGCACTGGAGCCTTCCCTGCTGAACAGCTAATTGGTGATTGGATCGGCCTTCCAGAATACTGCTGATCAGCTGTTCTAGGTGGCGGGAATCACCACTGCTGCGTCTATTGCCGCCATTGATCGCCACTGCCGATCGCCGCTTCTGCCACCATTCACCGCCAATCGCCACCACCAATTGCCACCACCACCACCAATCACCACCGCCAATCACTGCTGCCGAATGGCAATCAGTGGAGGCGGAGTCACGGGTGAATGGCAGCAGCAGCGATCAGCAGCAGTAATGGCAGAAATAGGTGTGGGGGTGGCAATTGGTGGCGGCGATAGGCAGCAGCGGCAATCCCCGCTGCCTAGAACAGCTGATTGGCGGTATTCCGGGAGGCTGATCAAAGCACCAATCAGCTGCTTGGCACTGAAGGCTCCAGTGTTCCCCGCCGCCGCCGGCAGCACACAAGAACACTAGCCAGATGAATACCGGATAGATGCTGGGAAGCAGTCAGATTTTTTTTTCTTGTTTTCCTCCTCTAAAGCTAATGTGCATCTTATAGTCCAGAGCATCTTATAGTGCAAAAAATACAGTAATCAGAAAGAAACAACAGCCACCAACAAGAACCATCTGTGACATAATATTTTGCATGGCATGATATTGTTATTTCCATGGTTGTACAACATTGTAAGAGAGAGATTCTGCAGCAGCAAAGTCAAGGTGCAAGCTATTCATCTCAATCTATTTGACAAAATAAATGGAGGTCTTAAATTTGCAGTGAACCAAAGTAACTGGCATTTGTTTCCAAGAATAATGTTTGTATTAAGGCAATAATTTTACTTTGGATCAATTCCCAGTTCACAATGTCATCAATAAGAGACTTATAATTGCTTTGTTTTGCTGTACCATTTGTGACTATTTTCTTCCCAAATACGTCTGAAAAAACACCACCAATTCATCAGTAAGTTACCAGTGTAGTGAAATAATTATTAGCAAAGATACTAAAACACATTAGATGGAAATTAGATAACCTGCTGTGTGGCCAGTCTTGATACTTCAGGATTTTTTCTAGTTCCTGTCTCCTATATTACTATTCCCTGGTCTTGCCTCATTAATTATCTGTACTTTCTTTTCTTTTTTTTTTCAACTTCAGTTAAATCTTATATGTTATGAGCCAAGACTTTACCAGTTTGTATCTGAAAAATCCCACAATGTTTTACCTGCTCATTTTCAATTACCTTTTCAACTCTATGTTCTCAGCAATTTTTTATTACTGGCAAAAAATAATGTTTACAGATGTTTATGAATTAAATATTTTTGTTACTGTGTTATATTGTTGTTGATAAAATAATCAGTTGTGCAATCTTCTTGTATGAAATAAATATACAGTATCTGTGGTGGGTTGCTACTGGTTTGGCCCAGTTCGGGCAAACCAGTAGCAACGGTGGCGGAAGGCTCTGCCCACCTGCCCAAATGTCATCAAATACTCAGAAGTGGCACACCAGCGAGTGAAGTGAGTGTGAGCGCGTGAGCGAACCGGTAGCAAAGGTAAGTGAAGCACACCACTGAAATATATGATCTACTGTTTCTCCTGCTTTGTTACATAATTTGCACTTTGAATCATTTGACAATTTTTTAGTTCTGGCCTTGATTGCATTAGTTCCAGTTCCATTAGTTCCATTAGTTCTCGAAAAGCCAAAATTAAGCCTTCATTTGTTTTAATGTTCTAGTTGTAAGCCATTGCCAGGTTTTATCTTTATCCCCTGTCCCCTCAATCTTTTCCAGAAATTGACCAGGTAATGCTTTCCTTCGCCAGCATTCTGTTCCTGTTTTTATTACATTATTATAATATTTTTATTATGCTTGTCTTAAACCTTACATTCTTCAGTGCTTAGTTTTTTATATTCTTTCAATTACTTTCTGATCCTAATTTCTTTATCTTGGCTTCCTTATAGGTGCCAAGTCTTTCTGGGCACTACTTTCAATTCTGACAGGCTTTGTCTTTCTACTGATAATTCTGCATGTACTACTATTTTCTTTTTTAATTTTCCTTGGCAGAGAATCATTTCATAACTAGTTCACTGTGGGCCTATACTGGTTCTGTTGTTATTAATTCTTCTAACTTAGTGTGTGTAGTTCATGTCAGTTGTTTCCTTTAGATTTCCAATTTATATTATCTGAGTTTCTGATCCTATTCTACTATTGTTTGGGGGGACTTACATTTTCACAATTTTTATGAATTTCTTCCAGTTCCGCCAATCATTGAGTAATTTCTTTCTGGCAATGAATCTCCTTTGATCTGCTAATCATTTTTAATGGAATCTCGATAAATTCTTTTCCAATGTTCAAACATTCACTTCAGTAGGCCCATGCTATAGGTTCCAATTTGGAACCAGTAGGGCCAAGATAGGCCATAATTTTCAATACAATATACTTTTCTCTCATCTATGATTGTTGTTTTTGAAGTAGGGCTAGCAAACGTGGTATTTAGCAGGTTCTGACCAGTTCTGGAGAACCGGTAGCAGAAATTTTGAATAGTTCGGAGAACCGGTAAATACCACCTCTGACTGGCTCCGCCCCCATCTATTCTCTGCCTCTCGAGTCCCAGCTGATCAGGAGTAAACGGGGATTTTGCAGTAACCATCTCTTGGAGTGGGGTGGGAATGGAGATTTTATGGTATTCTTCCCCTGCCACCCACCAAGCCATGCCCACCAAGCCACGCCCACAGAACCGGTAGTAAAAAAATTTGAATCCCACGACTGAGGGCTAGGACCTGGTTGTCCAGCAATAGCTCCTGAGTTCCTTTGCCCACTTGTCAACAGATGTCCAGGAATAATGACCAATCCAGTAAAGGATTTTTTCTGTTTTCTTACCATATTAAATGGGTTATGGAAATACAAAGTCTGGCTCCTCTGCTAAGTCCTGTTTGACTTGGGTGAACATTCTGATAGAATATACTGCCACTAACATAGCTCTCACCTTATCAGAGTACTATTGTTATTATTATTTTACATAAAACGGCTCCAAGAGAATCATGAATTTTAAAAAAACAATTCTCTGGAAAGTTACAGTTAAAACAATATGCAACTAGAGCTAATAATGAACGCACGTTTTCTGTGTTATGCAATGTTATGAATAAAAACAGATATTTGTCTGGATCTTAATTTAAAAAATCTACAAAACAGAACTAAATATTTCTTTTCTAATGGGATTTATGATATAGTCTAACTGTAAAGCAGTGTTTTGACATGAGCTCAGAAACAACTAGTATAAATGGGAAAAAAATGCGTAATAGTTAATTGGTCAATGGAAATTTATTTTTTAATAACCCTGCAGTCAGGTGATCAGAAGTTCTAGTCCTGCTTTAGGCACAAAATCAGGCTGGATGACTTTATATATGTATGTCTGCATATGAATATGTGTGTATGTATATAAACACCCGGTGGACCCAGAGGCTTCAACTGGTCCAAAATGCAGCTGCGCAGGTTGTTACGAGAGCCTCCCATTACTCCTGTGTAACACCTCTCCTGCGCGAGCTGCACTGGTTACCGGTGGCCCTTCGAATCCGTTTCAAGGTGCTGTCTTGACCTATAAAGCCCTACATGGCATGGGCCCAGGGTACTTGCAGGACCACCTCCTACCTGCCTCCCACCACCCAGTGCGGTCACATAGGACTGCCCTCCTCCAGGTGCCATCGGCCAGACAATGTCGGTTGGTGGCCCCCAGGATGAGGGCGTTCTCGGTGGCCACACCGACTTTCTGGAATGAATTACCCACCGGGCTTCGGACGGCCCCCGACCTCTGTGCTTTCCGCGCCAAACTGAAGACATGGCTTTTTCAGCAAATTCCCTGATCTGTTATGAGATTTAGTTGTTAGGGTTTTTACATTTGGATGTTTTTAGTTCTATTTATTGTTATATGTTTCTTATTCTGTTAGCCGCCCCGAGTCCTACGGGAGAAGGGCGGCATAGAAATCTAAGAAAATAAATAAATAAATAAATAAACAAATAAATAAATAAACTGCAGTTTCAAAATATTATTGAGAGCAGGTGGCTTTCAGGATGAACATCTTTAATAAAATAGAATTTTATTACTGAACTATATATTACATTCATTTCAGCATTCATGTACAGTGTATCTTCTAGTAGTCTTACTGAGCTTTTTGCTTATTAAAATTCATGAATGAAAAATATTCAAAGTGCATCTTCACTGTGCCTTTGTTCAAAATATATATATATTCCTTATACTACATAATCAGGCTACATTTCTGCCTTTCAACTATTTTAAAACATGAACCAACTTTTACTAAGAGGTAATAGCTGAGATTCATATTATATAAAAGCAGTTTGGATTCTTGAAAGACAGGTTTTCTTCACTATTTGTTCAAACCAGCATTTAGAAAGATGTGACTTGCCTAAGCATTTTAAAGTTTCCCTTGACTAAAGCAAAATAATTGTGGTGGCAATAAATTCAAATGAGGAAGGAATAGAAGAAAGAAAATAGACTTGGAAATTGAGCAAAGTCAGTCATTTTAGAGTTGGATAAATTTTGGCTAGCTGGTGACAAAAGAGTGAGAATGATTTTCCACTATGTAATTTAAATGGAATGGGGTTTCTAAAATGAAGCCAAGACTCAGAAGGGCCATGGATTTGTAAACTTCAGGATATACCTGCCACATATCATAAACTGAAATTTAACTAATGTGTTTTCATCTCCTGTAAATCTAAAATGATGAATCTGAATTGGATCTGAATAGAATCTGAGAGAATTGGAATAAGTAATGGTGAAAAATTTATGACAAATATAAAGGTGGAGGCGTGATGGCTTAGACTTTAAAGATGCTGAGCTTTGTCAGCTGGAAAGATGACAGGTTGGGTTCGAGACCCGAGCACCACGCAACGGGGTGAGCTCCCATTCCTTGCCCCAGTTTCTGTCCACCCAGCAATTCGAAAGCATGAAAACGTGAGACGATAAATAGGTATCACTTCAATGGGAAGGTAATAGCATTCTGTACATCTTTGATATATAGTCATGCTGGCCATATGATCATGGAAGTGTTTTCAGGAAGTAGCTCCCTTAATCAAAAATCAGAGATGAACACTGTACCCTAGAGTTGGACATGGCTGGACAGGAAAACCTTTCTTTTCTAATACAAAGGGAGAAATTATGAAGTATATGTATAAAAATCATAGCTTAGTATTAAATCAAGTTATACAGATCAAGTTATTCATAGTCATAGATTCCTAGAGTTGGTTGACAACCCCAACCCTTACTTCATGCCAATATTTACATTAAAACAATCTTGACAGAGAGCCATTCAGTCTCTTTATGAATACATTCAATAATAGGTAGCCTATCACTACCCTGGAGAATTGGTTCACCCATTGAATTACTCTTGCTATTAGACTTTTTTTCTTTCAGCTGGAATCTGCCCTCCTAGTATATAAATCTGGTTCTGAAATTTGTATCTGTATGGTTGAAAATATTTCTGGCATTTTTTTTAGATGACATGGTTTCGTTACTTCAGGAGCCCTATCCTAAACCCTATCCTACTTCAGGAGCCCTATCCTAAGAGCCCTAAGAATGAGCCTATCCTCACTCTTCCCTTTTCAGCCTTTCTATTGAATTTGGATACTCATAATATTCTGTTTCTAATCCCATGATTGTTCCAGTTTGACTGAAGATTTTTAAATAGGATAGCCAGCTGTGGACTCAGTACTCAAAGAGAGGCTTTCAGTACCGCAAATCTGAAACACAGCTGCACCACCTTGTAGGAATTCTTCCTGTGAGGTCCATATTGAAAAAGCTCAAAATCTTTGAAATTTCATAAAAATGCTAATTAGTTGCAGACTCAACATGTCTTTCCGAAAATCTTTTCCTGATATGAATCTATTCTATTCTGTTCTCTTGAATGGAATAGTTTTCATATTAATTAAAAAATTACAGTGCAATACTGTATGATATAGAGTCTATAGACTTTTATGGTTTAGACTTTTAATTAAGCCAACAGCCACATCATTACTCATTGAAATAAAAGGTTAGTATAGATATATGTATATATACACACACACACACATACACCTAAAGTAAATTACCTGTGAGTTCAAGGGTTACTATGCTGTTGACTTAATATTCAGGTTATGCAAAAAGCTACATAATTATGAATTGTTTTTTTAGTATATAAATATCCTTGTAGGCAAAATGTATTTCTGATTGCCACAGATGTTAAGACAGTTTGATAGCACCACTTTAGTTTGTCAAAGAGGAGTTCACAAAACTAATTGCCACAGTTGGGAATACATTATAGGCACTTAGCATAAACAAAAGAAGGAACAAGACATAAAACAAATTAGCAGCTTCTTGACCAATAAAATACAGGTGGGGAGATGCTTTGTACCTTGCAGAGTTTATTAGTTCCTTTAGGCACAAACTTTAGATCTTTTCTTCTTGTTAAAATGCTTGGCCCATTTGTGCTGTGCATAAATAAATAACTGGGGAGTTAGCCTTTGTTTTGAAAAGTGTTAAGGCAATCATTTCTGTGAACAACATCCCTTAGCAAACTGCCTGTCAATCCGAAATGATAATATTAGAAGCAATTCCACATGCTGAATATACAGTTAAAGGTTCTAAGGCTATTCATATGACAGATCAGTGTCCACAATAGCCATCTTTATCATTCATGCCCCTAGTAACTCTTTCAACTTTAATAAGATCTGCTTCTGGCAGAAAGAAATGAAGCTACCTAATCAGAAAGCATTAATCAATCCAAATAACAAGCGATCATAAAGTGATGAATAATTTTAGCAAAAAAGATATAATTTGTGGGAAACTTTCCAGAATTAAGAGTTTTGAATGTTTCAAAGCTGCTAAAAGTTTATTAAGCATCTTCCTCCCCAACCAAGTTGCTCCCTAAATATACTGTTTTTTAACCTTTTGACTGGCTGTAACAATCCAATATTTCAGTAATAGATTTTATCCCAATCTACTACCACCATGTAGGCATTAAACCAAAGCACCTTGTATTTTACCTGAAACTTACATTTGAAACCAGATTGGCACATGCAGCTTTCCTAATGCTGGGGATTTAGCTAGTACTATATGTGTGTAAAACTAAGCCTGCATTCTTGAAAGATTATAGTTTTCAATTCTTTCTTTTTACTAGCATAATACTGTTCCTATTTTGTTTCAGTTTATCCTGTAGTGGTTAAGGCATCATCTAGAAACTGGAAGACTACTTTCTAGTCTCATTTTGGGCACAATAGATCAGGACAGTCACTTTCTCTCATCCCTAGGAAAGAGGCAACAGCAAACTCCTTTGAAAAACCTTGCCAAGAAAATTGCAGGGATTTGATGGGTGTTCATGCATCTAGTCCAGTCCCCTTATAAAACCAAGTCTCTGGAACTCATTTTCTATGTAGCCTACCCAGTGGTGGGGTTCAGCCAGTTTGCATCACTTCGGGAGAACCAGTTGTTAACTTTCTGAGCAGTTTGGTGAATTGGTTGTTGGAAGAAATCATTAGGGCAAAAAACCTAATTACTGTTAAATTACTTGAATCCCACCACTGAGCCTACGCCCCCCCCCAAAACAAACCTCTTTGCTTTGGGGAATAAATGAATCTCCTTCTCTCACAATATGTCTGGATTTCATTTGGAACAGAGATTTATTCTTGCCCAACCCTGGCTTGCGGAAACCCCAAATTATATTTCGAACAATGGTAAGAAACATGCATACATAATACAGATTATGAAATATTAAAACTAAAAAGGAGTCAGAAGTATACAGTGGTCAAAGAAGTTTAATCTTAACTCAAACAGGATAAGGTTAAACCTACAATAAACATAGAATGGGTACTTAAAAATAACACTTAACAGTATCAAGCCGTAATGATGCAATATAGCAAAGTCATTATAGATTATTCCAGAAAGTTTTATTGAATGACAGATTTGTAACAAAGTAGGATAATAAGTCTTTAGTGGGCCAAGGTTACGGTTTTTAACTCTGTCTTCTATCCCTTTGTAAAATGTCAAGAAAAGATAATGAATGCTCTGTTATGAACTGTTCAAACTCCAATAAATACTTCTCAAATTTGCAAGCTGGTTACTTTGAAACATCACAATCACCTTTCCAAATCCTATTGTTTCTAATAAAACTAATTTGTGACTTATTGTGATACATAAGAAAAAAATCATTACCGTAGTTAGTAGAAGCTTACTGGCCAATAATTTCTGTTTAGTTCAGATCAAATGTGAAATGTATCTTCCATCCCATTTCATACAGACCTTCTGCTTTTTCATGATCTTAGTTACTGTCTTTCTACTACAAGATAATTTGTTATAATGACTGCAAAAACCATAAAAACCAGCTACATTTTCCAGATCTCCAGGCCATCCCTTGCCTGTGCTTATTTTTATATTAATAATACACTGTCCTTTAACTTGTATTGTTATATAGTGTAAGACTCCATTCTTGCCTTTTCCTATTCACCAACAGCCACAATTTCCTTAAAATGCTACTTTTAATTGCTTCCTAGCATTTATTTCTTCTGTAGTGTTGGTTGAGGCTTCTTTCATCTAATTTCTTCCAATGTGTCACTATATAGTTTTTTTCCTAGATATGCTAATAGATTTGGTTGATACTGGTTGGAGAAGGAAGTCCTGTAGGTCTTTCAGTGCTCAGGCATAAAGGTCTTTATAGGACAAAAGTATTATCATAAATTGTAACCAGAAATAAATCAATAATCAATGCAGGGCCTGAAGTACTGGAATTTCATGTCCTCAATGACAATTTCCAGGGAATACATGAGCTACTGCAGTTTCTGAGTTGTCTTTAATGGTATCTCTATGCTTTACAGTTCAACTGTGTGGTGATGAGGATATGAGTCACTAGATAAATCCTACTGCCCCAGGTAAGGCTACATTTGGCATATCTGCCAAAGCTGGGTGTAGGCCCCAGTCTACTACTACCATCTACTACAGTTAAGCAGAGCCATGTAAAGGCTGCCAAATCATGAACTTGCTCTCTCATGAGTATCACGTTGGTGACAATGGGAAATCCTGATGCAGAAAAAGCAACTCCTACTTACTTGAATTTAGCTTCAGCCATACAAACTCTTACAATTTCTGGCATTGGAAAAGGATATTAACTGATAATACAATTGTTCATAATATGTGTAGAAGAGAAAGGAATTCCTTTTACATGAAAACAGTTGTTTGCTATTCGGCATCATAGCTCTATTCAGTTCCCAGACAAAGAGGAAAGCGTATAGTGGTATGCTATTGAAAATACCCTAGTTTTATCTTTTGAAATATGTTGTCTTATCATCAGGAAAAAGGACTGTGAAGCTTTCTTGAAAGAATTGTCCTTCCCCAGTGCAGTCCCTAAACTTTATATAATAGGTCTAAAGAGGATCCCTATATGTGTCTATATTTATAACCATCTCTTAAGGTATAAGCAAAATGTGAAGTCCAAAGGAAGCACTGTCATAAGACTTTTAGCCAGCCAATTTTTTAAATAAAGAAAGCAGAAAATGTGTTAAGGTTTTTAACACAATATCAAGGATTTTGAACATGAAACGAAATGGGTGGAGGACAAAACTTGTCAGATAAATCTGTTGAAACATGCTGTCTTTCCATTGGCTTCTGACCTCTCTGAAAAGATAAGGACAGCCTTACCCTTATCTATAAAGCTACAGAAATTCATTTAATATTATGCTATTCTGCTATGTCAAGGTAAAATAAATATATTTGTAAAAGCTTTACAAGGTGGCAAGATCAGGCACCTACTTCATAGCCAAATCCAAATTACTTATTATAGTCCTTTGCTTCAAAATACTTCTCCACTACACTTCTCTTTAGCACCAGGTTAATAAATTAATTATCTTGTTCACGTCTGTTACTAATTTTCATTCCATTTCATGAAAGAGGATTTGCTTTCAGATTATTTCAGAAATCCTCCTAGGTGTGGTATTTGTGGGCTAAATTAATTATAAGGTGGGCAAAGAGTTTGATAAATCTTTTCATTTTCCAATCTTCTTTCCTGTGGTCTGTATTCCTCCCCTGTGCTTTCAGTGTTTCAGTTAAACCTGAAAAGAAAACTTCATAAGGACATTTCTTCCATTAATAATTTTTAATGTTATTGATCCCACGAAAGGGTAGAAAAAATGTTAGAAGACTCCTCCTTCCCTTGGAGAAGCTCAGTCATCTTCCACCAAATTACTTTGATAGTAAATATGGTTAGAATTTGAGAAGAACATTAGTGGCAAGATCTGATAACTGTATTATGATCATTCTGAAATGGTAATAATAAGTACTTGTAATATTTATTTAATCACTGCTAGGGCATTTATTAAACAGGATACTGCTAAAACTGTAATGCAGCAGAGTATTGCAAACCCATTAGATTTGTTTTCTGAATCAAAGAGTGCTGGATTAAGATAATTATGGATCTCTATGCATGCCAATTATAGTAGAACCTGTATTCTGTTGAGAATACTCCCTATAATTATAAATACTCTCTGTTACTCTTAAAGAAAGCTACATTATGTACTAACATAGTGCAGAACAACAGGAAATTTTTATATCATACTTCACAGGAAATATCGCTTGTGCTACCTTGGAACCAAAAATCTTGTTTTGCTGTGAGCAGCAACCATTGTTCCAGATCAAAAATTAATTTACACAGATTTTTCTGCAAATAAATGAAGGTTCTGTATGTACACTGCTGTTAGCAAAGACTTCTCGCAGATTGACAGTTGTGTCTTTGCTTTCATTGAATGACTAAAAACTCGAAAAAGTGGCAACAGACTGTCATCCCACAAAATGAGAACGACAGGCCTCTCTGATCTATCTCAGAAGAACCTCCAGAAGCTTTCTAGGAGAAAAGAACTGCAAGGGGGAGAAATGCTATCTTCAAATAAATTGTGTCCTGATTGTCATATTTAATATGAACAACAGAAGAGGCGGGAAGGTATAATTGGTTGTTTGGTTTTGCAGAGTTTTTTTTAAAAAAAATAAGTCATAGCTTACTATTAATTAAAAACAATAAAATGCTTAATGTCTCATTCAAGTTGAACTCAATTCTTCTAATTTCCATGGACAGATCCTTTGTATTTTTCTTGTCAGCAATTGGAAGTGGTTGCTCACTGACTTTTTTTGAAGAAGTGTTTAGACTTCCTAGTATAGATAAAGGACCTTGGATTTCCTAGTTGTGTCTCTTCTAAAACCTAACCAGGTCAAACCCTGCTTAGTTTCAGAATCTAGATAAAATTGATCGGTGGTTATTATTATTGAAATATTTGGATTTTTTGCATTGTTTTGCTTAATATATTGCTGAACCATCTTAACTGGAAAGTTAGCAAGTGCATAATGACGTTCAATCTAATTGGAAACTAGTTTACCTATCAGATCTTTTTCTTCAGTTTTAAACTGTCATTCTTTTTTATCCAATAACACATTAATAAATTTAGCAAAATTTAATCCCAGAGGTATGTGTATAAGATTGCAGATAAATGTTTATAAATAAATTAATTTCTTTCTACTATTGTCCTATGTTTTTTATTGGTTATAATATAAGTTTCCGTTATTATAATATCCATCTATATTACATTTAAATAAAATCTTATTGCAATTGTCACAGTGGTGGGTTGCTACCAGTTCGCCCTGGATCAGGTAAACTGGTAACAGTGGCGGCGGGAGGCTCCGCCCACCCGCTCGGACATCTCTGCACATGTGCAGAAGCGATGTGCGCGCACACCCACGAGCGAACCGGTAGTGACGGGACTTGAATCCCACTACTGAACTGTCATTATCATTGTATATGACTTTCAATTATATTGAGGCAAAATATTAATAATCCAAAATTGGTGCTAGAATGGTGTTATATTTTAGGTCTTATAGTAAAAAAAAAAAGTTAATTTCTAATTTTCCTGTTCTAAAATCTTTCTTTTCCTCATGCAGATGCCTTTTAGTATTACACACAGAGAAATCTGAAGATTTATTCTCCCAACTAGGCTTATAGCCATGAAGAAAGACAAAAGAAAATACTGAAATGTCAAGAGGCTATTTGCATGTATGGATTTAAGAGCCTGTCCACACACTATTTTACTTTCAGACAAGGAAATGGCATTTTAGAAAAGTACTGCATTAAATCATATGCCCTGCAGCTTGCAACTTGCAGTTTGGTTTGCAGCTAAGGCCTGTATATTGCTCCAGAGAAGATTTGCAATTAATTTCCCATTCTCCAACAATAAATAAAAGAAGGAGTGTAAGGCTGTATCGGTGATTTCCACTCACCTGAACCACTATATTCCTCCCTTCATATTCTTTACAACATAATCAAGTCAATTAAATGTTGTTTTGCTGTTTTCTTCACTTATTGTGTGAGCCATTGTTACACATTATTTTATAATTTTTTTGTTTCCTTAGCAAAACATTTATTCCTCTCATCAGATTACATACTACCTACAACCTTCTTCCAACATGAACTGTTTTTAACATATCTCCATCCATTGTCTCATCTTTAGAAAACCTTCTGCCAATGTACATATACTCATCTGCTTGCTCTAAGTTTTCATCACTTGTGTATTTTATTTATATTTTATTTATATTTTCTATTTCTTAGCCACCCATCTCCCTTAGGGAGGGGGTCTGGGTAGTGTACGATGTATAACTTGCAATTGTTTAGGCCATTTTCCCCTGGTATTTTATGCATGAAGTTTCAAATCCAAAGAATCCAAAGAAAACATTCTTTGATGTTATGCACATTCTATCTATAATTTGTTACAAATATAATATCATGACAATGTCCACATATCAAAGGATACTCACATCAACAACCTATGCACTCTACAGTCACCATGTGCACTTACTCATACATGCATTAAACAGCCAAACATCTTGCTCACTGCTTAATGTTGAACCAAATTCTAAGCGTTACATTTATTCCAGGGGTAAAATGCTCCTGGTTTGGACCGGATCACCCGATCCGGTAGCGATGGAGGCAGGTGGTTTGGAGAACCGGTAGCAAAAATCCCTTCCCCCCACCCATGCCCAACTGAGCTGCATGATCACCAGAGGCTTTTTTTAAATTATTTTTAAAAGCATTTTTTCTACAACCTCTCCGGCTGAAAAAATGCTTTTAAAAGTAAAAGAAAAAAAGCCTCTGATAATCGTGCAGCTCAGCTGGGATCGTCAGAGGCTTTTAAAAGCATTTTTTCTACAACCTGTTCAGCCGAAGAGGTTGTAGAAAAAAATGCTTTTAAAAGCTTCTGACGATCCCAGCTGAGTTACCTGATCGGCAGAGGCTTTTTTTCTTTTAAAGGCCTCTGCTGATCAGGCAACTCATCTGGGATCATCAGAGGCTTTTAAAAGCATTTTTTTAATAAACTCTTCAGCCGAAGAGGTTGTAGAAAAAATGGTTTTAAAAAAAAAAAAGTTGGCCACGCCCACCCAGGCACATTACCTGGGTGGGCGCCACACCCACAGAACCGGTATTAACAAATTTTAGATTTCACCACTGATTTATTTCCTACATGTTTGAATTCCATCACATACTTTAAAAAAAATATATTATATTTTATTATACATTTTTAAGAAAGGGGTAGAAAGATAAGAGAAGAAAGAGGCAAAAAAGAAAAACAAATTACTGAGCAAGCACCATAGAATTAAATAGAACTAAAAATATGAGAGACGAATTCTCAATATTTTATTAGTTACTTTTGCACAAATGAATATTTCATATTGTTTTAAAAACTGCAGGCCACATAAAATTCAAGTAATATCCAGCGTATGCTGCTATTATCACACTCAGCAACCAACTTTCAATTCTATATTCATGCAAACAATGCATAATTCAGTCCTATTTATGTTATCAGACGTTTCCTCTAAGTCGACAAATGTACAATAAACTTTTTTCTTATATTAAAACATTTTTCAATAACCTGCTGAAGAGCAAACATACAGTCTACACATTCCCTACCGAGCATAAAGCTGCACTGTTCTTTCACGTTCTTGTTCATTGTTGCTTTTCTTTTCTCTTTGATCAAATCCTTTTGATCTGATTTTTGTTCTGGTGGACAGATATATGATGTATATATTTTTATTTTATTCATACACTTTAACATTGACTCCTTTTATGTTCTAGGTCCCAGTCTTTCATATGCATAGTCATCTCCTGCTGGGCTTTGATCAACTGAGGTTTTCACAGTGATGCCTTTTACTAATACGGGGAAGATTACCTTTGGCATGCCCTTAAACATTCTCAGGAAAAATAATATTGGGCTATATTTGAATTAGTGTGCTATAAGCACAACCAAAGCTCAGTTTTACACCAAGTTTGCTTACAGTATTTTCTACAAGTTGGGGTGACTAAACTAATCTAAAGTTTAGCCAAAGTACTGTTGACTTTACCCCCAACTCAGAGGTACATGCAGTGGTACTGACACATATGCAGAAAATCTTTTTTCAAAAAATAATTTTTATTAAACGTTTTTTTTAAAAAAACAAAAAAAGAAAAATTTACAATTTTCTTCTTTTCAACATTTTTGCCTCAGTAAACATTTCTTACATATCCATTTTTCTCCCTTACTTCAATTTACCGTTTATATATATGATTCTAATATTGATTTATATACATTTATTTATTTATTTATTTATTTGTTTAAATTTCTATACCGCCCTTCTCCAATGTAGGACTCAGGGCGGTGAACAGCCAAAGTAAAAACAAGACATACATACAAACATACAAAATCTAAAAACTGTTTAAAATAATTAAATAATTTTGGCCGTAATTAAAACATTCCAATTTAAAATCCATTTAAAATTTGACTCAAGCCAGCCCAGCTAGTTGGAATAAATGGGTTTTCAGGGCCCGACGAAAAATCCGGAGGTCTGTTATTGTACGTAGCTCTGGGGGGAGGTTGTTCCAGAGGGCGGGCGCCGCCACAGAGAAGGCTCTCCCCCTGGGGGTCGCCAGCCGACATTGTCTGGCGGACGGCACCCTGAGGAGGCCCACTCTGTGGGAGCGTACTGGCCGGTGGGAGGCTATTGGTGGCAGAAGGCGGTCTCGTAAGTACCCCGGCCCTAAGCCATGGAGCGCTTTAAAGGTGGTCACCAACACCTTGAAGCGCACCCGGAAGACCACCGGGAGCCAGTGCAGCTCGCGCAGGAGAGGTGTCACGTGGGAGCGCCTCGTCGCCCCCAAAATCCCCCGCGCGGCCGCATTCTGGACCAGCTGGAGCCTCCGGGTGCACCCCAGGGGGAGCCCCATGTAGAGAGCATTGCAGTAGTCCAGGCGGGAAGTGACGAGTGCCTGAGTGACTGTGCGTAGGGAGTCCCGATCTAGAAAGGGGCGCAACTGGCGTATCAGGCGAACCTGATAAAAAGCCCCCCTGGCCACGGCCGCCAAATGATCTTCTAACGACAGCCGTGCGTCCAGGAGGACGCCCAAGTTACGAGCCCTCTCCGTGGGGGCGAGTGATTCGCCTCCAATAGCCAGCGATGGCGTCAGCTGGCTATATCGGGACGCCGGAAGCCACAGCCACTCGGTCTTGGAGGGGTTGAGTTGGAGCCTGTTTCTCCCCATCCAGGCCCGCACGGCCTCCAGGCACTGGGACATCACTTCAAGGGCATCATTGGGGTGGCCTGGGGTGGAGATGTACAGCTGGGTGTCATCAGCGTACTGATGGAACTCCACCCCGAAGCCACGGATGATCTCACCCAGCGGCTTTACATAAATGTTGAACAGAAGGGGCGAGAGGACCGACCCTTGTGGCACCCCACAAGCAAGGTGCCTCGGGGTCGACCGCTGCCCCCCTGTCAACACAGATTGCGACCGGTCAGAGAGGTAGGAGGAGAACCACCGCAAAACGGTGCCTCCCACCCCCAACCCCGCCAACCGGTGCAACATGATACCATGGTCGATGGTATCAAAAGCCGCTGAGAGGTCTAACAGGACCAGGATAGAGGAGCAACCCCTATCCCGGGCCCTCCAGAGATCATCCACCAATGCGACCAATGCCGTTTCTGTGCTGTGCCCAGGCCGGAAGCCGGACTGGAGCGGGTCTAGATAGACAGCTTCATCCAGGTACCGGGGAAGCTGTTGCGCCACCACACTCTCAACAACCTTCGCAATGAAGCGAAGGTTGGAGACTGGACGATAGTTAGCCAAAACAGCCGGATCCAGAGAAGGCTTCTTGAGGAGGGGCCTCACCACCGCTTCTTTCAAAGCGGCCGGCAGGACCCCCTCACTCAAAGAAGCGTTAACAATCTTCTGGAGCCAGCCTCGTGTCACCTCCCGGGAAGCCAGTACCAACCAGGAGGGACACGGGTCCAATAAACATGTGGTCGCGTTCAGCCGTCCCAGGACCCTGTCCATGTCCTCGGGAGCCACAGGATCAAACTCCCCCCAGATAACACTCTCAAGACCTGCCTCAGTCATCCCGTCTGGACATACCCAGTCAGAGGCCAGCCCTTCCCGAATCTGAGCGATTTTGTCATACAGATACTGCACAAAATCCTCAGCTCGACCCTGCAAGGGGTCATCCCGCACCTCCAGATGGAGGAGGGAGCGGGTCACCCTAAACAGGGCGGCCGGGCGATTATCTGATGACGCGATAAGAGCGGCAAAATAACTAGTTTTCGCCGCTTTTATCGCCACTAGGTAGGTCTTAATATGAGACCTCACCAGTGTTCGGTCAGGTTCGGAGCGGCTGGTCCTCCAACTACTCTCCAGGCGTCTTTTCCGGCGCTTCATCTCCCTAAGCTCCTCGGAGAACCAAGGAGCTAGGTGAGTTCGGTGCCAGGTCAGAGGCCGCAAAGGCACGACTCGGTCCAAGGCCCCGGCAGCCGCACTATCCCAGGCGGCCACCAGGTCTTCAGCCGAGTCATGAGCCAGAATCTCAGGAAATGGCCCAAGCTCCATCTGGAACCTATCAGGGTCCATCAGGCGCCTGGGGCGGAACCACCTGGTCGGTCCCGCCTCCCTGCGGCAGGGTGCAGCGGTTAGAAAGTCCAGTCGAAGGAGCGAGTGGTCAGACCATGACAAGGGTTCGATGGCTATATCCCCTATATCAAGGCCACTCAACCACTGACCAGAGACAAAAACTAGGTCCAGAGTGTGTCCTCCTGTGTGAGTGGGGTCATGAATTAACTGAGTAAGGTCCATGGCCGTCATGGAAGCCATGAACTCTCGAGCCACCTCAGACGTTTCACCGATAGATGGCAGGTTGAAATCCCCCATGATGGCAATTCTGGGGGTGCCCACCGCCACCTCGGCTATAACGTTAAGGAGCTCGGGCAGGGCCGTTGCCACGTGGCAGGGAGCCAGGTACGTGACCAACAGGCCCATCTGTACTCCACGACCCCACTTCACAAAGAGGGACTCACATCCGGCTATCTGTGGAACAGTGGTCTCCCTTGGATCCAGACCTTCCTTTATAATAACCGCCACCCCCCCGCCCCTGCCCTGAGCCCTCGGCTGATGAAATGCACGGAAGCCCGGTGGGCATATATCCACGAGGGGGACTCCCCCCTCCTGGCCCAACCAGGTCTCCGTAATACCCGCCAGGTCCGCCTCCCCCTCCTGAATAAGGTCGTGAATGAGGGGGGCTTTATTAACAACGGACCTGGCGTTGCACAACATCAGCCGGAGGCTCTGGCCCTGAGAATCTGGACAACCTGGGGAACAAGAAAAGCATTGGGGACCGGAATGCGCAATCGCTCTAAGATAGCGAGTGCGCATTCCCCGCACATGATGTGGTCCCCAGCTTCCGCCATATCTGCCCCTCCCACTCACTGTGCTGATGGAACAGCCCTCTTCAAATCGAACTCCAACCCCCTCCCCGACCTCCGGTTCTACGTCCCTAATGTCGCAGCCCTTCGCTAAGGCTGGTCTTGAACCCGGTGGATTTCCCCCAGAACCCACCCTAATCCCCCCCGAACCCCTTAAAATTTTTGTTAAAAACTCACTAAAAAACCCACTTAAAAAACCCCTCAAACTCTTCTTAGCCGCATGCCATCTCTCGGGGCTCCAACGCCCGTCATCAAGATAGGCCCTCGATAACGAAGAGGGCCAGACCTGCGAGAGGGGGGAGTCTCGCAGGGCACGAAGGTCATTCACCGAGTACATCAAACATCAAAGGGAGGTGATAGTCCATGGCCAATAACCAGGGGCCAATTTGATGTTATCACAGTCAGAAGGAGTGAAATGCCAGGCTTCAATAGAGTTCCAATGGAGCATGTGAGACCTCAGTGCCCTCTCACGGCAATGGCGGGAGTAAAATGCTGTTTCGGTCCGGCAAAGGGTGACCCAGCCCTCCTCTCACGGGGGCTGGTCAACCACGATCGTCCAAAAAGCCGGAGAAGAGACAGCAGCTATAGACCCACTCCACCAAGACTTGAATCCCCAGATGTAAACCTCCATTCAACGGAGGGAAAGAATGGGGTCAGGTCAGTCCACATAATCCAGACAGGCTCAGACAGCGGAGATCATAATCGTCATTACCTCCGGGGAGGTCAAGATGGCATCTAGACCCGGAGATGATTGTTCAGCAGGCATACACGGCATGGCATCACCACATTCAGGGGGATGGGGGTGAAAAAGGAGAGCAAAGGCAACAAATGCCATAGGGGGGAAAACCCCTCAGTCATAGTCCAGCTCTCCCCAACCCCTCCCGGATCTTCCTTGGGACCATGCTGCTTGGGACCATGCTGCTTGCCTCGTCCAGCCTCGCCCAGCCTCCATAAATCCTCATGGAGGCCTCTGGGATGACCAAGGGGCCGGATAACGCCCCACGGTCGCCCAGGAGATCCAACAAAGCAAGCCAGCAACTGCCAACCTCTCCGACGCTCCCACGCTCCAAACTGTGGCAGCTTCTTCCTTGACCCGGCAGCCGCCATTTCCACGTCGCCAGCACATAAAGAAAACAATGTACTCAATTTCAATCATACATTCTGTGTCCATTCCATTTTGCAGGAAATCTTTTAAATCCATCTGTATAAATGAGATATGATTTTTAAAATGCAGAAATTCCCAATGTTTCAGTTAAAAGTACAGCTCCAGCCCTGTAGAAAATTCTACTACCAGAGCAGAGAACTGTTCCCACTCTTTTGGCTTTCCAGAAGGATATTAAAAACTAAGTTTTGTCAGTTCGCTTGGGGCCCCCAGTGGAGTGGTTGTTGTGGTAAGAAGACCAGATCCCTGCATTGTCCATTCCTTGGTTTCTGATTTTTGCATATTTAAAATTTTACCTTCTTTTCTATTTAACTTTTTATGATTTGTAAGTTATCCAGGGTCATTTTATCAGGGAAATGGATGACATATCAATTTCATAACTAACTAAATGGCTGACTGACTAACTAATTAACTAACTACCGGTAACTCACCAACTAAATACATACATACATACACACCAGGGGTGGGTTCCACTTACCTTTACTACTGGTTCGCAACGGGAACGGGAAAAAAAAGATTTTTGTATGACTTAGTAGATCTCTTCTTCATAATCTCATATTGGTTAATTATTATATAGCAATAATTATATTTACAGGGGTTTAGCATTTTTTTTTAAAAAAATAACATCATTAGATCATATTGCTTTCCCAAACTAACTGTCCTATGGGACATAAGCTACCTGACTGGAAGAGTTATATTGCCTTACAGAATATGCCAACACAGCATGGAATAAAAATAGCACATAAACCTGTGCTTTATAATGATATTGGCATAATCCATACCAGCTCTTCTTGGGAGTCAGCCAGAATTGCTATCAGAAGTAGGACAATAAAAGAATGGAAAAGTTTAGTCAATTAAAAAAAAAGATAAAAGCAATAAACATATTAGAAATTTATTCAGAGAGGTGAATATGTCAGGAAACAGGATGTATGCAATAGATTTCTTTCTCTAGAGAGAAATAAAATTACCTGGGAATTAATTTGGCACAACATAAAAAGATAACAACTCTCAGGGAACTGTTAAACAGAGAAGAAAAATTGCCAGGGTACCTTTATTAAGGGAGGACCCAAGTCACAAAGGATACATTATGCTGATATTCCATATTGAAAGCAGATCAAAACAAAATACCATGAACTTTTTAGATAAATTATAACACTTTCTTGCTTATTCCTAAATAATGGGTAGTACTTTACATAGTAAAAGATGAAAAGTGACCCACATTCCTGAAACTCAACTAAATACAAAGTTATATAGAACAGGACTTTTTTTTAAAAAAAAATAGCACCTCAGATATTTTTGCAGATATACTTCCCATTTTCCATGAACACAGCTATATTTGGAGCTGTTTGGAATTGAAGGCAATGTTTGGAGGCAGCAAAAAGTGACAAAGTTATTATGATGGTGGATAGAATGTTGGAATGCAAGCTCCGCCTCTTTTTTTGCCAAAATTTGAAGATTTGCCTGTCTCTATTACACACTGCTACCCGTGATCAGGATTTAGCTTTTGCCTCATTTATAAGTTTCTTGTTTTGTTTCGCTTAGGAAGTCACTTATTTTGAAAGAAGCTTTAGTGAGTTTAATGGACTTTATTCCTAGGGAAGTATGTTTAGAATCACAGTCTTTATAGTACAATATTGCACATTATTGACGGTTATGTTGTACATTGTGTTGTGCATTGTAAAATAGCTGCAGCGTTTCCCAGCATCTCATGGCAACATCACATAGTAGCAAGCCCACCATCCCAGGAAAACTGCAGTTGCTTTCAAGAGTTAAACATACAGTACGTGTGTTCTAAATTCACCTTTTGGCTGGTGAATCTGAAGCAATGCCCAGCCCTAATGATCAGCTGGTAGAATCAGTGGAACATATTTCTGAGTAAAATATATAGGATTGAAGGGTTCTTGGTGTTCTCTGACATTTCATTACCCAAACTAGGTAACATCATCAGTGCTAGCTAGCACTGATAATGTTACCTAGTTTGGGTAATGAAATATCTGCAAGAAAACAATCAAGCTCAGAGAACACCAAGGAGCCTTCATTTTCAACCCTGAACTACAAATATTCTACATTATTGGTACAACATATAGGATTTGTGTTGATGTCACAAATATCAAGTGAACATGCTTCATGGGTAACCAAGTTCATTAAATATTCTTTGACTCAGAAAAGTAACATTTGTTTAGATTTAAAGGAAGCAAGGTAAGCACTTTGCTACTGGTATCTGTAATTAATACAAATGTGACATTAATTTAATGATAAAGTTAGTATGTTGACTAGAGAGACAGAATCAAATGTAAATTCATTTAATGAAATTCACACATATTAGCATATCTATACTAGCACATACAAAATGCCTACAAGACATTTCTTGCAATTAATTTGACATTAAATAGCTTGCTGAAATATGACAATGGAATCCCTAATTCATTTGAAAGAGAAATTGGTGATAATACATCCTTTTTCCAAAACTGCCAAACATAATTTTTCAAGAGCTAGCAATGTTAAATGTACATAAATACATTATGTACTCCTTCGGGAGTAGGGCAGTATAGAAATCGAATAAAATAAAATAAATAAAATAAATAAATACAAAAGAGATGACAATACAGTATTTTCTGTTCAAAATAGCTTTTATAATGATTAACTATCTAGATGTAACTTGTCAGAAAATATGTCAATAATTCTCAACACTTTCAGTGCTTAGCACTGTGTTGCAGAGGTTCATATTATTTCCACATGTTGAACATCAATAGCCAATTTTTCTATGGTGGGGCCATCCTTCAGAATAAATTGCCATTGGAGTTAAGGCAGCCCTCCCCTTTCCTCGTTTTACAATTTAGAAGGCAGCTTAAAGCCCACCTTTTATTAAGGCTTTTTAGAAGTTTAACAAAGTTCTTAAATATTCACTCTGAATATGTGTATGTGTGTGTGTTGCTTAGAGCTACTGGAGTAGGCAACATAATTATAAACTGTATTATATAATATATACTAATTATAAATTATAAACAAAGAAACAAATACTGCCTCAGACACAGTAACATGTTTTTGTATATCAGTCTAGCTGGAAAAAAAGGATAAGGAGAAACACATTTTCCTGATATAATTTTCATGGTGGGCTTCTACTGCAAATTCACTATAAAGATCATGGAAGCTGTTACTTTGCAGACCTATGAATAAACCACAAAGGACATCTCAAATGGAAAACCCTTCAAATAAATAGTTGGGGGCAGTGAGAAATTCAATATGGAAAAATAGAACCATTATGAGAGCCAGTTTGGTGTAGTGGTTAAGTTGTTGGCATAGAAACCAGGAGACTGTGAGTTCTAGATTTCTAGATTTCATTAGATATGAAATCCAGTTGGGTATCCCAGAGTTGTTGTTGTGGGGAAATAGGAGGAGGAAGAAGTATTATGTACTTTTAGTGCCTTGGGATACTTATAAAGTAATAAAGACAGGATAGAAAAGTCTAATAAATAAATAAATTGAACCTACAATATAGAATATATTTTTGAGTAATTTAATTTTCAATTCTTGTCCTTTTCCCCAAACCTTACATTTTTAATTGTTCTTATGCATGTCTTTTTTTTATTATTATAACATCCAATAAAAGGTAGCTTAGGTAATGAGCAAATGGAGGTAATGGAAAAAAGTATGATAATTGAATACTATAACACAGATTTGACAAAAATACAAACTAAAGCATACATTTGGAAAAAAATAATAAGTTTTTCATTCATTCGGGTTTTTTTTTTCCAAACCCATCTTTCAATTATTAGTAATTCTACTTTGTTCCTCTAAAGAGCTGAAGGATATGTAAGACATTTTTCTTCCCTACATATAACAAATAACCTTGCACATTAATTATATTGATTCAATTAACATGGTGCTGAATGTGGCCTTTGTCTATAGACTAAATTCCTATTATTATCCAAGCATCTTTTCTCTTGTCTAGTGCACTCATTAAACAGATGTTCCTGAAAATAAATGGGGATTTGGTTTCTCTCTGGGAGATGAAAGGGAGATAAAGAAAATAATCAGAAATGATAGATGTCATCATCATCATCATCATCATCTCTTGTATAGTTTGGGCCACAAGAGAAATATAGGTTTCCTCAACTGAAAATCAATTTACGAATGAAGAGCAAATATACAGTATGTGTCCCAGGATAATGTTACAGGATCCAATCTGGGTCAGTCACCGAGACCAGATGTTTAGTCTTCCAAGCTTTCAGTTTTGTGCTGGAGCCTATCCTTCCTACACTTCTTGCACATCTGAAAGTAAAAATCAACTTCCTGAAAATCAACCCATTTTTTAAAAAAAATATTATTAAAGGTCAGAATCCCAGACTAAATAAAACTGGTCTTTTAATTTGGAGGGGGGGATTAGAAAGGGAGGAAATGCAATTTCAGGGTAAAGGGAATGAAGTGTGAAATATGTACTTATTAAAGCTAAACTGTATTTACTGACTTAATAACATGAAATACATAATGCATTACTCAGCAGGCAGCACATGAAATTACAAATGCTGTGCATTTTGCATTTATTCTAATCATCATTGCAACTATGGTCTGTAGTCTAAATAGAGCTGTAAGCATGTTGGGGAAGAAAAAACACATAAGGGCACCATAGAATAATTCTCGATTTTGGTTCTCATTTCTTTTCTTCCTTAGTCCAACTTGTTTTGTTTTTCATTTTTAAGCTCTCCCTGGAAGGGAAATAAGGTCTAGGTAAGCATGGCCTGATTAAGAAGACAGTGACCATTAGGACCTGGTGAGAGAAAACTCATCCCTGACTACTTTCCAGTTTTCCTATCACTGTCTGTTCTTTACAGTTTTAACTAAAGGATGCTTGTGTATTTCTGCTCAATTAATATGCATGTCTATGTCTACTCAAGCGGGATATGGAACTGGTCCTCCTTCACATCTAAATGTGTATATATTAGAAGGGACAGATTTGATCCCCTGGAATGGAACCATTGAATGGCACACCCCTGGCTTGAAGTTTGGCAAACTAATTATCTGATTTATAAAGATTAGTTGCAGGAACTGGGTATAGCTACTCTAGAGAAAGGAAGTACTAAGAGTGACATGATAGCAGTATTCCAGTATTTGAGGGGCTACCACAAAGAAGAGGGGTCAAGTTATTTTCTAAAGCACCAGCAAGCAAGAAGAAACAATGGATGGAAACTAATCCAGCTGGAGGCTCCAGCTGGTGCAGAATGCGGCTGCGCGGGGGATTATGGGAGCGAGAGGGCGCTCCCATGTGACACCTCTCCTGCATTGGAGCTGCATTGGCTCCCGGTGGACTTCCGGGTACGCTTCAAGGTACTGGTTACCAGCTTTAAAGCGCTCCATGGCATCGGACCTGGGTATTTGCAGGACCGCCTTCTGCCGCCAATAGCCCCCTACCGGCCAGTACGCTCCCACAGAGAGGGACCGCTCAGGGTGCCGTCAGCTAGGCAGTGTCGGCTGGCCTTCTCTGTGGCAGCACCTGCCCTCTGGAACGATTTGCCCCCGGAGATACGGAGGATATCAGATCTCCGGGCTTTTCGCCGCGCCCTAAAAACTTTTCTCTTCCATCAAGCAGGGCTGGCGTGACCCCCCCCCTGTTTTTGAGATATTAGATTTTTAATTGTTTAATGGGTTTTAGTTGTAAGGTTCTTAATTTTCGGCCAGAGGGTATAATTCTTTTAAATTTTTAAATTTTGTATTGAATGTTTTTTACTTGAAAGTGCACCACCCTGAGTCCACCAAGAGAAGGGCGGTATACAAATTTAAATAAAATAAAATAAAATAAAATAAAATAAAATAAAATAAAATAAAATAAAATAAAATAAAATAAAATAAAATAAAATAAAATAAAATAAAATAAAATAAAATAAAATAAAATAAAATAAAATAAAATAAAATAAATAAATAAATAATCAAGGGGAGAAGCAACCTGGAATTAAGAGAAATTTCCTAACAGTGAGAACATTTAACCAGCTTTGCCTTTGCCTTCAGAAGCTGTGGGTGCTTCATCACTGGAGGTTTTTAAAAAGAGACTGGACAGCTACTTGTCACAAATGGCATAGGGTCTATTGCTTGAGGAGGGCTTTGGACTAGAAGATCTCCAAGGTCCCTTCTAGATCTATTCTGATTGAATGATGTGTCAGGCTTTGTTCATATCAACTGTATGGGAGTGGGCGATTTGGTTGCCTTCCTTCCATATATGGATGTTATTATAGACTAGAATATTATTCAGATCTTTAACATTATTGCATCATTCTATAACTTGAACTGGGACTAAACTCATTGACCTTAAAACAAATTAAGTATTACATATATATTCTTTGTCACAAGTGTTTATAAACTTGTTTAAAACATGTAAGAATTGGATGAAATGTATTGTTACTGGTATGTTTGGTGGAGATATATGAAAAAAGAATATTCCTGAAACTATGAATCTTCTAGAACAACTGCAATAATTGATTTAGGAAAGCTAATCTGAACTGCAGTGCTTCTCAAGTGTGAAATAGAAAATGTGTTTGTATGTCAATGGTAGTGTCTACATTACTTTTGCTACAGGACTGGCATCTCTGGGACAAGCTACCCACATAATTTCAGTAGTATCTTGAAGCAGAACGGAACGTTGAGTTATAGTACATATTATAACCAACCACTACAAAATACTTGTGTGTTTTACTTTGGAACTCTTCATAAACTTTTTTCAGTTTTCCTCATTTAATTCATAGCACATCATTTAGACAAGGTCATTTATCATTCCTGTTACATTGTCTATTAATTTCTTGCATAAACAAACAGTATAATGCTTGTCATGTATTCGGCTCACACATTACATGTAGCAGAGAATAAAGTCATTATGAAGATTACTGAAATATCAAAGAGAAAGTCTATGGGGATTCTCAGTCATCCAGATTGTGGTTGTCTCAAAGGTGCTTTTCTTTTTCTTTTTCAAAAAGACAACTGCACTATGTTTTTTTTCTTTGAGGAAAAGATGTTTTGCTTCTCATCCAAAAAGCTTTATCAGTTGTGGCTAGATGAGGGGAGATAGAAGGATTAGTTCTGACAGAATGGTGTATGTGGGAAATGGAACGATTATATTCTTTTGCAGTCATCTGGTCATTAGCACTCTCTCTAAGAGCCTTTGAGGCCACTTGAAGGTTTATTGCAGATAAGTTACAGAAATCACAGAGGTCCCAAGTGGCCTCAATGGCTCTCAGACACAGTGTTAACATCAAGATAATTACAAAGAAATATAATCCTTCAATTCCCCCACCGCCATCACCACCATCTTGTCAGATATAATCTCTCCATCCCCTCCACCATCCAACCAGAACTGATGAAGCTTCTTGGATGAGAAACAAAACGTATTCTTCTTCCTCAAGGAAAAATCATAGTCCAGTTGCCTTTTTGTAAAAAGAAGAAAAAGCATCTTTGAGACAATCAAGGATATTTATTTACAGTTTTCCTATTAGGGGTGACACAACAGGCACTTACTGTTTGTATTAACAAGTTTAAAGATAATCTTTATAGACCTCAATAGGTTTACACTGTATATATTTTTAATTGAGCTAAATTGCATTTTTCAAAGCATGATATCTAAAAACCTGAAAAATACTAGACTTTTGTAACTGGTATAACACTAAGAAAATATTTCTTCATCCAAAAATGCTCCTGGATTTAGGTGCTCGTTGGATACATAATATTGTGTTTCACTTATATAATTATCCACCTCTCCACTTGCCCAATTTAGCCTCAAAGGAATAAGTATTATCAACAACTGTGCTGCAAATTTATCTGCTTTCAAGAAATATGAAAGTCTTTCATCAAAGGAACCTTATGTCAAGAAAATAAGAATGATGCTCCTTTGAAGTGATTCAAATCTTGGATGTAAAACTGATTTCCTGTCATCTGAAAGATATTCTACTAGCTGAAATATGATAAACAGTGATTTGACATTAAAGAGCTGAAATATGGGTTTGTGACAGACATATTAATCATATAATGCTTTGCTAATCTGGGTGCAATGTTTGCTGTGATCACCTGTCATGGAGATAAGTGTTTAGTTACCATGATATTGAGGTTGGTGCTAGTGCAGCATTCAAGCAATATGCAAAGAAAAGTGTACACAGAAGAATAATATAAAGTGACTATTTGTTTTATAATCAAGCCAAAGTTTACTAGTTGGACAATAACATATTATGTGCATTTTACAGTAGCATCATTAAATGGATTGTAGCCAAAATAAAATTGATTTAAAAGCTGTTGTTTTTTTTTAAAGAAAGTGACATGTTTCCAGGAAACTGGAGCAATATTAATCTAAATCTGTCCAAGTAAATTGGGGAAAGTATATTTTAAGTTTCAGTTAATAAATAGAATAGATGAACAAGCCTCTTAACAAGGCTTATGAAAAAACCTAGGTGGAATTGAAAACTAAAAGACCAATTTTCTCAGTAAGAACCAACACCAAGGACTCACTGGGAACTGAACTACAATTCAAATTGAGCTAGTGCTTGTAAAGATGTAAATGTTTATGATTACTATGATTGATTTGATTGATTCCATCAGTCCAGTGTCACCTTTTAGCAACCATGTAGTTTTTGCTCGTGATAATATTTCCATAATCTGGTCCTTCAAGTCTTTCAACAGTGCATCCATTGTGACTCCAACTGAATCCATCCACCTGCTGCTGATTGTCCTCTTCTCTTTCTTTCCATCTTTCCCATCATTAGAGCCTTCTCCATAGAGCTAGGTCTTTGTTATGTTCCCAAAGTAGAATAATTTAAACCTGGCTCTAATCTTCATTAGATGGTTCTAAGCATTATTTTGATAGCATATTAAATTAAGGATACTGCACAATAATTTTCACACTCTGTTAATTCTGCTTTTTAATATTAAAATCTACACTAGAAAATATAGATTGACCTCTTCCATTGTGTTAGCCACTGAGTCATTCCCCAATTTTTCTGGCATAGCTTGGTTAGAACATTTCCTAATTTTTCATCTGTTGCTTTCCATATTCTGTGATATTCTATCAGTTCCTATAATCTTCCAACTTGGTAACAATCAGGAATCCTCCATTCTTTTGGAACTGGTTTACTGATATAGTCTATTACTCTATTTGATAGAGCTGACACTGCCTGTCTTAAAGAAGACAGTGGCATACCATCTCTTGAAATAAACTATGATTCCAACCAGTGGTGGGATTCAAAATTTTTTACTACAGGTTCTGTGGCCGTGGCTTGGTGGGCGTGGCTTGGTGGGCATGGCAGGGGAAGGATACTGTAAAATCTCCATTCCCTCTCCACTCCAGGGGAAGGATACTGCAAAATCCCCATTTCCTCCCAATCAGCTGGGACTCAGGAGGCATAAAATAGATGGGGGTGGGGCCAGTCAGAGGTAGTATTTACCGGTTCTCCGAACTACTCAAAATTTCTGCTACCGGTTCTCCAGAACTGGTCAGAACCTGCTGAATACCACCTCTGATTCCAACCACTCTTTTCAACAGTTATGAGCCTGTGTCATGTTTCCCATTCTTATCCAAGGTGTTTGAAATAATGTTAAAATAAATCCAAACATTTTTGGATTTGGATCTGTTTTAATCTGATTTCAGACTAGGTGATATGTAAAGCATCTGTTAACACCCTTTAGCAGTAATCAGAACTGGAAACTGGAAATTAACAACCAAGTAAGAGTTCTTTCTGGTCTCTGATTAGTCAGATTTACTAGGAAAAAGTGTAAGAATTCCGACAAGTAATTTTGTTTTTAAATATAAATCTTACATACAGACAATTCAAAATAATGAATTACCTGCTTTTGTTTTTTTCTCCTGCACTTTCAGTCATGGGGAGAAAATCTGTTTCTTTTAGGAAGGGAAGCTAGCCTCCACCTGGCTATTTACACAATGGCTATTAGTCCCTTCATCAGTATGGAAATCCGTCTTCACATCATCTCCACCTTCAAGTATCCTTGTGTCTATAAGCCTACGTTCCAAATATAGATATGGTTTCATTGGATTTTATTAGTGACTTGCTTGTTTTTTTGAGAAAACAACATGGGAGGTGGGGGGGGAGAAAGCCTCCTGCCGTTGCTAGGGCACACTGATCTGGCCTTGGTTCTCAGAAGCCTTATCATTGTTATGTCTGGCACATTGGAGGAAAACATATTACATTCCACAAGTCATTCCCCATTCCCCACCATAAGTATGGCAACTAAGAAACAAAGAAAGAAAAATTATGCTTTCACCTAGAGTTGTCTCAAGAGTTGACACCTAAATTATCTGAAGACATTACGCTGGCTTCTGGAACGTGTGTCATCAGAATGCTATTATCAAGAACAGAGTTTCTTTACCATTGAATTTCAAAGAAGTAATTGGTACCATTGAAATTGGCCTATGTTTGACAACGAGCCAAACGACAGCGAATCTGAAATTAACTACACAGGTAACATTGAAAAACAGGAAACTGAACATTGGGACTGAGATATGTCCTTTTTGGAACTGACCTGAAAGAACATTTCATGAGAAGGTCCAGAAAGAGAAGGTTTATATTCTAGGAAATTCTCCTTAATTCTTTTGCTCCATTTTTGATACAAGGTACTTTATCTATTGCGCAAATTTTAATTATTTGATTTTAGTATTATTTTAGTAGAGAGTTTATGTCTTTATTTTATGATTAACTGATTTTTTTGAAAAAAATGTTATCAGGTCAAATATTCATATGAGTAACAAGTGTAAAAATAAATGAATAGACATATTTTATTATATAAATGGCACTTAAGTGCAGATTTATTGTTTTCAGGACCAAAAAAATGATAAGAAATAAAAAATGTGCTGTGAGAAGGCCTATTTTTTTTTTTGCCTCTTCCCTTATTCTTAATACAAGTGAAGATAAAATCTGTACAGTGGAAATCAAGCATGTTTACCCAGATTTTTTTATTTTTTTTTTGGCAGAAAAATGTAATTATTCCAAATTGTAAAACATAATCATTTGTGATGTTTTCCCTTTAGTCATTATTATTGTTAAATGACTGGGATTTACCAGACTTTAAATAGACTGTCTCATACAATAAAGCTCAGTTCTGTTATTTTATTCATGACCAGCCAATTTATGAGAGCCAATTTTAAAATTCTTGCAGTACGCCTGATATTTTGGCCACAGTAAATATTATTGTTAAGGTATTATGCAATGCATTTTCAGTTTAAATAAAAGTTTTACTGGCACCTGATCAAGTGTTGTAGCTCAGTTCCCATTCGTAGACAAATTCAAAGGAGAATACTATTTGATTAGTTTGATTTATTACAATATACTATTCTTTTTGTAATTGAATAAAAAAAATTGAAACTGAAAGAAGTCAGTGTGTTTCACTGACTTTGATCGTGTTTATTACTATGAGAACAAAAGAAAAGAGAAGTGTAGGAAATAATTTAGTTTTTTCACACTCACACACACATATGCATATACACACTCTTCTGAGTTTTGTTCTTGATGTGATATTTGACTTTTCAGATGACATAATGAAGATCAGGGGTGGGTTCTAAAAATTTTTTACTACCAGTTCTGTGGGTGTGGTTTATTTTGTGGGCGTGGTCAATTCTTGACCATTTTGATGGTCAATTCTTTAGGATTTAGCAGAGATACTGGTCTACCAGGCTTTTAACTGCTTGCAGAGCTGTACCAGTCTACCCATTTGTTCTTGGAGCATCCTGGTCTACCCATTTGTTTTTGGATCATCGCAGTTTACCCATTTGTTTTTGGAGCATCCCGGTCTACCCATTTGTTTTTGAAGGCACTGGTCTACCCATTTGTTTTTCGTGCACAGTGGTCTACCACCACACTGCCTTTTAACACTGATCAGCTGTAGGGCGGCCCTTTGAAGCCCCACAGCAAGAGTTTAAATAGGTTTTTCCCTTCTAGCCATCAGCTAGGACTCGGGAGGCAGCGAATAGATTGGAGGCGGGACCAAATAAAAGGTAAGAATAACATGGGTGGGGTGGGAGGTCCCAGCTCCCGAACAAAGAGAACCGGTTTGGTGATGTCATATCATCACCGCTACCGGCTTGGCCGAACTGGGCCAAACCGGGAGGAACCCACCACTGATGAAGATGTTGAAATGGGTAGAAATATTTTCAAGTAGAAACAAAAAAATACAAAGAATTAGTGAATGTGTGTCATTACATGACCAGTAGAAATTAATATAGGATGTTACACAGAGATTCTATTTTTTCCTGAAAATATGACTATACAACTGCAGATAATTCTCAACTCACAACCATTTCATTTAGCAACCATGCAAACATACAATGGGAGAGAAAAAAGTGACTTTACACCTTAGGACTCTAACAGCATCCTCAGTCATGTGATCAAAATTCAGGCCCTGTGCAACCAACATGTACTTATGACAGTTGTAGTATCCTGGGGTCACATGATTACCATCTGCAACCTTCCCAGCTGGCTTCCAATAAGCCAAGTCAAGCAGTGATGCTAGATTTGATTAATGGCCTCATGATTCAGCTTACTCCAGAGATGTGCTTAACAACCATTGCGAAAAATATTATAACATCAGGTGCGATTCACTTAACAACTGCTTTGCTTGGCAATGGGCATTCTGGTCCCAATTGTGATTGTAAATTGATAAGCTAGATTTATAAACAGATGCTGGCTATGTTGGCTCTTTAGAGTTCATGCTAAAGTTGGAGATCTTCCTGGATTCACAGCCCGTGCATGAGAAGCAGATGACAACTGTGGCCAGGAAAGCCTTTAGACAAATTCATTTAGTTTGCTAACTGTGCCCATCCTTAGGCCAAGAGGCCCTTAGAACAGTCATCCATGGTTTAGTTATCTCATGTGTGGACTGTTGCAATATATTCAATTTGGGGCTGCCCTTGAAGATCATTTGGATGTTACAGATGGTCCAGAATGCTCTAGCGTAGACAATAATGGGTATGCAATGGTATGCCCACATAAACCTCTGTTTTGTGAGCTGCACTAGGTTTCTGGGTTCAATTCAAGGGGCTTGTTATTAAGTTTCATGCTGCATATAGCCTGGTTATCTGAGGGACTGATGGTCTTCCACAGTTGCGGCATACCCTACACAACACAACCAGAGTCAGCATGAGTTAAATTCCATCAATTAAACCATATAATCTGATAGGACCAAAGAAGTGGGCTTTCTCTATTATAGTACCTGCTTTCTGGAATGATATCCTGACCTTATTTAAATAAGACCTCAAAATCTAGTTCTTCTTCAAGACCTTGGGCTAGAGTGAGTGGTAGATCCCTGTGTATGATCGTTCAGATAGAGTTTCTTTTTCTAGTCATTTTTTTTGTATAATTTGATATTGCATTGTTTTAGATTGTCTTCATTGTACACTGCCCAGAATTGTCATGTAATTGGGTGATCTATAAGTTAATTAAATGAATAAATAAAGAGAATGGTTCTACAGTCAATTCAGGAAGTACTGAACAGGAGAATCAACATTTGTGGAAAGAATTATGATGTTTTAATGTGGGACATTTCTCACATATAAAAGAAAAATGGGGGGAGGGACCTATTGCTATTTTTTATATTTTCAAAAATGAGGATTTTTTTTTTTCTGGGAAAGTATGAACACTAAATAGAGATTGACTTTCCACCTTCAACCTTCCATGGATCTGTGAGGAGTGAAATAACTAAACTCATTCCTAGAAAAATTATTTTATATCTGAAGAGGCAAACCTTTAAAACTTATATGAAATTATATGAAGTGCATAAAATCTGCAGACTAGAAGCGGCATGTGGCAAAAATATTTAAGTCTAATAAGCCTTCTTAAATATTCCACTAGGGATGTCTGATATTGCCAACATTTAAATGAATGTAATTGTTTTCAATTTGTGCTCTGAATTCTTAAGTATGATCATTAATTTGTTCCAGCTTTTTTCCTGCAAGCATCGAAACAAAGAACACTGCTTTAAGAGCAAACCAAAGTTGTGTTTTTCAGATAATTAAATTAATCAAAGACTTTATAGAAAAATGAGGGCCTACAACCAAGTGCTTAATTGCTCATAAAGGAACATTTTTGTTTATTTGACATGTGCAATTACAATGTGCATTTGCTGCATGCAGATATATTTTTGCTGATAGAAATTGGAAGCTGGGAACAAAATTGTTGCCAACCACAGGCTGCTTCCTTCTAATATTTTTTCAAGCCATTTTAAAAGATTCAAACATTTACCAAGCATGCTAAACAACTGTTAGATTCCTCAACTTTTACTATTAGCAGTGTGATAAAATATGCTAATGAAACAAAGATACAGGTATGAAATATCATTCATTATATCTTACTAGCAATAGTCAAATTTCCACGTTATAGAAAAATCCTGGATAAATTTGTTAAAGCCACTTAAATCCATGTTTAGTAGGCATGTACAAAGCTCAAAATAAAAATTACAGTTTTCTTTTGTAGAAAGTAAGTGGTATTTTTTCTAGAAAGCTCACATTAGAATGCTACTTTGTGATATTCCCTGTATGCAGACTAGATGAGTTGCGATCAAGAAAGTTGTAAACATATCAAATGGGTTCTTTAAAAATCTTGTTTGAAGTAACAAAGTTCTTTTTAACTTCATGCTCAAATATTTTTCTATATTTTTATTTATTTATTTGTCAAGCATATATAAAATAACAGGTAAAAGTATACGCATAATTTGAATACATGAAAAGAGTAAGAGTAAAAAGGAATATTAGGACAGCTGGTGCATTTATGCATGCCCTTTACAGATCTCTTAGGAATGGGGTGAGGTCAACAGTAGACAGTTTAAGGTTAAAGTTAACTTTAACTGTTACGGTTAAAGCTTTGGGAGTTTGGGGAAGAAACTACAGAGTCAGGTATTGCATTTCAGGCATTGACCACTCTGTTACTAAAGTCATATTTTCTGCAATTGAGTTTGTATCTATTATTTGCTCGTATATTGTTCTGGTTAAAGCTGAAGTAGCCATTGACAAGTAGGACAATGTGGCAGATAATTTTATGTACTACACTTAGGTCAGATCGAAGTCAGCATAGTTCTAAGTTGTCTAAGCCCAAAATTTGAAGTCTGGTTGTATAAAGTATTTTATTGTGGGTAGAGGAATGGAGGACTCTTTTCGAAAATATCTCTGGACTCTCTCAATTTTATTTATGTTTTATTTATGTTCGATATGCAGTGCGGGTTCCAGACAGATGAGCTGTATTCGAGAATTGATCTAGCAAATGTTTTGTATGCTCTAGCTAATAGTACAATATTACCAGAGAAGAAGCTATGCAAGATTAGGTTAACAACTCTTAATGCGTTTTTGGCAATGTTGTTACAGTGGGCTTTGGCACCTAGATCTTTAAAAATGAGTACTCCAATGTCTTTGACAGAGTGAAGGTCATCTACAAGGTCATGTCCATCTAATTTGTATTTTATGTTTTGATTTTTTTTTTGCCAATGTGCAAAACAGAACATTTGTTGGTTGAGATTTAAAGTTGCCACTTGTTAGATTAATATGTATTAACTCAATCATGTTCGTGTTTTTTTAAATGGTTTTAGGAAGTGTTCTAAGTTTTAAAGACTTTTTCCTCTAAGTTCAGTTGTATTTTAGCAAACTGTCTGACTATTGCATTGTTCCCTTCAATACTTAAGATTAGAAATAACATTTCAGAAGGATGATGGTTGCCTCTTTATTCTGACTCATGGTGATAAACAGTGGTGGTTTGCTACTGGTTCTTCTAGGTTCTTGTGAACCAGTAGTGGAAATTTTGAGTAGTTCGGAAAACCAGTAAATACCACCTCTGCCTGGCCCGTCCCTCAATCTATTCGCTGCCTCCCGAGTCCCAGCTGATCGGCTAGAAGGAAAAAATCAGGGCTCACTTGACAAAGAAGAGAGAGAGAAAAAAAAACAAGACACCGTAGCTTTAAATTGAGAAGCGAAGAAGCCTCCCAACTGATCGGCTAGAACTGATCCACTCTTTGTAAACCACTCAGTGGTGGTTAATTGTCAATTGAGGCCAAGCTGCCTGAAAGCGGTTTCCTATGCTCTTGGTAGACAGTGCACTCCAAAAACAAATAGGTAGACCGGAATGCTCCAAAAACAAATGGGTAGACCAATGTGCTCCAAAAACAAACGGGTAGACCGGTGCACTCCAAAAACAAATAAGTGGACTGGAATGCTCCAAAAACAAATGGGTAGACCGGTACGGCTCTGCCAGCAGTTAAAAGCCTGGTAGACCAGTATCTCTGCTAAATCCTAAAGAATTGTTTGTCACATGACCATCAAACCATGCCCACAAAACAAGCCATGCCCACAGAACCGGTAGTAAAAAATTTTAGAACCCACCCTTGGTGATAAAGCTCATCAAATATCTCAAGCAACTCTAAATTAAGTTTAATTTTGTATTACAATGTTCCCAGTAATATAAAATTGCAGGAAATAGTGCTAGTTTAAAAACAAGCAAATAAAACTGCAACAAACAGTGTTGGTTTAAAAACAAGCATTCCCTAAACTTATACAAGGTGGCATTCTTTGAACGTTTCAACATTCATTTATGCCAAATATACTTCCACCTTAAATCACTGAAACTAACAGAAAATAATGTTGATTACAGTGTGATTGATCACTCTTGATTACAGTATGACAGCCCACAGGTCTTTTATTATTGACTACATGAACTTTGCTGACAGAATTATTTATATGCAGCTCTGGCCCTACATGAATTCCCCCAAGCATTGAGCCAAGCTGTTGGGTGAACCTGCCTTGGTGTTCCTGGTTGTCATGTTATTAAATTGCTCCAAACACATTGTGTTGTTCTAAATCATTTTTTCCACTTTTGTTGATTTTATTTAATGGACTATTAGCTGCCCAGTGTCATATATCAAGTGGGAAGCTGAGTAAATTAAATAAATAAAGTCTGTATTTTATTGTTACACAGACAAAAAATTTTCCCCGGGGAAAATGAGAAAACCTTAAAACAAGCAAAAGTGAAACAAAGGGATGCTGAATTGTTTTCATACTTATTCTTTGGTTCAAAAATGCAACTTACTCAAGGTGGCAAGTCATGGGAAAATTTAATTTGGAACTAGACAATCCATGCCCAATGGGACCATCATTTCAGAAATATTTCCTTATCTAAACAGAGAAACGGAATGGCCATGAGTGGACAGAAAAGCAGTGGGAGCAGAAATGACTTCTGACTTTCTGCCAGCTTCTCCATTGAGTTGTCTTTGGGGAAGTTGTCAGGATCAGAAATCTTCCTTCCTCCCACCCTCCCTCAATTTCTTGCACTTTTCCATTTATTTTTCTTGTGGAAAGCTTGCAAGGAGTAGTCAATGGGAAAGCCAGTGTGAGCTTGCAAAGCTAAGGCCAGCAGGTAGGAAAGAGGCTGCTGCCAGGTGGGGAGGGTTACACAAGGTTGCAGATCAGGAATGATATGTGGGGGTTGCTGTGTAGGTTGGGAACTCCTAGGGTCTATGAGAAGGTCCTGTACAGCAGGGGTGGGTTTTACTTACCTTTACTACCGGTTTGCATCGGGAGTGCATGCGCGCTTCTGTGCATGTGTGCTTCTGTGCATACGCAGAAGTTTCTGCGCATCCGCAGATCGCCCATTATGATGTCCGAGTGGATGGGCGGAGCCTCCCGCTGCTTTTACTACCAGTTTGGAAGAACTGGACAGAACCAGGAGCAACCTACCACTGCTGTACAGGTCAGGTAGGGTGCATGGGGAATGGTATGGGTCAAAAGAGAGCTGGGGGTAAGAGCAGTGGTGGGAGCAGCCAGTTTGCACCACTTCGGGAGAACCGGTTGTCAACTTTCTGAGCAGTTTGGCAAAGTGGTTGTTGGAAGAAATCATTAGGGAAGAGAACTGGTTGTTAAATTACTTGAATCCCACCACTGGGTAAGAGGTACCATACAGATCAGAGATGATGCCTAAGGACGTGGTGCAAATTGGGAAGGGTATGCAAGGGCGCTGAGGAAGTGCTGCATAGATTGGGGATGGCAGACAGAAGCTGCACAGGTTGGGGACGATGTGTGGTGATGCAGAACAGGTGTCATGTAAGTCAGGTAAGACACATTGAGGGATAGTATAGGTTAGGAAGAGCGCATGGGGGCACATTAGAGGTATTGTGTGGATCAGAGAAGATACTGAAGGTGGGACAGATCAGGACGGATCTGTAGGGATGTGCAAGCGGTGCTCTGTGAGTTGATAGATGCATGCAGGGAGTGGCACAGTTCAGGGACGGCACACAAAAAGGCAACACCCAGACTCTTTGTTAAGATTATGGGTACTAGCTGCCATCTAAGAGAGGTACAATATAGATTCAATGTAATGGGTCTTAGAAATGAGGAATATATATGAAATATTGATTGTTAAAATGACAAAGATTTGGAATGATGTCTATTTGGAAATAATTGTTTAGAATTTAGGGCGACATAGTAGAATGATAAATGTTTAGAACAAGATTTTTTTTCTTTTCTTTTTTTAAGATGTAAATGGATAAAATTTGGAACAAAATTGGTTGAGGGAATGTGAGTAATTTACTCTATACTGGATCAAATCCTTGCTCTAAAAAGGTGTATTTTATGTTTTATGTTTAAAAAAAATTAAAAAAACTTTTCAAAAAAAAAAAAGAAGAAGAAGAAGGCAACACCCAGACAATTGTTTATCAGCCACTTCCCAAAATGAGCTATAAAAAGCTATGCAGCACAACAGGGATAGTAACTAATGAACTTTATGCTTTTGTAAGACATTCCTTTAGTCCAGTGGTTCTCAACCTTCCTAATGCCGCGACCCTTTAATACAGTTCCTCATGTTGTGGTGACCCCCAACCAGGGATGGGTTCTAAATTTTTTTTACTACCTGTTCTGTGGGCGTGGCTTATTTTGTGGGCGTGGCTTGGAGGTCATGTGATTGGGTGGGCATGGCTAGCGGGTCATTTGACCAGGTGGCCATGGCTATGTGTATAGGGTCTACTCAGAGGGCTGAAAAAAGTCATTTCTGACAGGTCCTCGCACTTTTGACTGGTCCTCACACTTATGACCATCCTCACATTTATGCCTGTGCAGCATTCTTAACAACCATGTCACTCATTTCACAACTGCTTCTCTTCAACATGGTATAAAATAGGGCAAAAAACGTAAAATGTGAGGAGAGTCGTAAATTCGAGGACTGGTCAAAAGTGCGAGGACCAGTCAAAAATAACTTTTTCAGGCCTCTGAGTAGTCCCTGTGCACAAAAGGACTACCCAGAGGGCTGAAAAATGTGATTTCTGACAGGTCCTCGCACTTTTGACCGGTCTTCGCACTTATGATTGGTCATCATTTATGCCCATTGTAGCATTCTTAACAACCATGTCACTCATTTCACAACTGCTTCTCTTCACCATGGTGACAAGATAGGGCAAAAACATAAATTGTGAGGACAGTCGTAAGTTCGAGGACTGGTCAAAAGTGCGAGGACCAGTCAAAAATAACTTTTTCAGCCCTCTGAGTAGTCCATATGCATAAAAGGATACAGCAATAGAGAGGGATGAAGGAAGGGAAGGGAAATAAGAGTAGGAGTGAGGGTAAGAAAGGGAGGAAGAGAGGAGGGGAAGGAGAAAGGAAGAGGAAGTAGGGAGAAGAAGAAGAGGGGGAGGAAGAGAAAGTAAGAAGAAAAGAAAAGACAGAGGTGGTAGGTTTGAGGAGAAAGATTGCTATACAATAAAAAAGATTAAAGGGAAGAAAGCCAACCCCAAACAAATATAAAGATATTAAGATAAAGAATGAATTGTTAAACTTTAAAGAATAAAAGAGAACAAATAGCAATAAATAGCAATAATTAGAAACACACATACAAACATTCAACGTATTTTCTTTGAACAGAGTATTTGGCCGGTCCACAAATTTAAACAGTTATAGGAGGTTAGCACCCACCCCTTTCCTAGAAGAATGAAATATTTTGGGAAATATTAAAAAGGCAGAATATTATATTTCCCTGGATGAGAAATGGAGAAGCATATTTTATAGACAAAGCAGTTCCCACCTTCCTGTCCCCCACCCGTTGTTAATGGGCCAGAGGCAGAAAGTCAATCCTTTGTCAAAGGACATTTGCAACACAATAGCAACTGAAACTAACACAATGGGCCCCATCAAGCCATGTGATCCTGTCCACCATTAAACCATCTTTCCAAGCAGTTTCCATGTTTCCAGTGTCTTTTTCCCCACTTGGAGCAGAACCCAGAAGGATACTTCTTCCAACACAGTATTTAGTCATTTCAATTAAATTTACAATTTCTATATTTCCTTTTTACCATATTTATTCCTCATCTATTTTTTAAAAAAACCAATATTACCCTTCATCCTCATCTCTAATCTTAATCAAATTCAATTTTTCCCTTCTATTCTATATTATACCCCTTCGCATTGTCATCTATTTCATATCCATCCTCACATTGGTTAATTATGTAATACAGTTGTTTAATACAAATTCAACATTTTAATATAAATCAATTAGTTATATAACTATCTTTTTTTGTATATTAATCAATATGAACATGAATATTCCAATTATTTCCATGCAATCCAATTTCTTACAAATCAATTAATTATATTTACCAATAATAATAAACCAAATAATTTCCCCCATATATTCCTCCAAACCACAACTTAACTGTTTCTGCTTTCAACACAATATACAATTAATAATATCTCAATTATTACAATTCCCTGTTAAATAGAGCTTTTTTTCTTTTGTGTTTTAAAATCTTGAACCTCTTCTTGCCCTAAATTTCCCATTGTTTGCAGTTTTGTACCTACCTTTTTTGGTGAGGAAAAAGAAAAAGAAATCTCTCTGCCTCATTTTGTCACGTTGCAGCTAAGACCCTGCTTTCGCTTTCTCTTTTCTGCATAGCTAGGAGGAAAAAAACTTGCTCCAGGAATTTACCTCTTTGCAGCTAGCTCTTTGAAGCCCCGTGGCAAGAATTTAAAGTTTTTTTTCCCTCTAGCCATCAGCTGGGACTCCGGAGGCAGCAATAGATTGGGAGTGGGCGGGGTAAGTGAACGGCGACCGGGCAATCCAACAGAGGCAGAGGGTGAGGGTGAGTGAAGGCGTGGGGGGGGCAAGAGAGGGCTTTGGCGACCCCTGTGAAATGGCCATTCGACCCCCAAAGGGGTCGCGACCCCCAGGTTGAGAACCACTGCTTTAGTCCAAAGGAAGGTTATGCTGAAATGGCAACGAATTAAAATGATACTGCAGTGAGGATTCATTTTAAAATGGGCTCATCCTGTGTCTAAAAGGCATGGGAAAGTATTTTCTTATGGGCGATGATCCATATGTGATAAAGCTAAATAACATGTCATATCTAAATCTGAATATAATTTGAAAAATAAATTTCAGATGATTTAGCTTTCAATTTATATTTGAAAGGGATTAGGGAGGGATTAAAATCATTTGCCTTTTGTTGTGAGACAATGAGAATAACAGAAGTTGAACTGAACTGTAGTTGTATAATAATTTACAGGATAATGTTATAAATTTATGTGGGTGTGCCTTCATGCGCACGTGCAGACACACTCACATTGAACTAAAACTATAACCTTGAGGTGCAAGACGAAAAGTGCACTTTCTCTAGGTTGAAAATATTCTGTGCTACTCCTTTGGCTGACAATCAGAACAGAATGTCCTAAAGATATCTTTTCAAGAAGCAACTGGACTTCCTTGTTCTTCTTTGAAGATGTTTCGCTTCTTGGATGAGAAGCAAAATATCTTCAAAGAAAAACAAGAAAGTCCAGTTGCCTCTTGAAAAAGCACCCTTGGGGAAACCATGATCTGGATCAGGGGTCACTAATCTTTTGGATCTCAGGGACCACTAAATTCATAATTTTAAATCTCGCAAACCACTAATATGATCTGCCTAATGACTGGCTGGGTGGGCGTGGCTAGGTGGTCATGTGACTGGGTGTCACTCACGTCAAGGGGTGTCTCGCTGGTCTCTACTCAGCCCTTCCTCCCAGCCACTCCTCGCCTCCCCGCCAGGGCTTCTTAGGGCCCCAAAAGGAAGCAGTTGTTGGAGCTAAGCAGCCATCACGAGAAAGAGTTGGCAAAACAGCTGGCTCAGTTCAAATTGGATCTGACTGAGAAGAAGGCTCAGCAGAAGCACCTCACTGAGGACTACGAGCATAGGCTTTCCAAGCAGAGGGAAGACCTGCGGGAGTGTAAGGCCAGGTACCGGCACCTGGAGGCTCAGCAGGCTGAGATGGTCAGGCAGTTCCAGGCCATGATGCAGTCCCACTGGAACAAGGTCCTGTGGCTCTTCACCACCAGCAGCACTTCCCTCCAGCCTTCACCAAAGCCCCACACCAGGAGGCTGAAGCAGACCCCAAGTTGCAATTTCTGCCCCTCTCCGACCCACAGAAAAAGACCCCAAAGGGAGAAACTCTCTGCAACAACACAACCGTTCATTGCACATTTCCGGCCCATGGGCCGGAAATGTGGACCCCTGATTTACTGCAATATAAAAAATGCAAATAATTTTTCTGCGGACCATCAAAATTTTCTCATGGACCACTAGTGGTCCATAGACCACCAGTTGGCCTGGATGACTGAGAATCTCAGTGGACACCAGGGACTGGTTCCTTGGAGAAAGGCTTTTCCACAGACCGGAGGGGGCGTCATTTTGCATGCTGTCTGCATCCCCTGGATGGGGCTTCACTTGTTTGCGTGGACCGGTTGCTGGCATGCTGCAGACCGGTGCCAGTCCATGGACATGGGTCACCTACCCCTGCCATAGACAATAATAATTTATTGTTCAAAAAGAGGATCTATACAATTGTAGATGAAGGAGTTTTTATCATGATTTAAAGTAATGTCTTGCTGCTTAATATATGAGTAGAACTTGAATATATACAAAGATTACTTTTCATTCTAAAACTTCATAGAAATGGAGAGAAGATTAATTATATGGTTTTGTTTCCCTATTCTAGAGTCAAGAATTTTCATGGTATTATTGTAATGACAGTTAAGAAGTTACAAATAAATTACAACTGCACACACAAACATACAATTAATCTTATTTTATTTATACATCATATTTAGAGACCATTCATCTCACTCACAATGTATATAAAAAGCTTCCAGATATATGAAGCTGCATACTCCATCACTTCCAGTTAAGCCTATTGGTTATGGTGTCTGGGGGAAACTGAGAGTTTCTGCACATTTGGAAGGTACTTATTTAAGGTCATTCTAAATCAATTCAATATGCAAAGTAGGTGATATATATTTAAATATAGTTGTGATACACATTTATCTGCAAATTTTATTGTATTCCTTTTCTAAGAGCAATGTAAAGGTCAAAATTTTCTTCTAAACAAAATGTATTCTAAGAATTTGTATATAGTTTCCTCTGCAGTCTCTAGGAGCCAGACAATCATTGCAACTTCGATTTCTTTCTGTTTCAAAGAAGAAATGCTAACATCCCGTTGCTTTAAAAAATAAATCAACAACATTGTCCATTGTTGTCTCTTTAAAATCTCCAAAAGCTTTAGCCATTTTGTGCAGAAATGTTCTAGGGACCTTATCTAGATTTTCCAGATGGCCACTTGTTAGAAATAAAGAGTTACTGTTTTCTGCATCTTTTTACTGCCATTTAATGGTGCCACAATTTTGGGGATTTGGAGAAATAACTTTGGGATTGATCAAATCTTGCTAATAATTGAATTTGGCGGGGGGGGGTAGAAATACAATAAAGTTTTATGAAGAAATGTTAGAAATAACGACAAAAAACTGTAAGAAGTTGATGGGAATATTTAAATATAAAGATGTGAAAGTAGAGGGCACTCAACAAATGGTGGAAAAAAATGAATATGATACACAGAAGACAGCTGAGAAATTAGAAGGAGTGTTGGAGGAAACAATGTAAAATAAACTACAAAAAGATAAAAAATAAGTTAAAAGCAGAGAAAAATACTGAAAAGACAGCAATGACAAATACTAAAAATCAATTGGGAAAATAGTAGCACATATATAGATATACAGTATAACAGAATTTATTATAAACACAGATATATTAAGATTAGGAAATGGAAGACTAGGACTAGGTATATTTAAAATTATTATAATGAATAATAGGATGGAAAAAATATATTGGAAAATATAGCCTATAAGGACTATGAATCCAGGAGACTACTGATAATTGGTTTTAATGATGTTTATAGAAAGCTGATATATTGAAAATGTGATAGAACACTGAGTGACATCTATAATATCAAAATGTTAGGAGTTAATAAGTATATAAAGGAATACAGTATATTACAATTATAATGAGCACATTAAGGTTAGAAGTTGGAAGATAAAAATTTTGTATATGTAATTGTATTATTACTGTGAACACTGTGTGAAAAATATGTTAACCCAGTTATTACAATGTCCACAAAAAATGTCAGTTGTTAAAGAAAAACTTATACAAATAAAACCTATACAAAAAAAAAAGAAAGAAAAGAAAAGGAAGAAGGGTAAGATAAACTGGAGAAGTACCAGGTCCTAAAAGAGTGTTGCAATATTTTCAGGATCAGACTCAATAATATTAGTAAGAGTTAAAGGTTTAAATATATTTCCTTTTATTTACAATAGGCATTCTATATTCACTGAATATTCACAGATAGAAGCGAGGAAAAGGGTGTAGGTGGCTCCTTATATATACAATGGGTGGAGCTATAAGTGGGAGTGGTGAATTATGAATACATTAAGAAGTGAAGAATAAGTTAACCCCTGATACCCCGTTCATATATTATTTACACATTAGAGAATAAGGCATTTACATCTGACAAATCCCCCTCTAAATGCCGATTCGTTATACAACACCAATTACATTCAGATTCAGGACAATACAATACATATAACTTAGAAGTTAAATATTTGTGTTGCTTAGAAGGTAAAGGCTTTGTCAATATGTCAGCTAATTGTTCTGAGGTATCACAATGCACTGCTTTAATAAATCCATCCTGAGATAATTGTCTCACATGTTTAAATTTTATATCTATATGTCTGGACCTTTGTCCAATGGCATCAGATCTAGATATTTCAATGGCTGCTTTATTATCTTCATGCATAACAAAAGGCAAAACAGGTTTCTTCCAAACATCTGAAATTAAATCATTAAACCATACAAGGTTATTTGCAGCTTTGGATAAACAAACATATTCCGCTTCTGTCGTTGAAGTGGCCACTAGTTCTTGTTTACCAGTGTACCAGTAAACTGGACAGTCATTTAAGAGAAATATATAACCAGATGTACTTTTTCTACATGAGGTGTCTCCAGCCCAGTCTGCATCTGCATAACATGTAAGCTTTGGTTCTTTATTGTCTTTAGGTTCTAATATTAAGCAAAAGTCTAGTGTACTTTTCAGATATCTTAAAATTCTTTTAACAGCTTCCCAGTGATACATTGTTGGTTTGCTGACATGTCTGGATAATAGATTGAGTGGTAAGGCGATATCTGGTCTAGTCCAATTAGATATATAAAGAAGTGAACCTATGATTGATCTATAAAATGTGTTATCCTTGAATTTGGGGGAAGATTCATCAGTATTTCTTAGAAAATCAGTTTGCATAGGAGTATCACAAGGTTTGGCATTGTTTAAATTGCATTTATTTAAAAGTTCTACAATCTTATCTCTCTGAGTAAGTTTGAATCCCCTTCTAGTCTTATTAATTTGGACACCAAGATATTTGTTTACTTTACCTAGAGATTTTAACGAGAAATTTTCATTTAGTTTGGTTACAAAGGTTTCTCTTCTCTCTTTATGTTTTCCTATGTATAAAATGTCATCCACATAAATTAATACAAATTCAATGTAATCATCATCCTTTTTGACAAAAAAGCAGTTATCAGCAGTAGTAGCGTTGAAGTCCATGGTTCTAAGTACTTTCACTAAACAATCATACCATCGTTTACCAGATTGTTTTAACCCGTATAAACTCTTGTTTAACAACCAAATTTCATTTTTGTTTGTGTATTGACTGTGAGGTGCTCTTACGTATATTTCTTTATCTAGTTTAGCGTGTAGATACGCAGTCTGTATGTCGTATTGAAATACATCAAGGTTGAGTGCTGATGCTACCACTAGAGCTGTTTTGACACTCTCTGTTCTTACTGTGGGGGAATACGTGTCAGTATAGTCCTCTGGATATTTCTGTGCATAACCTTGTGCAACTAGTCTAGCTTTGTATAGAGTATTGCCTCCCTCTAAGTTCTTAATTTTATATATCCACCTGGTACCAATAATTGTTTTATCCTTAGGTGCAATTGCAGGTGTAAATACATTTAATCCTTGTAAATTTTCCATCTCTTTTTTCATCGCTAATTCCCATTTTTCCTTTTCTTCATGAGGGAGTTTTAACACTTCCTCATATGTATTGGGTGTTGTTGGCTCACCATCCATATGCATTATGTAATCCTTGTATTTATTTGGCATTTGATTTCTGGTGTTTCTAATGGTTTTTTCAGGTTTACTATCGTTATCATGCAAATATCTTGCTTCCTTTTTTGTTAATGTGTCTGTCTTAATTTTGTGTTGGCTATTTGTCCAAATTTTGGTTTTGTTCTTATTTTTGTTGATATTTTGCTTTCCTATGATCCCTTCTTCATGAGATTTTGTACCTTTATATTTATTTGGAAATATTTCATTAAGATGTAATTTAGACCAGTTAGCCTGTTCATGGAACACAGCTGTTCTGGAGACTATAAATTTGTTATTGTTATCAATGAATCTGTACCCTTTAGTACCGGTTTCATATCCCATAAATCTGAGTCTTCTGGATATGTTTTCTCCCTTTCTTCTTAATTGTTTAGGTATGTGTACGTCTGCAGTGACTCCAAATATATGCATGTGTGCTAATTTTGGTTTTCTATTATACATCACTTCATATGGTGTCTTATTTACAATGCTGGACCATGTTCTATTTTGTGTGTAATTTGAATAATGTAAGGCTTCTGACCAGAATTGTTTGCTTAAGCCAGCATCTTCCAATGTGCATCTAATCATGGTTTGTAATGTGGAATTTTTCCTCTCTGCAATCCCGTTCTGGAACGCAGAAAATGGACTAGATGTGTAATGTAACATTCCTTTGTCTTTTAACCATTGGGAGAATTCTTTAGACATGAATTCGCATCCCCTATCTGTCATGATTTGTTTTATTTTGATGTTGTGTTGTGTTTCTATGCGTTTGTAAAATTCTTTAAATTTTTGAAATGTTTCATCTTTGTCTTTTAATGTATAAACAAACCCATAGCGGCTATAATCGTCCACTATTGTCAGGAAGTAACGTTTTCTATAAGTGATTGATGGAGTTAATGGACCAACTAAGTCCATGTGTACTAAATCAAAAATTTTGTTAGTTGATCTAGTAGATTTTCTTGGCCTGGGGCTAGTTTTTAGTTTTGTAGATTTACATACTGAGCATTCCAAATAGTTTTCACAATTTTTTATTCTAACACCTTCTGCGTGTTCAGTCATTTTTTGTACTACAGGAAAACTGGCATGTCCTAACTTCCTATGTAAGATGTGAGCACACTCATCATGAATTGGCTTACCTATTTTTGGTTTTTTTTCATTGTGTGCATCTTTGTGATCATGAGATGTTTTACACTCATCATTGTCACTATTGCTAATATTTTCATCATCTACTTCAATACAATCTTCCATATTTGAGTCAATGTTATGCAACCATTTTTCCTTAGTTATCAGATAAGGTAGGCCTCCTTTAATCATCACTGTGCCTATATTTATTTTATTCTTCTCCAAAATCGCTTTTCCTTTTGAAAAAACAATGTTAATGTCAGAATCTCTACTTAGTTTTATGGCACTTAGTATGTTATGAGGTATCTCAGGTATTAGCAATACCCCCTCTATTTTTCCTAGACCAGGCAAGGTTACATTCCCTCTACCTAATACTTGCACCTTTTCTTGGTTAGCTACCTTTATTACAAATTTATCTTCTGCAAATGAAGACAATATATTTTTGTTATTAGTGGTGTGATTAGTTGCTCCAGAATCAATAAGCCAATTATTGTTCTCATTTTGCTGTATGTTAGTGTTGTCTTGTTTATTTAGCCCGTTCAGTGAGCCAGATTTTCTATCCTTTGAATTATCTCTGCCCCCTCTATTTTCTTTGTAATTTGGTGGGCTCCTATATCTATGTCTATCTATGGAAGACTGTCTATAATTGTATTTGTTTCTATATTCTGACCTATGCCTTTCTCTTGAAATTTTGGGACAGTCTCTTCTATTGTGTTCCCTGGATCCACAATTGTGGCATTTAAATGTTTCATTATATTTTTCTTGGAAAGCTACTTTCCTATATGGTTTGTGTTCTGTGTGATTGCTAGAACGATTCCTTCTTGAATTGTCTTCTGCTATCAATTTATTGGATAGACTTTCTATGGATAAATATCCTAGATTGATAGTGTCTAAATGTGACATAAAATTGTCCCATGATGAATCAAGTGAGTTGATAATAACACTTTTCATTGTTTGGTCTGAAATCACCTCCCCCCTCAAATGCAGCTCAGCTCTTATTTTGTTTAAATATATTAAATGCTCACTTATGGAAACCCCTGGTTTTACCCTAGATGAAAAGAAATCTTTAGACATCCTTGTGGTGGTAGCTACACTGTCACTGTGAAACAAATTAAACATGCATTGAATGATTTCTGAAACAGTCAGATTTGGCTTAATGCTATGATACATTGCAGGAGACACACTAGATATTATTAAGAAAAATGCTCTATGGTGTAAACAATCTATTTTTAGAGTCCAAGGTTTTTTGGGGGGACTAGTGATAAAAAATAATAAGTTTTCCTTCATAAAGACAACCTGGAGCTGTTGATACCATTCTTGCAAATTAACGCCATCAACCCTTAGCTTTGGGAAGTCACTGGGTAAATTTCCGACATTATTGTGTCCATTACTTACAACCTGAGGTAGTCCGTGGTCTCGCAAGTGTAGAAAATTGCAAAACGGCATGGGGATGCTCGCAACGAGTCTGCATGGTCTCCTCGCCAGTTCATGTCTTCCCGGACCGTCTGCGTAGTTTTGCGCATGCGCGTTGTCCATTTCTTCTTTGGAGTCGTCGTGGAAGGTTCTCTCCATTGTGGCTCGCTCGTTCTGCTCCTCTTCAGATGAATCGGTCTCTGGTTCGATTTTGGGAGTCTTGACGACGGCGGCTGCTCTTCCTCTTCCCCTGAGGGCTTTGGTGCTTACTTCGGTCTGTGGCGTAGGGCGGTACCGGCAGGGCTCTCTGGGTTCGGGCGTCGGCGTTCTCGTAGTCAGGATGGGAGCGGGCAGGTCTTGAAGCATCGGCTTGCTCGCTCGCTTCTTCGGTAGCTGTTTGTTAATTTTTAGTTTTGGCCCAAATGCAGCAAAAAGCATTTTCATTGCTGATTTTATTTGGGAGTTTGTTGAATCATCTTCACTTTCTGATTCTGATTCTTCTGAGGAGTTTGAATCTTCTTTTTCATTTTCGTTGTTTGATAACGTTTTTCGCGCCAGAAATTTTGAATTGAGCATTTTGATTGGCTCTGCTTCGCTCACCCTGGAGGCCTGTTGAAACCAAGATGGCTGCCATTCAAAATTTCGCGCGGGATCACCGTTTTTCTTCTTCGTAATGACTTTCTCTGCAGTCATATCACTCACTATTTTTGGGTCTTTAGACTTTTCATTAGTGATGTTTTTCTCTCTCGCTGCTCCGCTGTTCTTCAGCATATCTTGGAGTTTCGCGATGAGGCTTTCATCATTCTTCTGGCTCTTTAATAGTTTTAATATCTCTGACCTGAGTTCGTTATTCTCTATTTCGATTTCCTTCTGGTCATCAATTTCATCTATTATTTCTTCGTCTTCAGTGGTGTATTCTTCGGATTCTCTCGAAATTGCGTTTGTGGATTCGTTGATTATTTCTTGTTCTGTTTCCATTTCTTTGCTGTAGGCCCTGGTGTTGAGCCTATCTTTCTTAGACATTTTTAAGTTTTTTATTGAGTCAATTAACCATCCTCTGCTACCAGCTTGTTGCAATATTTTCAGGATCAGACTCAATAATATTAGTAAGAGTTAAAGGTTTAAATATATTTCCTTTTATTTACAATAGGCATTCTATATTCACTGAATATTCACAGATAGAAGCGAGGAAAAGGGTGTAGGTGGCTCCTTATATATACAATGGGTGGAGCTATAAGTGGGAGTGGTGAATTATGAATACATTAAGAAGTGAAGAATAAGTTAACCCCTGATACCCCGTTCATATATTATTTACACATTAGAGAATAAGGCATTTACATCTGACAAAGAGGAACTAACATTTCTAAAAATGTTTTTCTCTGATGATTGATTTGCCAGCTTTTTCTTTTTATTCTGAGGAGAGAACAAGCCAATAATGTAGATAAGGAGACTATGATTAACAGAAAAGATTTAAGAAGAAGATGAAAAGGGTTTTTTCCTCAATTATCATTCTGTTGCTACCAAAAATGCTGCATAGTCATAAAATAAATTTCTTGTCACTAGATGGAGCAGATTGTTTTATTTCTCTTTTATTAGGTATTAATACTTTAATAGGCTTTAAAGCTATAACATTATTTTTTAATTTATTCAACAAATGTGACAGCTATAAGCTATTCATTGTTGTCTAAAATGACATTAAAGTGAGGGCCAAGGAAACTATTTTTCAGTATGATAATTACATATTCCCATCAAGTTGTTACTAAGACTTCTCTTATTCTGGTTCTTTCAGTTTAAGCAGTTTTTCTTGAGAATATTCACATTACAGAATTGTTGTATGTGGTATGCATGAGACATGACAGTATATTTTTTTCCAATTTTATATTTCCTTTTTTATCCTTTTGTATCTTGAGCCTGGAGTCTTGGCCAATCCTGCCAACTTGGTGTCATCTGCAAATTTGATAAGAACCTCTTCTATCCCCTAGTCTAAATCATTGATGAGTATATTAAACAGTACAAGGCCTAAGACAGAGCCTTTGGCTCTTCCACTTCATATTTCTCTCCATGAAGATGCAATTGCATTAAGGACTATATATTGAGTGCAGTTGGTCAGCCAGTTATGAATCCATCTGGTGGTAACGCTATCTAACCCACCTTTTCCTATTTTAGCAAGCAGTAAGTTGTGGTCTATTTTATTAAATGCCTTACTGAAGTCCAAATAAATTATATCCACAGTATTTTGCTAGTCCACTAATAAATAATTTGGTCTTTGAATCACTGCTTACCAGCTTTTGATTGTGAACCTTCATTAATATTGTTTTCCATATTCAGTACAAATAATGTATTGTACTCCTTTCAAGGAAAAAATTGCCAACAAGCAAACCATCCAGGCCTTAATTCTAATTCAAACAAGGCCATTTCCATCAGTTAAGGAACATGCTGCAGACTAATCATTCATTAAAAATGCTGAAAATACTCGAGTTAACGCTTTTTTCAGTCCGCATTACTGATTATTTTGGTCATGATGAAGAAACATGTAATTGTCCCTGTTTCCAGAAGGATGTTTCTGTGTGTGTCTGTGACTGTGTGTGTGAAAACCAAAAGCATAATGTGTTCAAAAGCAACAGAAAAGTGTAAGGGTGTTTGGGTGTTGACACCAGGTATAGTTCTAATGTTAAGTATTGCAGTCTTATTCTTATTTATTATGTTATTCGTCCGGTTTGTGAGCTGCAACTGTGTATTTATGATTGCAGTAGGCTGTAAATCTTTTTAATAAGTAAATTATAGATTAATTTTTACAATAATCTTTACAGTCAGGCTATTACTGCTAATATTCAGAGTGGATGCCCTGAGGTTCTTCTAAATTCTCATGTTTAAAGATGTATTTTTAAAATGTGGTATTTGAGAAGAAAACCATGCAGACTGAATACTGCCATATAAGAAAAAATTTCAGCATTTCAAAAGAATAATATGTCCATTTTGTTTTCAATTGGCAAGACTGCTGAGAGGTCACAAAGGACAAGGGAAGCAGAAAAAGATTGCAGAACTTCTGAAATTAAAAAAGAGAAACAGAGAGAGATGTAAGAAAGCTAAAATAATGCCTCATATCCCAGAAGCCAGCTATTTGAGTAATTGTCACCATCAAAGCTATATTACATACTATGCCTGGAGCATCTATTAACAACAAACTCTATTTGTATTCAGAAAAAAAATTAATGTCACTGAATACCTCTAAAGTCAAAAACTTCAAAAGCATAGGTGCCATGATTACCAGTTGCCTCTACCTATCTTAATGTCTCAGTCTTTTTCCATTCTTCTATAACAGTGTTTTTCATCCTTTGCAACTTTAAGACATGTGGATTTCAACTTCCGCAGTTCCACAGGCAGCATAAATTGTCCAGCTAAATTTGGATGAAGGTAGGTAGGTAGGTAGGTAGATAGATAGATGATAGACAGACAGATAGATGGATACAGTGGTGGGATTCAGCCGGTTTGTAGCGGTTCGGGTAAACCGATTGTTAAATTACACCATCTCCCCCTTCTATCAAAGTGGATCCTGGGTGCTGCACTGCACTGCAATGGAGAAATGGGCAATGGAGCGGCCGGCATGAGGGAAGGAGAAGGCTGCTTTCCTCTTTCTTCTCCCTGCTCCTCCTCTTTCCTTCATGCCGGCCATTCCATTTTCCATTTCTCCATTGTAGCGCAGCACCCAGGATCCACTTTGATAGTGGAGGGGGGGCGTAATTTAACAACCGGTTCACCCAGGGTCAGGTTAGTCATCCTGCATGTGCAGTGGAGATGAAGAACAAGGATGGGCCACGCCTCCCACAACTGCCAACCTGACCCTGGGTGAACCAGTTGTTAAACTATTTGAATCCCACCACTGGATGGATGGATGGATGGACGGACGGACGGACAGACAGACAGACAGTAGGAGAGAGAGAGAGATTTCATTCTCAATTCCTGAATTATGAATTGGTCACAGAATTCTATATTACACTGCATAACTGGAAGAAAAAATACTAATAAGATTTTCTGAATATTTTTGTCTGTCACAGTATATATATATATAAAAACCCGTCTCAAGCACACATAGATACATGCAAATTGGAGGGACTTTTTCTTTAGTTTCCTTTATGGTAGTCTTATTTAAAGGCTCTTCTCCATTCCTTTTAATCTTTTTTTCCCGGCTTTTCAAACTAGCTGTAGAACATGGCTGCAATAATGTAATGAAGCCAAAATAGTCTCAGAAGTTGCTACCTTTACTGGTGGTTCAAGATCTGGGACCTTTTATAGATCAGAAATTTTCTTAAAAGACTTTCATTGGTAAAACCACAAAAAACTGACCTGCTCTAGGATGAATCTGTATAGTTTCTTTTGTCTACAATCGCACAGCTTCCTGAAGAAATTATAGTCTTTTTGTCCTCTGTTAGAAATTATCCACTGTCTGTTCTCTAGGAAATTTCTGATCATATCTTCTGCCAATTGGGGACTATCAATTGCACATCCTCTACATTTTTCCTTTTAAATTTAGGGTGCTATTCTATATCATCTCATCTCTTGGTTAATTTTTCTCATTAGTTCCTTACCCCATTTCTCCATATTTGAAATCATCTTGCCTTTCCCATCTGTGTAAATATCTTGGATATGGGATAGACTATGAAAAAAACGATGGAAAAAAAAGTCGAAGAAATTGAGGTTCTTAATGATTTTTTTTAACCATTATATTAAGGCAAAATAAAAGTTCATGATTAATATAGCTTCTCTGGAAAAGCAAAGCTTGGCAGATCACTTTTGCCTTTTGACTAACTGAAGAATTAGTGAGATGGCTAAGCAATTCGTTCATGCCTTGGCTGGCCTGTTGGAGCAATTTGTTGGCAGGCAATATAGGTACTCCTAGACTTATGACCACAATTGATTTATGTTGCTAAGCAAGGCGTTTGCCTCGCTTAATGCCTCGTAAAATGCCTCATTTTACAATCTTTCTTGCCACATTGTTAAGTAAATCACTGCAGTTGTTTATAACATGGTTATTAAGTGTAGCTGCTTTATCCATTGACTTGGCTTTTCAGAAGATCACAAAATGTGATCATATGATCCCGGGACACTGCAAGTATCATAAATGTGAGACAGTTGCCAAGAGTCTGAATTTTGATCACATGACGATGGAGATGCTGCAACAGTCATAAGTATGAAAAATGGTAATTAGTCACTTTTTTCAGTAATGTTGTAACTTTGAATGTTCACTAAATGAACTGTTGCAAGTCGAGGACTACCTATACTCCAGTTAAGAGTCCAGAATTTTTTTCTTTCCACTTACACTTACTTGAACTTAAGGAGTATTGCAATTTCAAGCTGACAGGCTCATTTTCCAGGTTATATGAAGACGCACTCAGTTATTTTAATAAATTAATTACATTCATATTCCTGTATGCTCATCTTCATCCTACAATCCAAGTCAGTTTTCTTTTGCATCAGAATAGACATCTCACATTTTAGAGTCTTTTCTCATCTAGCAGTTATGTTTTGGAATTGACTGTCTCTGAACCACATTTGGGATCCATATTCTGAAACTAAAAATGCTTCTTTTTTTCCAGAAACTTTATGAAACTGGAAAAACTATTCAACTGAAATACTCAATAATTGTTAAATTAGGATATGACTGGAATTTGATAATGTCATCACAAATAAAAATGCTAAAATTCTACTACATGTTAACTTTACATTATATAGGCTAAGCTTGTAGGAATTATTTGCAAGACTAGTATTCCAGAAATTATAATCAAAAACTGAGAGTAAAAGTAAGAACAACAGAATTATATTCTTTGAATTATAAAGATGAAAGCAAGAGTCAGATCCAAAGGATACAAATACAAATCAAAGCTTAAGAAACCACTATCCCTGGACAAAATTTACCTGGAACAAGAACTCTTTCTATATTTATTCTTATCCAAGAACATTTAATGGTCTGCCTGGGTTGATGGAGTTAGACTAAGGTCAAAGACTTAATCATTGTCTAAATAAATAGTGCAATCTCAGGATATTTAGGGCAGCTGCACAAAGATCTCACTATGGAGGTGTTGCAATTCTGACACTACTTGAGCGATATCAGAATCCCATGTAATGCTGAGACGCCAAAAGTTGCTATATGGGTGTGTACCCAATATAAGTATATTGAATAGTTTAAAAGTTAGATTATTAGTTTGAAAATGGAAGTGATTTTCACATCACACAATGCAAGCTCTGCCTCTTTTGTACATGCATTATATGAAAGGCATGGGGCTTGTGTCATGGTGGTACAATGCTACTACTTATATAATCTATATTAAATTCTTGAACCATTTGTTAATACATATCAGATATTTAAAACTATACAGTTTATGAAAAATATTAATTCTTTAATTACCTAGCATTCCACTGGTAGATTGGAAAAGTCATTAAAAAAAATATCCTAGACAGAACACAAATAAGGCAGAAGTAGCATGCTCTCCAGATATTTTAAAGTTCACCTCCTGAAATCTCATCCTGCCTGGCCAATGGATTGTGAGAATGGCAGGCCACAGAATTTTAATGTCATTTGGGTGTTTCCTTCCATGGTGTATATTGTTGTTGATGTTGTTGTACTTACTTTTCTATTTAGTACATACAATAGAATGGCTTTGGCGATCAATTTATCCTTTGAAGTATATACTTAAAGGATACTGGATATCCTTTAAAATTAGTGTACCAATATTTAGATTTCTATCTGATCAAATACTCAGTTCATTTAATTCTGCTTTTGTTTTTATCTCTGAAAAAAAAAAGAAAACAAATCTTGGCATTCATGTGTTAAATGTTATTACAATAACATATGAATCAAGATCCTACTTTAGATCAGAAGAAAATTGACTAAGTGACAGGAAAAGACAGAGCAAGCAAATACAGCAATAAAAAAACAGCTGCTCTAAATTCACAGATTTTCAGACACTATTTCTGAAATTCATTGCTGTATATTTAGCATAGTGACTGCACTGGAATCTTGCAAGCATATTTGTTCACTAAATCACGTCAGTCGGGAAGCAATGAAAATAATGACACATGGTTGCCCCCTTCCCTCCCCTGCTCTTTAGCCAAAGTAATCCATGGCACTATAATTAGTTTTACACAATTATCTACTGTAATTTGAAAGGCAACATTCACAAAATTGTGTGCTTTCTGGATGTGCTAGAGACTTCACCTTTCATAGTTTCAGGAGGCAACATAGCTAAAGACTGAGGCTTCTTTGAGAGACCTTCTTGTGCCTAAGCTCACATAAATAATTCTTTAAGACATACTTCCCTCAAAAAGTGAGGAATGTCATATCAATATCACCACATTAAATTATTTGGAACTTTGGCTTTAATGATGAGGTATGAACCATGCATGTAATCCTGTTAGATTGCATCCTGTTTAAAGCATAATTTCTCCAAAGTCACTTGTAAACTTGGCCAAAATACCACACTTAATTGATAAATTATGTATAATCCTGGTTATTTTGTTTTATTATTTTTGCAGAATTATGAAGTTTAACAGCCTCATGCTAAAAAGAGAGACTTATAAAAACTATAATAAATGATGCCATGCTCCAGAACAATATTTTAGAGGTGGAAATGTAGGTATGAATAATCAATCCCAAACTGTCATTACTGCATACAAAATAATATGAGTGGAAGAAGAGAGAGATTGCAACAAATATTAAAAAATACAAATATATAAAATTAGTAAAATTGCTGGGGTATTAAATAAGAACTTTGATATATTCATGGGAGGACTGAAAAGAAATATGCCTTAAGTATTAAATTATGCATTTGGCTTCCCAGCTGATTGCTCCAGTGGTGGGCTTTTATTATAGAAATGAAATTTTGATTAACTTGGCACCAACACCAGAAGGATATCACTTAGAGTTTTCAATGATAAAGAACTGAAGAAAGTAAATTTAGGGAACCATTTGCAATAAAGATGGCTTTTCGTTCATTTAACTTGTTAACACCCTTAGAGGCCAGTGAGCATATAAATGGAAAGGCAGCTAATTTAAAGAAGAAATGCTATTCCTACATACTTATCAGTCTCTCCCAAAGTATCTCTTTAGCTCATTCAGAATTTCATGATAGACAAACTTTCCCCCACCCCAAGAAACAGTACAATTCTTGGAAAGCATAAGACAGTTGGAATGCCAATTTTTCATTACTGGTACACAATAATTTTTACAGATGTTCCTGTGTATCATTTTGGCAACCATATTACATCATTGTTTATAATCAATTTGTGTGATCTTCTTGCACAAGCTGAGTATATGAGCTGTTTCTTCACTTCTTTGCAAAATCTGTACTTTTGAATCATTTGATGTTCTCTCAATTCTGACCTTGATTGCACTAATTTGAATAACTTGTTCTTGAGCAGTCAAAATCAAGCCTTCAGTTTCTTTTTTTAATGTTCCAGTTGTTCCTTCCATTTTCCCTTCAATCATTCATAGCAATTGTAATGCTTTTTCTTGACTGCATTCTCTTTGCATTTTTATTATACTATTGCAATATTTACATTTATGTTTCCTGTACATTCAATAAGTTTCAACTGCATTCAACTGTAACTTGAATCAATGCTTATTCTTGAATATCATTTCAATCCTTAGCTAATGCTAAGGATTTTCTTCTTTGACAATATGTTTAATTTAAATTATAATTATTATTGATATTGTTATAGTCATCTTAAAAAAGTCCCCAGAATACAAGCAGATGGAACAATTCAAATGTGGAGTGATGGAAATCACCTAGAATGATCACTCTTAGGTTTTCAGTTTCTACAACCAAGATAGCATTGTCTGCATATCTCAGATTCCTTCCACTGATTTTGACACCAGCCTTTTATTTGTTCCAGACCTATGAGACGTATGATGTATCCAGTGTTTAAACTGAAAAGATATAGTAATAGAATGCAGTCCTGACTGATTTTTTTCCTGATAGTGACCATTCACTGTTACCAAATTCTTTTCTCATTGCCATTTGCTCAATTGCTTTGTAGATATTTATTATCAGAAGAATCAGTATGCTCACTCCTTAAGAAATACTTCCAAAATTTTGAATGGTCAACATACTGAGGGCTTTGGAACTGTCTATAAAGCATCTTTTTAATATATATTTTATTGATTTTCTATCACCCACGTAATATTATATTGTTTTATATTTTCGTGTTCTTTCTGGAGTCTGTTTGTTTCATTGCCACATTTTAGGCTGTTGGTTTGTTTGTAGGCTGATGATTTGTGATTTCCGTGCCAGTTGCCTTTAAGAGTAATATATGGATTCCAGTTTGCCAATTGTTTTATAATTCCTCTAACTTCTTCCTTAAACATTACTGGTTCTCTTAAATGCCATCTGACCACATCTTCTTGTATAGATTTCCTGTGCATTCCTTTCCTCTTTTTTCACATTATGTTTCATCATTAATTTATTTCCATGTTTGTCCCTTATGATATTCACATGAGATTGAAAAATTTCTGTGATTCCTGTGATTTTTTTTTAAAAAAATAGTTACTTATTTTGTCCTGTTTATTTGTACTCTGAGTTCAGAGAGATCTATTTAATCTATTCTTTCTTCTTTTGAACAATATATGTTGTTTTCTAATTTTTCCTAAATGTCTTCTAGCTTTTGTCAGCCTTCTTTTCTTAGTTATTTCTATGGAGTTATTTGACACCCAGTGTGATCTTTATTTCCTTCTGATTCTGATTCTTGTTACTATATGTGCTTTCTATCTTTGTCTTTTACAATCATTTATCTTCTTTCTTCTCTGGTCCAGGTGTATGAATGTGTTTCCAACCTCAATATTATATTCTTTTGGAAAGGATTCCAGGTGGATGGGTTTGTATTTTTTCTAGTCTTTTTCAGACTGATGTGTATTTCTGTGATTAGTAGGTGAAGGTCTGATCTGCAGTCAGCACCTGGCAGCATTTTGCAATTCAACATAGAGCTTTCCCATCTGTTCCTACATAATATGTAATCTTTTGAATACAATGTTTTTCATTTCCAGCTATGGAACTGAGTTTTGTTGTGAAACATTAGCCGTGCACAGTCCATTTCCTATGCTGTAGTCTATCTATCATTGCCCTGTTTCACTGTGAGTTCCTAATCCAAATTTTGCGTTTCCAATACAGACTCATGTCCAATGTTTTCATTTATGTCCCCAACAATTATTATAATATACTTCTTTGGTTTTTGATTTATTGCTTGTTGTAATCCTTCATAGAATCTCTCAATTACTTCTTTAGCTTTTATTCACTTGCTGTTAGAATTTTATTCTTGCCTGTATCATTTCTGCTTTAAAATATCCTGCTTTCCTTCATTCCTCCTGCAGATATTCCATATTTCCACTGTGTTTTCAATGAACTCAAAATGTTTATTTTGGTTCTGGATATTTCAGCAACTGAATTTGCTGAAGATTTCAATTCAGTTATGTCATAATGCCTATACATATTTGATAAAGCTCTTGCTGTATTTGGCAGTAGCCAAATAGTTACTTCCTGATATAGTGGTCTTGTTGTTCAATAAAACAATTTTTCTTGAGTTTTTTTCAATGAATTTTCTTGGCAGATGTGAAGAAGTAGATTGCCATTCCTTTCTGGTGCCTCAATAAACAGAATTGCAGCAACTTTACCTGTAACAGTCTGGCCATAGGTTCATACAGAATATCCCCTGTTGTTGCTATGACTGCACCATTGGCAACAGTCATGGGCTGGATTTTAAGGTAGTCTTTGCTCATCCTGTCACCATGCCATGTAGAATTGATTTCTGACCCAACAGTTCACCACATCCTGCTAACAATGCTGCTCAAAGTTTGCGATTGCTTTTCATCCTTGTTTATCTCACTTTTATCACAGCCAACCCTCATAGCTGCAGTCCATCTCACTATCAACCACCTGAGGACACAATCCATTTCTTCACATTGAAGTATCTACTTGGTATTAGTTTGCTTCAGTTGCACTAATTCTTTATACTCTTTGACTTGAAAGTATTGGCATTTACTTGGCATTGAACATGTATTAAAACATCTGCAGTTAATTATATCAGTGCATTGTTTATATAATGAAACAAATTTTTCATCGTAAATATAAGCAACATGCCTGGAGACTCTTATTTCTATACTGTAGTAATTGTGACGCTAAACCTAACAGAAAGGACAAATGTATGCTGTATTAACAGAGGAACATTTATGCACACACACAGTAGTTAAAAGTAGTCCCAAAGATGCTTTTTCAAGAGGCAACTGGATTTTCTTTGTTTTTTCTTGAAGATATTTTGCCTCTCATCCAAGAAACTTCTTCAGAACTTTTCAAGGAAAAACAAAGGAAGTTCAGTTGCCTCTTGAATAAGAACATTTGGGACAACCATGACCTAGGTGACTGAGAATCTCCATAGACGAAAGGTGGAATGATAAGAACAGATCAGGATCAGTCATAAAAATTATCTTGGAGGTGCAAGATAGAATTAAATTGATAATGCTATAAATAAGCAGTTTTTTGTGTTTCTGGTGAGTAGCCATGGGGACTTATTGCAATTTTAAAAAGCTACAAGTTCTGTGGCATGTCTAAAACCAATGAATTAATTACACATTCTGAGAAAGTAGATTAGTGTTGGGAGAGAGAGGAGATAGAAAGGAAGTGGGAAAAGGTTAATGAAAAGCTGAGAGACAGTACTGCATAAAGTGTCAATGAGGTGTAACACACAAATATTCTTGTACTGAATAGGGAATAGCCATGTGTAATTTCATAAGCAGCTTGAGGTCTATATTTAATCTGTGTGAAATGATGTTGACTTTTCTAATGGATATTATCTCATGTTTTTCACAGTCTAATCAGTCTTCATAATTCCTTTTCTCAAATATTTTCACTTTCAGATCAAAGACAGAACGTCTTGGGATTTTGATGTTCCCCCAAAAGCTGTTGGGTTTTGCTATTTCTGATCTCAGATTTTTGTCCATTTCTTCTGTACATACAAATTGACTGATTGGCTAATATAAATTACAGTGACAGACTGCTGATAAATGATGGCACATACCACCTTGGGGGCTCGAGCGACCCTCATGTTTTCTTGAATCTGAGAGATCATATTATTAGGTTTTTAAGTAATGTTGCCAAAGAAACTTGTACAGGATTTTGGTCATGTACCTGTCACATTGCGGCATAGTCTGTTGCCGATTAGTACATTTTTGAGATTAGAAAGTTGCTGGTAAACAATAAAAATCTACCACTTAAGTCACATTTATCTTTTATTTTTAGTTCACAAAACAACACCATCCATCACCTTCATTTTTTTTCTGTAAACTGCAAATGTACATGGTCAGCATTGCCTTTTTTTTAAAAATTTGATTTATATACCGCCCTTCTCCGGAGATTCAGGGCGGCTTACAATGCGTTAAGCAATAGCCTTCATACTTTTGTATATTTTATACAAAGTCAGCTTATTGCCCCCACAATCTGGGTCCTCATTTTACCTACCTTAGAAAGGATGGAAGGCTGAGTCAACCTTGAGCCTTGGAGAGATTTGAACTTGCAGTAATTGCAGGCAGCTGATGTTAATAACAGTGCTTTAGTCTGCTGCGCCACCAGGCATTACTATTTAATGTTATCCTAGAGCAGTGATGGTGAACTTTTTACTTATTGAGTGCTGAACAGGAACGTGCTTTGAGTGCGCTCATGTGCCATCTGTGGTAATGCGCAGCTCCTCCCCATGTGTTGCATGTGCAACTGCACCATCTGTGCATGCGCACAGCTTTCACGCATGCACATTAGCGCATGTTGCATGTGCAATCTTACCATATGTGCATGTGCAAGCTTTCACACACACAATGCACACGTGTGAACGCTGTCTGCGCATGCATGCACAATCTCATGCACATGCACAAACACACACACATGCGCAGGAGAGCTCTGAAGACCAGCTGGGTTTCCTGAATTGCGCGCATGTGCATCAGAGGCCTAAACACAAAATGGGGCATGCGTGCATGCACAGTTTCAGGTGAGCTTGGTGACGGCTCTGCGTGCCACTTCCGGCACGCGTGCCATAAGTTCGCCAACACGGTCCTAGAGATTCTTCACTATTTTCATGATGAGCACTTTTATTTTATTTTTTTATTTTCAGCTAACAAAGCAGTGCTGTCTTCCTATCTCAAACCAACAGTATCTTAGTTTTTTATTTTAATTCAGTTGTCATCTCTACTGGTCCTGAAATTCTTTTATTTACTATACAATTAGACTTGACTCATACCTTTTGATTTATTGAACCATCTGTTTCTTCAGTTTTAGTTCATTGAAAAGATTCTTCAGAGGAATAATCATGAGTTCTGATATACACAATAAATTTAATAGATTCGGTCTATTGGCATGATAGACGCAAGCAGGAATTTTGCTACGGTCAATAGAAGAAAAATATACCTTATTGCTATATACTCTTCTTTTCTCCATAGTCCATTTCATGTTAGCTATTAGTATCCTTCCTCTTTCCCTCTTCTGAAACCTTTTGATTCAGTTAGCATTTTCCTTCTGCTTATGATTGTATTCTTTGCAAGGGCATTTGATCTACTGGGCCTCACTTTTTATTGGCAAATATTCTTGATCATATCTTCTACATGAAAATATTTTTGTCCCTCTATAATCTCATTTGTAAGAGGTTTTAATGTAAACTTTTCACTTTTCCTAAACCTTATTTCCTCTGTTAAACCTCTTCTGTGGATATGCTTAAGTATTCCTGCTTTAGTTATGAATTTTCCTGTGATTACTTTCATTTTCTTTGGCACTCCAAATTTTCTTTTCTCGTTATTTTCCTCTATTTGTTCATATTGATTCTTTTCCTGGTCCTTTACTGTTTGAAGCTGAAAGTTTGTGTACTTTCACTAAAAGTTCTCCAATCTGAAATTCCTCACACTGCAATCTGTTTTTTGCATATAATAACTTTTCTCAGGACTCACCAAGAATACCTTACAATTACCCCACAACAAAGATGTCATATGGGCATCTTCTAGTGCTTAACTAGAGCAAAAGAAAACAGTAAGTACCTTGAATATCCATTAAATCTGATTAATGCTTCCAATGCTTTTGATACTTAAAATGAACTAAGATGTTTCAAGAATAAAACCAAGTCTGGATTTCAAGCCAATAAAACTGCAAAATAGGGTGGCATGAGGCCAAAGGGACATAGATGCTGGGGGAGCTAAAGCAACAATGTGGTTGTAATTGGGAGTGGACTCACATGTGTCCAAATTTTGATCACATGACTGCAGGGTTGTTGAAACAATTATAATTTCAGACACAGGTTGTAATTCCATTTTATCAGCACCAATGTAACTTGGAACCTCTAGGAACTGAGCAGGCTGAGCTGGAAGGTAGGGTTAAATGTGTCATCAGTTTGGAGTAATTGTGCAGCCACAAGCGATCCAAGTCTAACCTCCCATGAATTCCGTTGACTCTTATCTAGCACCAATTTAGCTTGTACCATAAGTTGCTCAGATTCTTGTAATTTCTAGGGCAATAATAAACTTAGTGCTTTGAACTCAACTTCTGTTCCTGGTTATCTGCACCTGATGAAACCCTAACCCTAATGCTGAATACATGGTCAAAAGTCAAGAATTACTTGCAATATTTTGTCTCAAACCATCATCTGTAGTCCTGAGAAAGTAGTTTTGAATAACAATGTTTTTATATAAATTTGATTTATTACTTGTTCTAAAGAGCCAAAATATTTTAGTTTCTATCCCATCCCCAAACCATTCTAGAACAAATATTTGTTGGTAGGCTTTATTATTGTATACATTCTCTCATTTCATAGAGTAAAAGGATACTATTCATATACACTGATTGTATTATTTTTTATGTTGCATTATTCTCTTTCTAATTTCAGCATGTTTTATGTACTGATAATGTTGCCTATCAACTCAGGATGCTTTTCACAATGTGTAGCATATACATTAAGTAGAGCAAAATTAATCTTCTTAAAAGTTAACCACCAAAAGTTAACCATAAAAATATCATCACGACTCTGTGCAAGGTTCTTATTCTCATATGATGAAAAAGCACAAACTCAATAATTGACGTTTTCTGGGCAGACTTTAAGACTTGGCAATCTTTTGTTAAAACAAACCATGTTGCTTATGGCAACTATAGAACATTCAAGCCTTAATTATGTCCTAGAACAAACAAGAGAGAAATCAGGTTTAAGTTCCCTAAGAATTAGATATGAATAAATCAGCCTATATATATGATCTATAAGTGATCATAGTTGTTCTTGTATTGTTCACACCACATCTATCCATCCAATTTTTGCATTAACCTACAAATCCCGAAGTTCTGGATTAAATATATATATATATATGGATGAATGGTGGAGTGGTTAAGACAGCAGAAACAGGGGGACTGAGAATTTTGGTTCTCATGTGGGAGCTATTACTATCTACAAGACTCTTGTGGCTTTCCAATGGACTGTCCTATAAAAACCAGATAACTGAAATAATGCACATTTTGCAAACGATATCAGCACTACTTTCAGAGTCTTCCATTTCCAAGACTGAGAAACAAGTGGCAAGAAGTCCATTATCATGTAATAGCATCTAGGAGTTATTAAAAATAGTTTGCTTGCTTGCTCATCTCCTTTGCTTCTTATATGTGCTTATTCCTAACCATTAGTTCCTGGGTATTATTTCAGTTTCTAGAAACTTATTGCCATACCCTAAAGAATGTCTGCCACTTTCTCTCTTCATTGCCCTGAAAATGATGCCATATTTCAAAACTTTGGTCAAGGAAACATAAATAAGTTGCTTTTTCTTTTAAATTTAATTCAGAAGTTAGCAGTTAGGTGATGATCTTGTACCCACTTTATTGAAAGAAAGACACGATGAATTTTGCTGGATGTCCATGTAAATTGCATACAAATAGGAAGTAAGATGATCATATATTACAATATTATACACTTATGACACATTATGAACTTATTAATCACAATCCATATATCTGATTTTAATTTTGCAAATAATAACAAAGGTTATTCTTTACCAGATAAGTGGGATGGCTAAATATGATCTAGCATAAAAAACAATCACTGGAACTTCTATTAACATTTGAAGGTAGTATATAAATCACCCTGGATTTCAGACCCTCAGTGTATTTTCTTTATGAAATTTTCCACAGAGTTTTGTGACAGCAGATCTGCTAACCTAATTATGTTGTGACAATGATCCAGTATAATTATGCCTTTTGTTGGTTTTTTAAAAATGCATGAAAAAATAGATTAAAAAGTTTTGATCAGGATTAACAAAAATAACAACAAACATCAGAAAGATTTGAATTATTTGAGGAATTTACACTAACAACATATGTAAGGAAAGGCTTAGAGTACATTGGTGTATATTTTCATCTTTATCTTGAGCTTATCTTAATTAACATTATGTGCTATAATATTGCACTACTATAGAAACAGTAAAATGCATTTTACAGATAACTTTTTTCCTACTCTAGCCATACCCTTAACTAAGGGTTAAGAAAATAAGAAAACAATACCATCAACATTGCTTTCACAATATCTTTTAAGCTCTATATGTTTGCAAAGAAACTATGATCACTGCTAAAAAAGCAAAAAATGGGATGCTGCAATTGTGGCTTATATCTATATATATATAAAAGGGAAAATCACTCATGCATTAGTCATGAAATCTCCAGAATCGTAAAGCCTACAAACTTGAAATTTGCCACCTATGTTCTTGTTGGCTTCTAGGTGCTCACTAAGAAAAGATTTTTCGAAATGACCATCAAAGCTTTAGTATTTCCTTTATTATTATTAACAAGCTCTGATGCTAAGGAATCCTACTCCCCCTCCCAACCTCAAAAGAAATCTGTTTCAAATGCAAAACACAAGCAGAGAGGACTTTCAGTTTCAGTTTACTTTCACAGCAGCAAGCAGCTTTACTACAGAACAGTTGACCTAAGCCACACCCAGCCTCCTTCCTGTCTCCTTCTTGTTCACACAGCAAATACTGTTTGAGTTTCCAAACACCCCTCAACTCTCTCACATCCTCTCTGACAGGATGCTAGCCAGATGAATACCGATAGATGCTGTGGGCTGGGACATTCTACTTCCCCAACCCCTGTTCCAACTGCCACTTGCATTATATTAACACATTCTGATGCTACGGAGTTACACATTCTACATTAAGTTTCAGGTAAGTGTCAATTTATCAAGCCAAGCACATAGTTTTGTAGCGAAGCATGAGCGTCGAGCTAGTCTATATCTATCTATCTATATCTCTATCTATATCATCTCTATCTATATCTCTATCTATCTATCTATCTATCTATCTATCTATCTATCTTTATTTATTTGGCATATATATATGCCAGTATTTGGCATATATATATATTTGGCATATATATATGCCAAATACCACTCACTCATCACGAAATCTCCAGAACGGTAAAGCCTACAAACTTGAAATTTGCCACGTATGTTCTTCTTGGCTTCTAGGTGCTTGCTAAGAAAGGATTTTTCGAAATCACCATCAGATCATTATTATTTCATATACAGTATTATATTCACATACTCTGATGCTAAGGAGTTAGACTTCTACTCCCCCACCCCACCTGAAAAGAACTCTGTCCCAACTGCCAGTTGCCTTATATTAACATGCTCTGATGCTACCCCTTTGCTAAACTGGGCGTGGGTATGGCCAGTGCATGACTCATCTGACCTGTGGGCTGGTACATTCTACTTCCCCTCCCCCTCTGTTCCAACTGCCAGTTGCCTTATATTAACATGCTCTGATGTTGTGGAGTTACACATTGTACATTTCAGGCTTTAAGTGTCAATTTATCATGCCCGATCACATAGTTTCGTAGCAAAGCACGGGCGTCCAGCTAGTACATGAATATTCACCACTATAGGTGAAACATGGAAGGTAAATATACCAATGCAGAACTGTAAACCTAACAGCAACATTTTGTTTGTTAGACAGTATGTTTCTTAATGCCAGAGACTAGAAATTTACCAATAAGAGATGGTAATTATCATAATTTTCTACAGTGAATCTGTCTGAGACATCCATCTATCAATACACAGGATTTTATGTTAAATAGACAATTGTTATGACGTGGCAAGTCACTCAAGCCTTGTTTCCCAAAAAAGATACACATTCAAGTGTTAAACATAAATTCTAAAAAGAGAAAAGCAAGATGTATAACTCAAAATAATGCAATTCCTAAACAACAGTGCCACCCAAAGGTTTGTAAATCATTAACACAGAAATATTTGACTAATTATCCTAAAGCATGCCACCTAGGGACCACTACTGATTAGTACACAGATGGTCATGAGATAACTTGATTATTTTAAAAAGTAAATTGTAGGGATTATAAATTCACTAATGTACCATGGTTACACAATCCACATTGTATCATAGTTCTGTTGATACCAAAGTCTTTACAATTGAAACATTCATGCATACATTTTCAGAATTGATGCATAAAATATTGCTTTAAAATGTAAAGGATAGCATACGATGCAGTGGTGAAATCCAATTTTTTTTACTACTGGTTCTGTGGACGTGGCTTGGTGGGTGTGGTGTGGCTTGGTGGGCATGGCAGGGGAGGGATACTGCAAAATCTTCAATCCCAGCCCACTCCAGGGGAAGGATATTGCAAAATCTCCATTCCCACCCCACTCCAGGGGAACGATACTGCAAAATCCCCATTCCCACCCCATTCTGGGGCCAGCCAGAGGTGACATTTGCTGATTCTTTGAACTACTCAAAATTTCTGCTACCGGTTCTCCAGAACCTGTCGGAACCTGCTAGATTTCACCCCTGATATGATGTCACCAAATGCTGTAAAAGCGAAGAATTTAAATTGATAAAAATGATTATGGATCAGATCCAAAGCCAGTTTCTGAAGATAGCATCATACGTGAATGTGATTTTAAAAGAGAGAAATCAGAATAATGTGTGAATGGATCCTAGTGACTCCTAGGATTATTTTTTTAAAAAAACGTTGTAGTCATAGCAGCACTGCAAGAGTGGGAAACCAAGACCTCTTAATTTTATCAATTTGCCTGTCTTAGTAAGGTAGTCTGAACACAATAGTTCCTCAATATCTTGCAGAGATATTGCAACCTCTTGCAGAGGTTCGACTGGAGCGTAAGTGGGCAACGTTGCGTTCAATGGTAAAACCAGTGTAAAGTATAGCACAAGTTGCATTCCCATAACACACTAACATGGGATAGGATACTGCTATCTCGGATACCTAAGTAAATCGTAGTTCAACTGATCATAGTCTGATTCTAATTCCTCCCTTAAATCACGATTTTTCATATAAAAATGATTTCAAACGCGCCCTCTGTACAACATCCCAGGCTAATCCCCATACTACAGGCACGTGACTTTCTTATGTAACCATAAAGATAAAGATAAAGCTAGAGCGTCGCCCGGAAGCCGAGCGGGCGAAAAACAGCGCAGGCGCGCTGTTTCGTTTGCGGTGCTGGGAGGAAGCATGCAGTATAGATAAAGAAGCCGCCCCTCTGGGACCTCGCTGCGTTCTTTCCGGTGGAGAAGACCCTGAAACGGTTATCATGTCAGAGGTTATGAACCTCAACAATGAGGTGAGCCCGTCTGATTGGGATCGTTGCCAGGGAGGTAGCCTCCGTCCGGGATTAGCGTGGCCCTTCGAGTTGGCAGAGAAGGAAATTTCGGATACGAAACGTGGGGGGGGGGGGTGAAGGGGGGAAGAAGGTAAAAGGCGTCTGCTTCTCGGTGGGTCGTTAGGCGGTGGGTGACTTCTCTCCATTGTATGCCCTTCAACTATGGCGCAGGTCTTCCGTCTAAGAATAATGGACACGCTGGCTTGGGGTGGTGGTGAAGTCCCAGAAGGGTGGAAAGGGTCGGAAAGAAGAGCTGGTTTTACAGCAGGGGTCTCCAATCTTGGCCACTTTTAAGCCTGAAGGACTTCAACTCCCAGAATTCCCCAGCCAGCTGGCTGGCTGGGGAATTCTGGGAGTTGAAGTCCTTCAGGCTTAAAAGTGGCCAAGGTTGGAGTTGAAGTCCTCCAGGCTTAAAAGTGGCCAAGGTTGGAGTTGAAGTCCTCCAGGCTTAAAAAGTGGCCAAGGTTGGAGTTGAAGTCCTCCAGGCTTAAAAGTGGCCAAGGTTGGAGTTGAAGTCCTCCAGGCTTAAAAGTGGCCAAGGTTGGAGTTGAAGTCCTCCAGGCTTAAAAGTGGCCAAGGTTGGAGTTGAAGTCCTCCAGGCTTAAAAGTGGCCAAGGTTGGAGTTGAAGTCCTCCAGGCTTAAAAGTGGCCAAGGTTGGAGTTGAAGTCCTCCAGGCTTAAAAGTGGCCAAGGTTGGAGTTGAAGTCCTCCAGGCTTAAAAGTGGCCAAGGTTGGAGTTGAAGTCCTCCAGGCTTAAAAGTGGCCAAGGTTGGAGTTGAAGTCCTGCAGGCTTAAAAAGTGGCCAAGGTTGGAGTTGAAGTCCTCCAGGCTTAAAAGTGGCCAAGGTTGGAGTTGAAGTCCTCCAGGCTTAAAAGTGGCCAAGGTTGGAGTTGAAGTCCTCCAGGCTTAAAAGTGGCCAAGGTTGGAGTTGAAGTCCTCCAGGCTTAAAAAGTGGCCAAGGTTGGAGTTAAAGTCCTCCAGGCTTAAAAGTGGCCAAGGTTGGAGACCCCTGGAAAAAAGGTAGCAGTGGCTGGAAAGGGAAATCCTAAGCGTAGCCCTTCCAAGTGTTTTTAGGTAGGGTCAGTGAGGATGTCTATGAAGATTCTCAGTCATCCAGGTCATGGTTGCCCCAAAGGTGCTTTTTTTCAAGAGGCAACTGGACTTTCTGGTTTTTCTTCGAAGACGTTTCACTTCTCATCCAAGAAGCTTCTTGGATGAAAAGCGAAACGTTTTCGAAGAAAAACCAGAAAGCCCACAGTTGCCTCTTGAAAAAAAAAAGCAGTTTTGGGTTAGTGAGGATGCTGACTCCTGCTGGTCCTGTGTGATAATTAGCCTTCAATGGCTGGAACTGGATTCTGGCCTTGGTTTTGATGAATGCACTATAACAGCATCAGCCCCAGAATGCTCATTTAAAGAAGAATAATGAAGGGTGGGTGGGAAATCTGGAGATTACTGGAGTAGCCAGTACTAAAGTAGAGTAAATAATCACTGTACTGTGCAGGTGGCCACATGTGGGCAATGATACACATTTTACATTTCTATGCTTTTCAGAGAATTGGTTCGCATATGAGTTTATTGGAGTCTACTTTATTAGACTGCAGATAACAGGTGCTTTTTACTGTATTGTTTAATATTTTGTGTTGACGCCTGTCTTTTTTTGTCAGAGTCTGCACAGTGTGACTGCTAGTTTGAGACAACCCAGGAGCAAAATACAGTACAGAGAGGTTTTGTCTTTCAAACGGTTGTTTATCTACAAGTCATAAATATACACATACATGTGCTAAGCAAAACCAGGCAATCAATCAATCTTCAACTGTAATAGGAAGCACACACACACACTGAGAGAAATACACAGAGTGAGAAACTGCCCTCACAGGGCCTCTCTTATACAGACAGCTTCTTAAATCTGATTCATTCTCATTGAATCATCTCCGTTTACAGCTTTACAGCAGCTGGTCAGCTATTAAATCATCATTACCTTAACATTTTTTTCTGAAAAAGATGATTTGCAGGGTGGGAGGGAGGAGGAGTTTCTCCTTATTTTATCTTTCTCTAGCGACAATACTGAGAAATAGCATGAGCTACAGAGATTGCTCCCAAATCATCCAAGGAATTTTGTGGTAAAATGTGGCCTTCAACCTAGTAAAATCTTGCAGAAAATTATGCTTCCATTGTAAAACTGATGCTTTATATGTGAAATGGTCTGTTTAATGCATTCTAGAAGAGTGTAATACATTCTAGAAGAGAGCTGTGGTTGTGCAATGGTTAGAATGCACTACTGCAGGCTACTTCTGCCTGCTGCCTGCCTGCCTGCAATTTGGCAGTTCGAATCTCACCAGGCTCAATGTTGACTCAGCTTGCTGACTCTGTAAACCACTTAAGAGAGGGCTGTAAAGCACTGTGAAGTGGTATATGAGTCTTAAGTGCTATTGCTATTGCTAGAAGCATCTCAAACTTAAAACAGCAGTTCTAAACGCAAGACATTCTTTGAATTTCATAGCATCTCTATAGTGATTAGAACAGCAGTCTCATGAACATCGGTCCCAAAGGTTAAGTTTCTAGACCTTTGGTGAAGAATTACTAGGCTAGCACATATAACATAAGAGGTGAAAAAGAAAATTATTCTCATAAAGTTGGTTCACATAAGGCAAAGGAAGCCTTTATTTGTTTTCCAGTTGGTTCTTCATTCATTCACATTAAATGTACGGACTACCTGGATAGACTAATTATGTATTGATCATTCACTTTTGTATTGATACATTTTTATTCAGCAGAAATTGATTCCTCTAGGAGGAGGGAGAATCTGGGGCCTGAGTGAAAGGGAGGCTCAACCTAGAATCCCTGTGTAGCTGGAAGAGAACTACACTGTGTGCATAATTATTAGGCAAGTGACTATTTTGACCATATCATTATTTTGCATATTTTCCACCTCCAAGCTTTATAAACTTGAATGCTTAGTGTACATAAGTATATCAGGTGATGTGTATTTGTGTAATGAGGGAGGGTGTGTCCTAAGGAGATGAACACCCTATATCAAGGTGTGCATAATTATTCGGCAGCTGCTTTTTCTCAGACAAAATAGGTCAAAAAAGACATTTGACTTTGAAAAGTCAAAAATTTTAAAAAGTCTTTCAGAGGGATGTAGCAATCTTGAAATTTCTAAGATATTGGGGTGTGATCACAGAACCATCAAACGTTTTCTTGCAAATAGTCAACAGGGTAGCAAGAAACATGTTGAGAAAAAAAGACACACATTAATTGCCAAAGATTTGAGAAGAATCAAACATGAATCTATCAGGAACCCATTATCCTCCAGTGCTGTCATATTCTAGAATTGCAATTTACCTGGAGTGCCCAGAAGTACAAGGTGTTCAGTGCTCAGAGACAAGGCCAAGGTAAGGAAGGCTGAAATCCAACCACCACTGAACAAGACATATAAATTGAAATGGCAAGACTGGGCCAAGAAATATCTGAAGACAGATTTTTCAAAGGTTTTATGGACTGATGAGAGTGACTCTTGACAGACCAGTTGGATGGGCCCATGGCTGGATCAGTAACGGGCACAGAGCTTCACTTTGACTCAAGATGCCAGCAAAGTGGAGGTTAGGTACTGGTATGGGCTGGTATTATAAAAGATGAGCTAGTTGGACTTTTCGGGTTGAAGATAGACTCAAAATCAACTCCCAAACCTACTTCCAGTTTTTAGAAGACCGTTTCTTCAAGCAGTGGTACAGGAAAATGTCTGCATCTTTTAAGAAAACCATGATTTTTATGCAGGACAATGCTCCATCGCATGCATCAAAGTACTCCAGTGCGTGGCTAGCCAATAAAGGCCTTAAAGATGAAAGAATAATGACATGGCCCCCTTCCTCACGTGACCTACACCATATTGAGAACTTGTGGGCTCTTCTTAAACAGGAGATTTACAGTGAAGGAAAACAGTGCACCTCTTTGAACTGTGGTTGCTGCTGCACAAAAAGATGATCATCAACAGCAAGAAACTGACAGACTCCATGAATGGAAGGCAAGACTGTTATTGAAAAGAAGGGTGGCTATATTGGTCACTGATATTTTTTTTAAAATGTCAGACATGTTTATTTATACATTTTGAGTTGTTTGTTTGTTCTCATTTTAACAGATGCAAATAAATGAGTGAGTTGGGCAAATTTTCATTTTTCATTTAGTTGCATAATAATTCTGCAGACTAATAGTTGCCTAATAATTGTGTACACATTCTCCTAAGAAAGCTAAAACCTCAGTTTTACTTTCTCAAATATTCACGTTTGAGGTTTATTAACATTTTGGATTGACTGAGAGCACTGTAGTTGTTCAATAATAAAATTTATCCTCCAAAATACTACTTGCCTAATAATTGTGCAGTGTAAGTCTAACCCTCCTTGAGTGCGGTTGACCCTTATCGAAGTCTAAGCAGGTGCCCACCATGAGTTGAGAAGATTCCATAGACTTTTAGCAATAAATAACTTAATAATTGAAACTTCATGTGTGGATCTGGTCTTTCACGCCTTAACAATTCCTCATTCTATCTCTATTTTCCCCTGAGTAAATTTGGAAGTTTGGAAAATTCTTTGGCTACAAAATAAAAGGAATAACAATGAGCTTTGAATTATTTGCAATTAAGAATAGGGTAACTCAAATCTGGCTGCAATTTCTATTTTCTGTATGGCTATGTTTTCAATATTGAATTTAATGATTTTTTTAAAAAAATACACTATAAACTTTAAATAAAGTGTTATTCTGCAGGTATTCTTGCTTCAGTTTTAAAGTTAAAATTAATAACAAGATTTTTTTTTACTTAAGATATCCTTTTGAATATATATGTAAGATTGAACCAAGTGGATACAAATGGACACATTTTAAGAAGCTTTGCCTGTATGAACTCATGTGCAAATATTTCTTGAAAACATTGCTAGGTGGCAGCACAAAATAAGTAATGGATTTCTCCTCTTCTGTTAGTACTTGTATAAGATTTCTTACAAATAAGTTTAACTTTCTAAGGGATTAATATCATTTTTTACAGTTTTCTAAGCAAAATTATGGAGCCTGTTTTAATATGTAGCTTTGTTTACATGAAGTACATATTTGACTTCATTAAGTTTATAGGTTTGTTTGAAATAAAGTAACTTAATTCTTTCCTGTAAATGACAGAATATCATTAAATATCTTAAATATAGAGAAATTATTAGGAACGGAATAAATACTTCAGTTTTGTTTCTTTTATGGATGTTTTCTATAATTTTATCAGAATTGTAAATTGGTATGTGTTGTTCAGTTGGTCTAAACTCTGTATCAACGTATATAACATTCTGTGGACTCAAAGGTTGAGTTTTGATTTAGAATTGCATGTAGAAACCCTCTTCCTAAAAGGTGTATTACTACGATGACAAACTCGACTTGATTTCATTTATGGTGAAGATTCTATCTACTCCATAATGATTACTCTTAAGCACTCTATTTCAGTTTTTTTCTTTCTGACATGTTAAAAATTACTTTGTTGTAATTTCTAGAGATCTTTGAGAATTATACCAAAAGTCTTCAGAAGCCCTGGGCCACATGCAAAATTTTTTAGAATGACAACCTTTGAAAATTTATTTAGTAAATCAGTTTCTAGCCTTTGTAAGTTACATACTTGAATAAGTTAGGCACTTATAGCAAAACCCCCATAAAATCTCACCTTATGATGATTTCATAAATATGTCCATTTGGCAACAGTAAAAAAGTATTTTGTCATTTTTTTCCAGAGCCAAAATTTAAATTAAAAAGACATGGTTAAGAAGTTGATTGAAGGACAAAGTATTTATCAATTTTTTAAAATTAGTATAAATTTAATAATGTTGAATATAAAGCATTTTCCGTGTTGAGTATTGCATCTGAATAGTTAGAAAGCCACATTTTGTATTTTTACAAATGTAGACTTTTGTGTCAGAGTTTAGTCATTATTTGATTATCTGATATCTCATTTTCCTCCAAGGGTTTAAGTCATATTCCATGGAGATTTCTTGTCAATTTATTATTGACAAATATATATATGTGTGTGTGTGTGTGTGTGTGTGTGTGTGTTTGTGTATATATGGAATTTGTTACTAAGTGATGCAGTTATAAAGTGCGAGGTCACATGACTGCATTGTAAAGCAATGACAATTCCAGCATTCCGTTACCACTGTCACTGAATTCCACCAGTTGTTGAACCAATCTCAAGTCTAGCCAAGCCATTTCCTGGCTTGGTTCCTCTCAACCCTCAGCCTCAGTAAGGTAAAGGATTACCTCAAACTCCCCCTCTCCAGACCTATGCCCTGCATTTCTGCTCTTTTGGCTGTACCGCATTTTGCCTTCTTAGATAGAAAGCAGGCCCAAAACTGAGGCTTTAGGGTTGCTTGCCATTCTATGGTTCAGGCTTCTTGATGTTTTGTGATTCTGGTGTTTCAAGAAGCCCTGGAGCCATAGTATGAGACCACAGCCACAGCAGTGTGATGCAAAAAACCTGGAAAGCCTGAGCTCCTAGCCCAGTCCCAGTCAATCATCATCATCTGCATTCTGGGCCCCTGCTGTCCAGCATTTCTCCCAAGGGACTTTCATCCCACTGCTGGTATTAAATATAAATATAAAATATAAGCCAGTTGTTGGCCATGTGAGGCTATCTTCCTCAGGTCTCGTGAGGAAATTGCCATGTGCAACCTTGGAAAGAAAGTTTTGTGCAGCCAGCAGCTGCCTTGCAAAGGCCTTGGTCAGCAGTGGGAGCAACAAAATAGAAAAGGTCAACTAGAACAACAGCGACCACAGACTGCAGGGACCAAAAGAGCATAGATTGAAGGAGGGGGGAGATAAGTGGATGGGTTGGATTTAAAGTTCCTCTCCAGTCAAAAGTGTGAGCCGGCTGCTAAGCACCAGAATTTTTATCATGCGAGGGTGGGGGCACTGCAATGCTTTGATTTTGCAGATGAGTGATAAGTCCCTTTGCTCAATGCCACTGTAATTTCAAATGGTCTCAATGGATAGTTATAACTTGAGAGATATATGTAGGCCATTTCTGGGGTTTAAATCACAAGGCTTTTCCTCACAGTTCATTGAGGTTAACAGACTCTTTGTTTTTCATTCCGCAGCCGTAAGATTGGAGCGTACTTAGTGGTTATAGAACAGCATATTGCATTTTGAGTAGTCCTGATTCCTATCTCACTAGCTTCAGTATGAACTGAATTCTGAAACTTCATAGCTCATGTTATTTGTTTTTACTTCTTGTTATTTCCAAGTCCCGATACGATTTAATTTCCTTGTTCCTCTCTTTGGTACACCACCACTTCCTTACCCGTCTAATCACAGGATCTTTATTCAGAAGCAATATCTTATTTCTTTAACTTGTTAAGTAAATATATTTTTAAAAACACGTCTAAATTATATCCATCTGATGTCACTGTATTTTCATAGTCTATTTTCCTATTGCCAAGAGTACATCAAAATCTACAGAAGAAAAAGATAGAACAAACAATTATAACAAAGTCCAATATTTTGAGGTGTATATTTTTAGGGTTCTGCTGTAGTTCCTAAGGTTATTTGCAACTACAAAGAGACAGTTTGAAGGTTCTTACATGACTTGAAGTTTAAAAAAATACAATCCTGAGTACACAGGTTCTCTAGCCAATACTCATAATTCTTCCTTTTATCCATCAGGATGAAGGCATTCAGCTCAATGGTTTGAGTCTAGGCATCTGTGTACCCCTGTGGTTAAATTTATTTGTAAGGATGTCTTATTCCTTATTATTGCTGCTGTTTTTATGCCTTCACCATATGTACAAGACAAAATAAATGTTGCTAATCAATAAGGGAGTGAAATTAACTGCATTTAACTGTGTTCTGTAACCCTACAATTTTAGTAATTTTATAAAAAGGGCTTTATAATATGGAAGTTGCTCATTTGTGGTCTACATGGTTTGTCTATACTTTTTACAATTGAAGTAAATAGAAACTAAAAGCAAAAACCTAACAACTGTAGATATTATCCATAATTTATGGCTATCACAGCATTTGCTTTTCAGTTCTTGCTGATTGCTACTGATTTGTTGGCTCTCTATAGTTACATTGCCCTCTTATCCTGGCTTTAAATCTGGCAGAAGAAACTTTTGAAAAATTGGAATGTTACTTACCTAATAACTCTGTTCCTTGTATTAATGTCAGGGTAGGCAAGGTCAAGAAACAAGCCTGGCAGGGATTTCAAGAATATTTTTTATACCATGTTTCCCCCAAAATAAGACCCTGACTTATATTTTTTGAACTCCGAAATAAGGGCTTGGCCTTATTATCGGGGTGTATGTGTCTTATTATTTTGGGGGTGCAGGCGGTGGCGAGCGTGGCCACCTCATGGCTGCTGCTTGTCAGCCCCTCAAGCTGCATTTCGTTCAGCTGTTCACTGGGGCAACCAAAGGTGGGAATCTCCCCAGTGTTTTTGGCATTTGCCCGCCTCCCATCCATCCATCCCTCTCGCCTGCAAACTCCTGCCCCGCTCCCGCCTCTTCACCGGGCGACCCCCAGCAGCTCCAGATGCCCAAAACCTGCGCCTGCCCAGCTCTCTTTTCCACAGCACCTGGCTCTTTATGGAGGGGGATAGCATGTGGGGCGGGGGAGAAGCAAGATGCGTGGAGCGTGACGGGGCTCGCTCCTCTTTTTCTCTCCCCCCCCTTGCCAGGGGCCCGGGAGACGTGAAAGGTGCGTCTTACCTGCCTTGCAGCTCTGTCACGTGTCTTGCCGTTGTCTGCAGGCAAACACGTTGTAGGGTAAAATCAAACTTCTCGCGAGTTCAAGAAGTTTGATTGAACTCGCAAGTTTTTTTTTTACCCTACGTGTTTGCCTGAAGACAACGACGAGACACATGGCGGAGCTGCAAAGCAGATAAGTCAGCTCCACACGCCCAATTGTACCGTGTGCTGGAGGCAGCAGCCTGAGCAGCACCCACGAATCAGCTGTGAATGGCGGTCTGAGCGGTTCAGCTGGTCCGATTAAGGGGTCGAGAAGCCCTGAGGTGACCGGGGAACGGAAGGGCTGCCTTCTATGCTGGCCACGCCCACCCCATCACTAGGGCTTATTTTGGGGGGAGGGCGTATATTTCCGCCCACCCCAAAAATCAGGCTTGGCCTTATTTTCGGGACATGTCCTATTTTTGGGGAAACTCGGTATATATAGTTGTAGGGCTTGAACAGCAGAATCTTGGAAGATTTTCTGTCTGCCCCATCTTATACCAAGAAAATTCAAGGTTATTTTGAGTTTCTTTCCTTACATTTTTTTTCTTTCTCACAACCAAGTTATTTTTTCTGAAAGTCTCCCCCCCCCCTTTTTTTTTTTTAATTTTTTAAATGGCTCATTCATTCTTTCACCATTTCCAAGGACAGGTCTACATTATTAATTTAAATACATTAAAGAACTTGAAAGCCAAATGAATTTATAGATTTATAAATAAACAACCTTCGTTCTCTTCCTCCCTGGTTTTAATGGGATTAGCAAACTTTGACATTTCAATAGATTGCCAGATAATCCTGTGAAAATCAATAGGTGTTGTTATCAATAAAGTTAATGTAAACTATATTCCTAGTATGTTGAAATATTTGGAATAATCCTAAATATTGGTTGCCATGCTCCATCTTATCTGAATAAACTCTGAATGGAGACTTGCTAAATGGAATCAGTACAGATCCTTCGTATACTCCAGAGTCAGCTCACACAGCCATCTAAGTCACTCAGTCTTTGGGAAGCAATGGAAAGTTAAAGAGACCTGGAATTCAGTGGATCTTCTGCCTAATCATTATTATGCTTCCTTTAGTATTATCAAAGATTGGGAGTTGGCTGAAATGGCAAAATGGACTATATTGATTAAAGAAAAGAGTATAAGTACTTTTGTTTCCATATGGAGACCGCTTCTGAACTTTGTGCTTCAAGTGGAAAAGAATGAAACTTTGGTTTTGGGTTTTACTGATTAGATTGATAGATCTTTATAGAAATGGCTTGTTTATATTATTATGAAAAAACAAAGTTGTGATTTGACGTTAATGCCTTATTTTACTGTAACAGAGACAGAAGTCAATGTTTCTTTTTTTCCTACCCTTCCTTACTACTCTTCCCCCTCTTCCTCCCCACTGTTCTCCTATTTACTTTTGTATTTTGTATCTTATTTTATCTTATAACTCAATAAATGTTAAACCAAAAAAAAATAAGTAATATCAAAAGATTGGGAGAAGGGAAGGCCTTCAGGCACTATAAGATTGCACCATCTTTAAAAAAATCAGAAATCTTTGCATGAACAATATCTTGAACATGGTAGCTTGCAGTTTTCTGATTACTGAGAGTACAGCAGAGAAACTATTTTTTTTAATTTTAAGAGAAACAAACATTTATACCTTTTTGCTATGTTCTTGTCATCCCAAATCAATTCATTGCAGAATGAAGTTGTTCTCATATTGTGAAGGTAAATGAGTGTAATGTAGGCTGATAGACAGATGTTTTTCAATTTCCAAATCTAGGCAGAGAGTGAATGATTGGCCCAGAAACATTCAGATAGTTTCTCTTCTGGAGTGGGAATTAGAACTTGGATCTCCACTCCTAACCATTACAATACAGTGGCTCTTATGCATAGCTTAAAAGTGTGAACTATTGGAAAGAAACTATTCTGTTGTCTCAGTCCTTTTTTGATTCTTTGGTAATACAAGTAATAAGTTCATAATTATGAATGTAAGTTCATTAGTAAGAATTTTCTGTAATGAACTGAACCATGCTTATTTTTTTTTTTCATTGTCTGTCAAATAATGTCAGTGTTGTAAACAATCTTTCTTTAAAAGATTATGAAATTTCCAAGCTCAGAATCTCAGAAGGAATTCAGGCAAACAGCATTTTGTCCTAGGAATCTTTCCAGCAGCTCTCCTTCAAGTTCAGATTGCCACATCATCAGCATCAGAACACTAAAGTCAAATTGTGATCAACATTTCAGGCATATTTGCTTTCAACAAAAGCAAATTAATTTAAAGTTAAAAATGCAAGCACAGTAGGCATATTTGCTATATGTTAAAATTGTTAAATGAGTATGTATCGCAGAATATTATCCCTCTCCAACTCTTCTGTTCTGAGCAGCTTGTATAAAATGTGTGTGGCTGGGCCACGTAGGCTAGCTAGAAGTTGACAAAAATAAAACATGTGGCTTCTTACTTGGCCGGTGCAGAATCAAACTATGCAAGCTAGGTCATGGGAACTTGCTGTAGACTATATTTAAAATGTTTTTAGCATAGCTGTGATGAAAATGATGCTTATTCTGTACTGATTTATCTACAGGTGTCTGAAGTATGAATTTAAAAGGCATCTGGCACAGTTGATCTGTAATTATTATTCAGATCTGTCACCACAGATATCCCTCTAATTCAGTGTAACCAATCCTGACTCTTCTGTGTAATTATTCCTTCTACTATAACCTCCCTCTCCCTTTACATTTGGCTCTTTGCCACCAAAAGATTGTTCTGATTTGCTTTAATTTTGGGCTCTGGACTAATAATTAGTTTAGTATTCAAAATACACTTAATTCATGGTTTTCTAATTGGAATAAATAAACTTTTATATTTCAGCCCCAAATCTTCTCCTAAATGTAAACAATATTATTGGGATTCATGTAATCTTCTCACTTAACTTTCTTCCAGTGCCTGAGCATTTAGTTCAGTGTATGGAAACGGCCATTTGATTTTGAAATTTAAACAGGATTAAGCCCAAGTTGGTACTTGATTAAAAAAAACACAAGGTACATAAAATTGGGATGGAAGGCAGGCAGAGGGCAAAGAAGGAAATTGCAAACATCTTCCATACTGTGGCTGAGGAATGTAGCCATTAGATGTCAAAATCAACTCAAAAGGCATCTTTATTTATATAAATATTTGGATGATTCTAATTGTGTATATTGGAATAAGAGTTTACAATTCAGTTGTGTGACCTCAATTTGATATTTCAAAGATATGTCCTATACCACCATCAGTCCCTAACCCTAATACTTTGGTGACCAGAATCATTTTTACTTAAGAATTTGACAAGCTGCTCATGCAAATATTTGATTGTATTTGGGGGACAGTGGGATTCTATTTTTTGAACAAATTTTTGAATTGTTTTGAAAATTACAAATAAGCCTATTTTAAACTTACACTAAAGTGGAATGTGTATTACTGTGTACCAGATGGATGAATCTGGTGCTGTAGGGATAATTCCATTTCAGGTAAGAATACAGGTCAAGATAAATTTCACTGCTGATCTCCAGGAGGTGGATGGGGGACATTTCACTTTCAATCTTGGCTCTACTTTGGCACAGAAAAGTTACGGCCTAGACCAGTGATGGCGAACCTTTTAGGGACCGAGTCCCCAAACTGCAACCCAAAACCCACTTATTTATCACAAAGTGTCAACATTTTACCTGGATAATGAGGTTTTGTGAGGAATTTCAATCACTGTTTCACAACTTGACTTCTCCCTGGTGGCACTGGATTTCTTTAACAGCACAACTCAGGAATGATGGGAGTGTAGTGCAGTAGCCTCTGGAGGGCCATCACATCCTTATTCCTTCCTTCCTTCTTTCTTTCCTTTCCCTTTCCCCTTCCTCTGATTTCCCCTTCCTTACTTTAATTCTGTATATTATGGTTCGTTATTGTTAGTATTCATTAAAGAATGCTGTGTAGCTTAGAAGCTCCTAGCAAAAATAACAGCAGCAGTTGTTTGTGGCTGAAGCTATCCCAGGCTGTTATTTACACACATACACCCACACCTATTTTTATTCCAGTTTCCCTGGGCCTTTTGGGAAAGGAATGGCATCTTTTCCCCATCCACGTCTTTAATAATCAGGACTTTTCACCAACATGAGATTTAAGCACACATTTTGTGGAGTGTTTCTCCTCTCCCCACCCAGAAAAAAAACAGGATTCAGAAACATGAACCAGGAAACCCAGTGGGGGAATTGCTTCTGGACTTGGGGGAGCAGAGAGAGAGGGTCAGAGGGCTACCACTCTGAGAACGTGGTGCAGTCTGGAGTTGCTGCTGCCCATTTTTATGCCTGTTGCCTCCAACCAAGGACCTTCACTTCCCCACAGAAAATGTTCTGAAGCAGGTGGAGAGGCAATACCATGGAGAGGGTTCTCTATCCGCTCCTCCATTGTAGCCTTTTAGCTACTATTGTCCCACCTTGCTTCCCCCTCCCCTTAAAACGAGGCTTAAAAAGGAAGCCGGGAGGGGGGAGGGAAAAAGACCCAGGCAGATCCCTCTCTGAATAGCTTCCTGCCCAGATTTCAACTGATTTCCTCTCCAATCCTCCGATGAACAGATCCCGCCCCCCTTTTTGGACTCTGGACCACCGGGCCTTTACTTTCCCCATTTATTGGGGGAAATTGGATTTTTATTGCGTCTTCCAGCTGCCCCATGCCAAAAGGGAAGCCAGACGGGCTTCTCCTAGAACCCCCCTACCCTTCCCCCTGCTCCCTACTCCCACTCAATCCCACTTCAGAACAGAGGAGCGCACTCTGGAAACGTGTGTTGGGATGACATGGGAGCACACCTTCTGACCCTCTGGCGCTCAGCCCGCAACACTCTGCGCTCCTCCAGCCCCGGTTTGCTGAGGAGAGGGAGAGCAGCCCTGATGCCTCCGCTGCCCCCCCCCACGGTCCCAGCCATCGCTGCCTGCTTCCTCAAAGGCATGGCACATTTCAAAGGTGGCACCTCGTGTCCGTAGGTACTGAACTTGCTGCGAGAGCCGGACCACCATCCAATTCGCCAAAGGGGGCACTTCTGCTGGGCCATCCCTCCCATTGGGCTTTTGTGCTCAGCGCTCGGCCGAGGGCGAGGAGCACTTCCCCATGCTGCCCCTTCTTTCTCTTGGCCTTGCCTATGGGAGGGAGGATGAAGGCCAGGCTTGGGGTATGGCCCCCACCCTGCAAGTTCCACCCCGCCATTCTCTCCCAGCCCTCTTTGCTGGTGGCAACACCAAATGTACCTTGATGAAGGCGGAATGCTATTGCCTCACAAAGGCAAGTGCAGGGATGCTTCGCTCCCACACTAAGGCTCTGGCTATCGTCACTGCTGTGACAGGGCAACAGCTGTTTCATTCCTCTGCTGTGACAGGACAACAGGGAGCCGCAGCAATGGGGTGAAAGAACTGCATGAGTTGCATTGTGGTTCCGCATCGTAATGGGCTTCAGGAGGAGGACGGGACCCCACCTCCCCCATTGTGAAGTGTGCGAGTGAAAAAGTTCAATCAATTCCAACTTAGTGAGATCTTTTTCTTTCACGAGAAGTTGGAATTGGTTGAGTGAAACTCATGGAGAAACGTGATTGGAGCTGGGCTGGGGCGACAGCGTGCATGTGTGCCCACAGAGAAGGCTCTGTGTGCCACATCTGGCACGCGTGGCATAGGTTTGCCATCACAGGGTTAGACTGATTCCAAGATCTGGAATAACTCTTGTTTATTAAAAAGTAGTGATATGGTGAGCAGGAAGACAATGAAGAGGATATGAAGTTTCCCCAAACTTTCTCAAGGTCATTTTGTAAAATTGGGATTCCCTTTCCCGTGCTGTATGGTCTACCAAGTGAAAGATTAAGGGCAGTGCCCACACTGGTTTTGTTCCAGTTATCACAAAGTGATTCCAATGAAGCAAAAATAGTTGCACATCTCAATCCTAGACTGACCAACATCCCATGCCTGAAAGTTATTGAGACCTGGTTAGGGAGGAACAAGCTTAAATTCAACTGAAGAATGAGTGGCTCTATGTTTTTGGCTATGAAATTCAGTGCTGTGGAGTCGGAGGAGTCGGAGTCGGAGGAAATTTTGGGTACCTGGAGTCGGAGTCGGAAGTACAAAAACTGAGGAGTCGGAGTCGGAACATTTATCTCCCGACTCCACAGCCCTGAGAAATTTCTATCTTTAGTTTTGAATGAGATATAATTTTCCCAGAAAGAATTGTTGTGCAATTTTAGGATCCTCTTAGATTCACAGCTCCTGCTTGAGGAGTCCATTGGTTCTTTTCCCCTTATATGTCTAGTGCATGAATTCCACCCCTTCCTAGACTAGGAATCCTTTTTCAGAATTATTCATGCCTTAATCACCTCACATTTGGACTATTGCAATGTGCTCTTTATGGAATTATAATAAAAGATCACTTAGAGCTGGACCAAAGTGTAGTGAAATGGACAGGTACTGACACAGTTCAATATCCCATGTAACATTCATTCCACTACTTGAGAGCCTTTGGTTATCAGTAAACTTCTGGGTACAATTCAAAGTGCTGGTTGTGACACATAAAGCCCTTGATGAAATAAGATTTCTTCTAATGTTTCAATTCCTGTCCAGTAAGATTTGACAGAGTAGGCATGCTCCAAGTTCCATATTTAAAATGGTGTCCATTGATAGGAGTTAGACAGCATGACTTCTCAGGCCAGGATGCCTGCCACCTGGAGTAACTTCCCCATGGAATTTTGTATTGCCACAATAGTGTCATTCTTTGAACAGGCTCAGAAGACCTGGCTTTTTCCCAAGGGTTAGGAAAGTCTTCTTTGGAATATTATTAATATCCTAGGTGTATTGGTCCCCAGATTATCACATCTCTTTGTTTTTATTGTATTGGATGTGTTTTTAACATGTATACCAACATTTTAATATTAGAAAAAAAATTAAAGCAATCTGTGTGAACAACAGAATTGTGTCATTTATATCATAGTAATTTTTGTTACTTTATACCTGTGCTGTTTTTTTGACTGCAAGTAGTTAATAATATGTAGGTGCTGCCATGTGTTAAATTTTTGTGCATGATGTTGCATAATGTTGATAAGTGATCTTGGAAGTGTAATTTGGACAATTTAAAGCAGCACCTGAAAGGCCACATGCAAAATATCAGCAGCTAGGGATTTTGAACTTTCTGCCTATTTATTCTCAGGATTATAATAAGATTGACATACTGACTTCCAAATGTATATTGGATGCTTAGGATCACACTTAAGGCTGTCACTTTGTTTTATAGACACACTAACATTCAGTGTTATTATATAGCTATTAGATTGATATTACTGTGAAATTTTCTTAGATTTTGGGAATTTTAGCTGGGTATTCAAGACAAAAATTCTGATCTGGGAAAGATGGCATAACTTGATAACACTTGTAATATTTTTATTCCACGGTGGCTTACTCTATTTATACCTTTAAGATCTTTTCCCCCATTTGGTCAAACTTTCCAATAGTATCTTAAATTTTTGGCTGTGGGTTAGCTTAAATTGGATGTCTTTTCTCTGTTCAACTTAAAAACAAGCCCCTAATGCAGCCAAACATAACATTTTATTCTAATGCAATATTTCTTTCCAATATTTGCCACCCCATACAAGGTCTTTACAATGTATAAAATTTGGATGTGATTCAGAGAGGCTTTTTTTAATATAATTTTTTATATATATTTTATAATTTCACAACTTTTTAAATATTTTTAATATATTCTGTTAATATTCCACTGTCCTTTTTATTTTGCCTTAAATTTTCTTGCAGGTTATTAGATTGAGTTGAATGTCCTAGGGACATTCAACTCAATCTAATTCCTACATATTTGAAAAAATGTAGTAGGGTTGCTCTGAATGTAATTATTAAATACTTGTCGTTCTAGTGTGTGTGCAAGAGGAAACTGGAAAATATATTTGATTCTCAAGAAACTAAATTTTTTAAGTTTTATAGAATGTATTTTTGTCTGAGTAAGAAAATTTTATAAGAGGAATTTGAATTTGAAATATAGTGGTTATATGTAATACGTGGAAATCACCAGACTGAATTAGAAAAAGAATTTGAAAAATAGACAGAGTAAAAGGTGATTTATGGCTATGTCATAGTGACAATTCCTATGCTGCTATACCTATAATTGATTGATTATGTGTCATCAAGTCAATGTAAAACTTGCAAATCACAAAGGTGTGTGGTCTGTCTCCAACCTGGTCTTGAGATCTTCTAGTTTTGTATCCTTTGTCACTGTAATTGAATCTATCCAACATGCTGGTGATTGTTCTCTTCTTCTCTTTGTAATCAGAGACAGAATGTCTGTGAATATTAGATGGTGTAGAACATGACCAAGAAGGTGCTGTTGCTTTAGTGACTTGCTTGATCAAAGCAGGAAGAGAGTGTGAGACTAAATAGCCCTTTGGATTCCTCTAGGCTGGCATTTTTAAGCTCGTGATCAACAGTCAGAATTTACTCTTGGTTGAATTAGTTACTAAAAATATACTCTTCCTCTACATAGTGCTCTAGAAAGGAGTAAATATTGGATAGAAAGTTAAATATATATGTTTTAGTGCATAATGATCTGCTGTTGTTCTTTAAATTGTAGGTTTTTGTATATGCCAGGTTGTTGTTACTTTTACTTATATAGTTTGTGAGCTTTTCACTCATATCAGCTAAAACATCTGTGCAATATAGTTGATGTACTTCTTTCCTCTAGATGTAAGTTTTTGAAATTTTATTCACGGTGACTTTGAGTCTTTAAAAAGCTACATGCTAGGCAGAAATTCAGTTGGTACAGCTATTCATGCCATGGACATTCTGTGAGCATAAGAGCTGTACTTGTTTAACTGTTGATTACATGCCAAAATTCAATGTCAGGAGACATTTGGCTAAGTCTGGCTTTAAAAAAGTTGAAGCACCAGGTTGTTTTAATGCATGATGAGAAACATGGGTGAGTGGGCAAAATATGATAGAAAACTTGGTAGGAGGTGAACCTTGTTGACCGGAATACTTGATGGAAGGCTTTTAAAGCCTAGCCAAAAACTTGTAATGAGAACCCCAATTTAATTTATCATAGATACTTTTTATAAATAAACTCCACTTTTCATATCCATACCTAAAATAGCCAAGTAAGCTTCTAAATAAAATATTTTTCCTTTTTACATGATTATTTATTGAAGTTATGTGGGTTTGAACGTATTTCCTTAAACATAATCATGAATAATATTTAAAGGCAAGTATTTACTATTGCAGGGATAATTTATTTAAATGTGCACTCTGTAAGAGGATTTCTTTAAAAAGAGTGCTTTCTGTTTATATTAAGAAAGTATTGGTTAATGTGAAATAGTCACCTTGGACTAATTTCCTATTTATGGCTTATGGTTTTGAAGATGTAAGCTACCTTTCTACCAGGCAGTTAACTTCTTAAGAATTTTTATAATTTTTATTTCCTCTTTAAAATCAAATTTTACTTGAAGTGCCATTTCCCTATATTTAATTCAACTTTTGAAAACTGAACAGCATGAGGAATACAATTCATGCCCCTAAAATACAGCATTTCCAGGCTGGTACCTGAAATATAGGAGTCCTCTCAATTTAGTGCTTTTTCAATTGCTGCAATTGTATAATTGTGAATTTTCTCGAGCGTGGCTAAGAATGCTTATTTTTGGAGTGGCATTTCACAGATGTTTGGCATAGAGCCTTTACTGGCTTGCTCAAGATGGCTGGCTCAATAGACTCATACATCTTCAAATTAAAAAAGTTTACCTTCTCTTTTCTAAAAGTATACTTAACAGATATCAGCTATGCATTCCCTTGCTAATGATAGTTCAATTTTTTTTATATCCATTATATATGGGGGACTCCTTCAAAAGTTTGGTTATCAAGGATAGAAGTTAAAGTAATGCCGCTTAGTTTTGATGAAAAAGATAGATGATTTAGCAAAATAGCAGGATAGTCTCTTAGTTGGTCCAAATCAAAATTGATACCAATAGGTAAAAATTGGGTTACCCATTCATTTAAGGAATATTAATTTGTATTTGTACTGGATCTATTACATACAGTTGCAAGAAAAAGTATGTGAACCCCTTGGGATTACGTGGAGTTTTGCATGAATTGGTCATAAAATGTGCTCTGAACTTCATCTAAGTCACAACAATAGAAAAACACAGTCTGCTTAAAATAATACTACACAAACATTAGATGTTGCCATGGTTTAATGGAACATAACATGTAAACATTCACAGTGCAGGGAGGAAAAAGCATATGAGCCCCTAGTCTAATGACTTCTCCAAGAGCTAATTGGAGCCAGGAGTGAGCCAATCTTGACTCCAATCAGTGTGATGATATTGGATGTGTTGCTAACAGCTGTCCTGCCCTTTAAAAACACACACCTGTTTTGGGTTTATTGGTTTCAAGAAGCACTGTCTGATGTGAACCATGCCTCGCAGAAAAGAGCTCTCAGAAGACCTACGATCAAGAATTGTTGACTTGCATGAAGCTGGAAAGGGTTACAAAAGTATCTCCAAAAGCCTTGATGTTCATGTGTCCACGGTAAGACAGACTGTCTACAAATGGAGAAAGTTTAGCACTGTTGCTACTCTCCCTAGGCGTGGTCGTCCTGTAAAAATTCAAGAGCACAGAGCAGAATGCTTCATGAGGTAAAGAAGAATTCTAGAGTGTCAGCTAAAGACCTACAGAAATCTCTGGCACGTGTTAACATTTTTGTTGACACATCTACAGTAAGGAAAACATTAAACAAGAATGGAGTACATGGGAGGACACCACGGAGGAAGCCATTGCTGTCCAAAAAAAACATTGCAGCATGTTTGAAGTTTGCAAAAGAGCACCTGGATGTTCCACAGCACTACTGGCAAAATATACTGTGGACAGATGAAACCAAAATTGAGTTGTTTGGGAAGAACACACAACACTATGTGTGGAGAAAAAAAGGCACAGCACACCAACATCAAAACCTCATCCCCACTGTAAAACATGGCGGAGGGAGCATCATGGTTTGGGGCTGCTTTGCTGCCTCAGGGCCTGGACGGATTGTTGTCATTGATGGGAAAATGAATTCCAGAGTTTATCAAGACATTTTGCAGGAAAACGTACGACCATTTGTCCGCCAACTGAAGCTCCGCAGAGGATGGGTGATGCAACAGGACAATGACCCAAAGCATACAAGTAATTCAACAAACAAATGGCTTCAACAGCACAGAATACGTCTTCTGGAGTGGCCCAGTCAGAGTCCTGACCTCAACCCGATTGAAATGCTGTGGCATGACCTTAAGAGAGCGATTCACACCAGACATCCCAAGAATATTGCTACACTGAAACAGTTTTGTGAAGAGGAGTGGTCCAAAATTACTACAGATCGTTGTGCAGGTCTGATCTGCAACTACAGGAAACGTTTGGTTGAGGTTATTGCTGCCAAAGGAGGGTCAACCAGTTATTAAATCCAAAGGTTTACATACTTTTTCCTCCCTGCACTGTGAATGTTTACATGTTATGTTCCATTAAACCATGGCAACATCTAATGTTTGTGTAGTATTATTTTAAGCAGACTGTGTTTTTCTATTGTTGTGACTTAGATGAAGTTCAGAGCACATTTTATGACCAATTCATGCAAAACTCCACATAATCCCAAGGGGTTCACATACTTTTTCTTGCAACTGTATCTAGGTATGTATTTAGGTATATGTGTACCAAATGATATAATTCAGTAACAGTTAATAAAAAAATTTCTTCAGATATTGATAGATGGGAGTCATTAAACTCCTCATTAAAATTTGGGGAAAGATGAATGCTCTCAAAATAAGAGATTAATCTATATTCTGAGGAAATTCAAATTTATATACATGGAAAATATTTTCAGAAAACATATCCTTTGTTTAGAAAATTTCTGTGGTACCCTTTGATTCCAAGAATATCTTTATAGAAAATATAATTACCAATTAATGCGGGATGATTTTGGTTTTTCATATCTGGACTTATATTATCATGCTTACCTATTATCTTACTTGATAATACTATTATCAAGTATTAAATACTGATTCAGGCAACTTTGTAATATACATATATAGTAACTTGTTGGATGGACAAGATCTAACTACTGAAACTCTAATACTTTTGGAAACAATTACATCCATTAGAAAATTATGAAATGTAATGTGTAAAAAAAATGTTAAAAAATGACCCATTTTTCCATGCCAAATTCTGCTGGGATTGCCATTGTTAAGCGATGCAGTCATGTAACATTGCTTTACAACTGCATTACTTAGTAATGAAAATTTCGCTACCAATTATCGTCGTTAAGTTAGGTCTACCTGTATTCCTTAATTGTCTGACAATTTTGGAGAAACTTTTTGACTTCAATGAGAACATTATCTGAAAATTTTGGTAAGTTAAGGAGGGATAAACTAGTATTTTAGAATAAAGTATATTGATGAGAATACATCTCTTCCTCCCCTTCTCATTCATAGGTTGTCAAGATGAGAAAAGAAGTGAAGAAAATCAGAGTTTTAACAATTCGGAAACTAACTAGGCATATTGCTAAACTGAAGGCAAAAAAGTAAGTTTAACTCTTTTTTATACTTTGACTTTTGTGTAGAATAAATGGGCCAAATATAATTGTGTCTGATTTCTGATCATGTAAGCTGCTGTATTTGGTGGAAGAAGGCTAATTCAAGGCAAACATGTCCTCATATTTTGAATGCTTTTAAAATATAAATTATAATACCTGAAACCCTATTTTGTGATACTTTGATAGTCATATCTTTTTCCTTCCTATGTGGATGGGTTTATCTTTAATGAAATTTAGATTAAATGTAGCAGTTGTCAAATATTGTGGTATTTTGATTTTTTGTTGTTGAAAAGAATTGGCTATCAGTCAGTCTCAATATGCTGGAAACAGGGTGGATAAAAATTGATGATTTTTTTTTTTTTAAAAAACATTTTTAAAATTTAAAACGGATTTTTTTAAATTGGTTTTTTTATTTTTATCAAATTTATTTTAATAAAATGCATTTGGAGTAAAAATCTATCTAAAGATAGTTTTCTATTTAAGATACATTAACAATTTAGTTTATTCAGCATGCAATGGACCTTAGTTATGTAGCATGAGACTATATATTCTGCAATATTGGGACTGTCGGTGAGTCAACAGCAGGTCAGAGGAGGAGCCACTGTGGGACAGAGATGACAGTTGCTCTTTAAAACTTAGCTTGTCGATCAGAAAAGTTGGCAGTTTGGTGGTTCAAATACCTAGTATAGATCTCCTGCGTGAGCAGGGGGTTGGACTAGACCTCCAAGGTACCTTCCAACTATGTTACTGTTATTATTATTATTAAATCAAGCCTTTTTACTAATGATTTAGATCATGATTTAAATCAAATCCACCCTGGCTGGAAGTAAGAAATGAACAGAGGCACTAATGATATGGACATATCTCACATTTGCTCTGTACTGGTTAAATATCTATAAATTGATACAGCATTTCAAAGAGCAGAATTATTTTTAAAAAATGAGTGTAATTTTGAACTACATACCAAAGAATTTCATTGTATGAAGAATTATTGATTTACCAAATATGGAGAACAGCAAAGAAAAGATTGCTATATTTAGGATTTTAATCTTGGATTGGTGAAATTTGTTCACTTTCAGTCTCTGATCTGTCTTCAGTCTTGTGGTATAACGGAAGGATACAACATTACTTTATGTGGTCAAAGATTAATGATGTGTTTTAAAATTGGACTGCATGACTTTTTGTATATGTAATACAGTGTTTCTGTGAATTACTTGGTTTTACTCTTTTGGAGGGAATTGGTTTTATGGATTTTGTTCTAACAAAGAGTGGGTGGGTGGTCTATATGAAAGCATAACATGTAAAAAAATTATAATGGCCATAAGTGACATTACATAAAATCATGTATTTTTTAAAATTTATTTAAAAAAAGACTTCATATCTCTGATTTTAAACATTGTACAATGTGAAAATCTTTAAGAAATAGTAGGCTATTACTTTAGTAGAACTCATAGTTTCCAAACACTTGGAATGTAATTCAAAAGAACATGCCGAGCAAGAACCACAATAAATTTAATACATGAAATAACTTCTGCTTCAAAGGGAGACATTATTGTAGAACACCACATCATATGAATATGGTTGTCTTTTGAGAAGCACATCTCTAGCAGTTAATTGATCTCATCAAGGTTAAAAAGATTCATAGGTTTCCAGAAAAAATAACATTCTATTCAAGCAGGTGAGTTCTAAATTAGGACCAGGAATATAAAAAATTGCAATTAAATTTGGAGATATTTTTGATAACATTGTAAATAAAACTATTGACTGGTCCTTAAAGTCATAGAAGCATCTAAAACTTAGCAAAGCAAGTACATGTAAACAATTACATAACTTTAAAAAGAACCCAAACATAATCATTAAATGTACTGTTATAGACATCTTTTCACGGTAAAAAGGTATGTATCAACATTAGGCCTGCATAAAATAACATCTTTTGGAATAATATACACACACACATGCTAGGCCTGAACATATTGCCCATGAGACACATGCCACACAGCAACCAGCCTTGTGCAGCCCACCAGTGTTCTTTGAAGTAACCAATTCATTACAGCCCGACATACCATCACCTTAGCTTTTGTACCACTTCTACTCTGTAGAGCACCTCCAGGCCTCACAGACATTGCCAGCTCTATTTCTGCTGCTGCGAAACAGCTGATTGGCATGCCAGTTATTCTTTGTGACACGTAATTATTTTTTAAGGTATCAATCTGGCCATTTCCCCTCTATGAGTTGGGCAGACCTGACAAACACTGTCATTTGCATGCTAGTAAAATAAACACTGAGGAAAATCCAACTCAGATTAAAGTCCTGAATGGAAAAAGAAATACTAGGTTTTCAAAACAGCTTTGGAGAAGACAAGAAACACAGGATGTTATAACCAATGTATAATGAATAATTGAAAAGGCCAAAGAATAGCAATAAAGTAACCTGACAGGGCATTGATTATGTTGATGATGTTAGGCTGTTGTTGATGTTAGGCTGTCAGGCCTTAGCAAAATGGGAATTCCAGAACATCTCATTGTCCACAAGTGAAACCTATCTATAGGCCAGAAAGTCCTAGTATGAATAGAACATAGTGAAACAGACTGACTCCAGGTTGGTAAAGAAATAAGAACAGGCTGCATATTATCCTCTTATTTATCCAACCTATATGCTGAATATATATTAAGTAAAGCAAGATTGGGAAAAAGCGAGCATGATTTTAAAATTAGAGAAAGAAATACCAATAATCTGCACTATTCTGATGACACTACTGCGATAGCCAATAATACAAAACCTCTGCAAGTTCTATTGATAAAAGTTGAAAAACAGGGTGGAAAAATGGGACTAAACTTAAATATAAAAATATAAATATAATAGTAGAACAGCCAACCTTAGAATTGACTTTAAAGCTGCTAAAGTGATACATATCTTCTGAGTTTTAGGATCAATCATCAGTAACATAAACGAGCAGTCAAGAAGTAAACCACAGACTAGCACTTGGTAGAGTAGCCATGAAGACCTTGGAAAAAATATTGAGATGCAAGATGTGTCTTTACTTACAGAGATCAGAATTTGGTGATATTCTATGGAAGTGACACTCTATAAAAGCATATATTAGATTGCAAAGAAACAGATAGAAAGAGTATTGATGCCTTTGAAGTTTGGTATTGGAGAAGATTCCTGAGAATGCCATAGTCAGCCAAGAATACAATCAAATGGATTGTTCAACAAATCACCCAGAGTTCTTACTCAAAACACAAATGATCAAGTGTAAAGTATTTTACTTCAAAAAGCTAGGTCTTTTTGAAGTTAGTCAGTCACCACAAGAAGACCTGAAGGTTAGAGACAGATCACTATGGAGGAAAATCTATGTATCTGTTAACAGTAGAGAACAATTTGATCGGATATAATCAGTGAATCATATACAGATGATCCTTGTTTTATGATCAGTTGCTTAATGACCATTTCAACTTACAATACATTTAAAGGTACTTACAAACCATCCTTAAAGTTAACACTACTGTGCCCTCCTGTGCAGTTATGTGATTACATTTCAGGCTCCTGGCAACCAGCTCACATTTATGATCAGTTGAAGCATCCTGAAAATAGTTGAAAATGCCCATTGAATATTCTGGATTTGCTTAATGCCTGCAATGGCTTGATTTACAACCATGTAAAAATGTAAAATCGAGCCATATCACATGGTGACCGGTTTAACAATCTCAGTGACTTTTAATGACCCAAATTCTGGACTCATTTGTCCTAGTAAGTCAAGAATTATCTGTAATGTTATGCACAGTATATAACATCAAGCATTCTTACAGTTTTAAACATAACTTATTTTATTGCCTGTAAAATAATATGTTAATTGATAAATGATAGAGTTTTGGAAACCAATTAGATGGCTTTTCAGAGCACTACTCCACATGACAAAGGTTGCAGCTTTCTCAGATCTTCAAAGGTAATGCTGTGAGCAAAGCATTTCCCTAAATGATTTAAGAAAGGTGGGGGTCATAGAGGATAAATGTTTGTGATCACATATGTAGGTACACACATTAATACAGTATGAAGTACATGCCTTTCTTTTTCAGGGGTACTAAAGATGCAGTGCTGAAAAACCAGAGACGTGCGCAAAGATTACTAGAAGAAATTCATGCCATGAAGGTAGTGCCATGCCTATTGTAAACAGCTCAAATTGCATGCAATTTAAATTCTACATATAGTTTTGAAACTTTTGGTTTTCAAAGCTTTTTCATTTAAGTGAGTTTGTGGCTTTAGCTCTTGTATATGCCAGGTTTGTCTATTTATGTCTGAGAAAGGACCAGACTGTAAATTTGATGAGACACTACTGTAAATTTGTATTTATTGTTTATTGGTATAATTGTCAAGGTGATAGTCACGTTTGATTTTAAGTGTTCCAAAATTACATTTTTCCAACTTTACTATGAATCTCAGACTCCATTCTTGAGGTTAACAGTTTCGTTAAGCGCGGCTGCTGCTTAAAAGCATGGATGGCCATTACAGTGGCTGACATCATAGTTCTTAGTCTGTTTCTTGCCAACTCCTTAAATTTTTGTGTGGTGGTGTCACTGCTCTAACGCACAAAGCAGCAACTGACAAAGTGGATTGAAACCATAGCATTTTTTTTCCTCCTAAGCTAAGGCATTCATTAGTTTCTGCAAGTCTTTTATTTCTCTTACACAGACATGATGGGCCATTAAGAGTCTGGCAAGCTCTCAGCAAATATTTTTATAGCAGTGAACTGTTAATTATACAATGTATTTGTATCATACATCAAAATATAAGAATAATCTTTGAGGTTTACCCTTATGATTAAACTGCAGGAATGTTCTTTTTCCCTATTAATGAATGCTTAACTTTGTGTTATAATTAGATCAGCAATGTTAATTTAGTTTTTCATAATAATCCTTGCAAATATTTCAAACTGAGAAATTTTAACCGGATTAATTAATAATAGATTAAAACAGTCTCTTCAAGTTTGTAGCCTATAGAATTAGTTAAAATGGTGTGGAACAGCTTTCAAAACAATACATATTGAGGATTTTGTATACTTATCGTGCTTGAAATCTCCTTTTGCCTGTTCCCCCCCCATCTAATTCGCCCTGTCTCTGCCCTTTTAGCCACCCTATGTTCCACCACTCCTGCTGTCCTGCGCGTCACTGCACGTCACCTTGCACTCCACCTTTCATCCATGCCACTGTTGCTGCACCATCTGATCTTTGGTCTCTTTTTCTTCCCACTATTGAGGTTCACCCAGCTCTTTGCAAAGCATCTGCTAGCCACATGTGGCATCTCAAAGTGCCATGCAGCATTCCTCATATAGCTAGCAGCAGTCTTGTGGAAGGCTAAGCTAGGCATACCTGATCAGCAACAGGAGGAAGAAGATGGCAGAGATCAGCTGGTGGAAGCAAAGGAATAGGGCAGGGGGGGAGGTAGGCTGTAGGATGAGAGGGGCAGAGGAGTGAAGGATAGTGGTGGTGCAGGCCATCAGGGCAGTAGAGCACGGGTCTAGGGCAGAGTGCAAGGCGATGAGGACAGCAGAAGTGGCAGAATGTAGGGCACACAAAGGGTCAAAAATGGGAAGAAGATAGGTGGATGGGAAGAGTTAAAGCATACCCAGTGACTGTAAATTTGGGCATGCTGCCAAGTGCCTAGATTTTGATTATATGACCACAGGGGCACTGCAACAGTCATAACTTTGAGGATCAGGTGTGTTATTACTTCAGCAATGTCGTAATTTCAAACAGTCATTGAATGAATACTCATTAACCAAAGACTGCTGGTAAAATGCTTTGTTATCTGGAGAATTTTAAGATATATCTCTACTATTGTTACTCATTGGGCAAGTATTTATGGCCTGCGTTTATTATTTTTATAAATAACTCAAGGCAGAAAACTGTTCTTCCTACTATTTTCTCAATAAGAACCTTGTGAGATGGGTTGTGCTGAAAGAAAATGACTACCCTAAAATATTGTCAAATTTTTAATCCTGCCTTTATTTTATGTATATTTTATTTTGTATGAGATACTGTGAAACTATCAGAGCAAGAATTGCAAATTATATTAAATTTATTTGGCTCAAATTGGTTCTGAAAAAAAAGTTTAGTGTGATAAATTGCAGATCAGCTGACAGTCATTTGGGAGTGTTTCCACTTCTTAAAAAAGCCAGCTGGACTGTTAGAGCACTCACCAGCATTCTATTCATTGCTACAAGATGAAATTTTGATGTATTCTAACTTTCTGATATGTGCAAATACAATTCTTTATAAAGAGGAAGTCCTTGATCATCTTAGACCATTGGACACAAGTGAAATTTGAAGTAGAAACACTAAAAGGAGAATATAGAGAGAATACCCATTTACAAATGGATGTAACAATTCCTGAAATATTAGAATGCTGCTAGCTATTAATTTTATTAACGCTTGTCCAGAATTCTAATGGAGTCCAAATAATTTTTTTAAAATTAAAAAGTACCTACATTTATCTGTCTGTTGCTATTATTCCATGCTGCTCATTTCAGATTGGCTCCGAGCAACTGATGTTTTGCAGCATGCCAGTTTTTAATATTGTTTAAATTAGTGTCATTTAAAAGCATGGATACACACCAAAAGATGATGTCAGTTGCAAGTAGCATGGAATATGAAGAACTATTGAATAGTCACTACTGTATTTAAAGCACATCGATAAATACTAGCCTCTTGAATATTTGTGTTACCCTCAGTTTGCTATCCAAAAGATATAGTTTATATTTAACTATATCAGATTTACTCTTTAAAATGCATTGCAACAAAGTATGAGAGATCTCTTCCCCTTTATGTTTTTATTAAGGAAGAATAACTACTATTAGTAAGATTTTTTAAATAAAATATTCAGCATTACTTATTTAAAACCTAGAAATGCCTGTTTGTGAGGAAACAACATGGTATAATATGAGCTAAGTGGATGAGAAAAATTGGGTTTAATTGTTTGCAGGAGTTCTTGAAGCTATTGGAACAGAAAAGTGTTTATAGTTTCTTCAGACTATTTCATCAGAACTGTATGAGGCATTTATATTAAAATACCAGGAACAAAGAACATTATGAACCTTGCTAGAAAATGGTTTTAATAGAATTTGCTGTTAAATGTTCTCAGTTAGTCTTCATGGATAATCATTTAAACTATGGTATTTCACACTATATTCATACAATAAAATGTAACATTAAACACTAGAGTATGATACTCCTAAAAAAACAAAACTTTTTTGTTTGTCTCTTAAACACTATTAAGAAAATGAAAACTAATTATTTTTTCTATGAACTCATCCCCCCTGGAAATAAATATTCTCTCATTATTTTTGACTGAGGTTAAGGAATTTTCCACTATTGATATTAATAGTACTTAAAAGTTAAAAAGTGACATTTATAATCACTGTCTTCAGTTAAAATTTGAAATAGATTAAGTAAATACTACAGACTTGCAGATTCATTATTTTTTAAAATAAAATCTATTAATCAAGTTCAACCTCTAGTAACTACATGATGAAATCTATAAAGATCTTTGGATAAGAGATACATATGTGTATATGTATATGTCTGTCTGTGTGTGTGTACACACACACACACACACACACACACACACACCAACACCAACACCAACACCAACAATAACAACCAACCAGTATTTGACTTTACCTTCTTCTGGTTATTTACAGTATTTAGATTGGAATTGTCAAGCTAAGCAAAAGCCCTGCAAACAGTTCAGTTCCACTACCAACCCACCCCAAATAATGAATATTCTAGTAATTTGGGAGGGTGGATAACTCTGAGCAAATTAATTTCTAATTTTGGAAACAATGATTTATATTTAAGATGGATGATCTTCTGTGATATGCAAATACAGACTTGCACTGATAAAAAATATTTGTGATCTACAAATATTTGTGATCGGAAGCACTAGGCCCCCCATGGCCTTCCCCACCCTGAGATACCTCATGCATCAGCAAGGAGTGATCACATTCAAGTTACGTGATTCATTATCTTCCAATTTTTTTTGTCTTCAACTTTTTTCAGCTCAGTAAAGTACAAAATAGAATTACAGCTTCAACTTTACCAACTTAATAATTACTTGCCTTTTCTATAACAGCAAACTAATCAGCAAAATCCAAAGTCAAGATATCATCTTTTTCTGTCTCAAATCAAAAACTGCAGAAAAAGTTTCCAGGTAGAAATAAAGCTGGATATATTCTTTCACTAATTAAAATAGTCAATTTTGCCATCTCTGCTAGTTCCATCACTTTTTCCATCCATTCTTCTGTTGTGGGGATTGACGTATCTTTCCATTTCTGCACTTAACATATACAATAACAAAGCTCCAAATCTTTTTTCCAGTTCCTCACCCAATAATACCAAAAGAAAAAGGTTTCAGTTTTATATTCATTTTAAGTCTCTTCTGCATTATAACATGGATCTGGCCCCAGGTAAGGCATATTTATTTGCCTTATCAAGGCTTCATATTTATTTTAAAGTTATCTACTAATTTTAGCTTTACCTCACACAGGTTTCAGATTTTTTTTTTCCTTTTATCCAGTGGTGAAATTCAGCCAGATCTATCCAGATCGCACGATCTGGTAGCGCTGGTGGCGGGAGGCTCTGCACACCCGCCTGGATGTCATCATGTCCCGTTTTTGATCCTCTGCGCATGCATAGAAGGCTGTGCATGCGTGGAGGTGTGCGCGAGCATAGCACGCGCACGCTCACATTTGCAAACCAGTAGCAAAGGTAAGTAAATTTCACCCCTGCTTTTATCCCTGAACCTATTTAGCTGTAGCAACCACTTCTTTCTCCGTACTTGTTTTTATAAGATTTTGTCTCCTGAACATTGGTTAGGTTAAGTCAACCAGATTTAGGCTGTCAGGTGTGGAAATTAAAGGAATAAATTAAAGGTAGTAAATACACTTTGTCAAATCTTCCTGTCTTTTGAAGGAGGATACTCCAACTCATGCCTGCCTTTAGAGATCTGAGGATTTTTTTCTTCAAGTACTGAGTATAGGAGTGGCTGACCTGCTGGTTGAACTTTTTGTTTCTTTTTTTTCTTCGAGCACTTGTATGTATTTATGTATATATTATACGTCTATAATATTGCATTTTTGTTTTTTTACATTCTGTTCTATTATAAGGTTCCTATAATTTTCACTTTATTGAATCAATATTTAAATCCATCAATAAGTAGATCAGCCAAGGTTATTAAGGGGGGGGTGTGTACACACACACACTTACACACACAGATACAGACACTACTATATTCACTTCAGTGGGTATATATGATTGGTCTCCGTCATAAATTATTTTTTGGTTAATGAATTAGTTAGGATAAAGTAAGTGAAGAGATGACACCATTGATGGATTGAAAAAAAGTCTATTTGGGTGAAAGAGTTTATGATGAAAATGATCCTTATACTCCCCCCCAAAGAAAAAAATTGAAAAAGAAATTAAGTCCTGTGAAGAATGCCAAAATGCAAAAATAGCAATTGGGGAAAAGCTTCCCCAGGACTGGGTATAAATGAATCCTAACTGCGATTTTGAAGGAGATAATAAGGACAGTACTTCAAATGCAAAAGAGAAGATACCATCCCAAGTAAATGCTGACTTTCAAAATGGGAGTATTTTAGGAAATAGAACATTTAAACATTATAATTTTGGCTTCTTTGGTTGCCCTACTGGATAATGTTATGACCTAGCTTTTTCCTTTTGCATAATTTAGTTTTTCTAAAGTTGATAGCCAAATTACTTTCCTGCAGTAGCTAGCAAAGAGCATTTTGAAGAACAGTAGTTTTTAACATTACCACAAAATTACTATCTTGTTCATTGATGGTTGCATCTTAAAGGGAAGACATTAAATTATAATTCTTCTATTTGAAATAGTTCCTTTAGTGATTTTGTCTAAAAAGCTCAGATCATAATTTCCAGTTTAGAGTTTAGTCTGAAGTCATTACATCATTTTCTCCTGGTGACTTCTTAAATGCTAAGTATTCAACATAAAATCCTTAATGCACGTTTGCAGTATTTATGAAGTATGATCCTATGTGTAGCTCAGGGGTGAAATGCTCCCGGTTCAGACCGGCTCGGGCGAGTAGGTAGCGATGGCGGCGGGCAGTTCGGAGAACCGGTAGCAAAAATCCCTGCCCGCTTCCCCCATGCCCAGCTGAGCCGCGCTATCATCAGAGCCTTTTTTTCCTTTTAAATGGCTCTGACCAGCCAAGCTCTGATATCCCAGCTGAGTTGCCTGCTAATCAGGCAACTCAGTTTGGACAAAAGTTTTTTTTCTCCCCTCCCCTCCCAGCCTCCAGCTTTCTTACCTTAGTTGCTGATCGCATGACGATAGCAATCCATGCATCAGCAAGCAACTGAATCATCCTGCCTGCAATCAAGCTCATTAGTGAGCAGCTCTTTCTGCCTACCTGCCTTCCTGCCTAGATTTGTGAACTTCAACTCCCAGCAAAGCTGGCTGAGGAATTCTGGAAGTTGAAGTCCACAAGTCTTATAGTTGCCAAGGTTGGAGACCCCTGTTCTATTGGGTAAGTTTTTTTCCCCTTTGGGAGCTTTAAAAAAAATAGTTAATTGGGTTTTTTTTTAGTTGTTCTTTTTTTAGACCTAGCCATTTAAAATTTAGGAAGTTTTAAATTTAGCTGCTTTTATATAAAAATAAAAATAAATTAAAATAAAATAATATTTGTGCAGCTTTCTGAGATTAGTGTGGTTCTGTAGTGTTTCACTCTACACAAACACACAAAATCTCACAAAGCTGTATGTGGAATTTTGTGTGTGTAAAGTGTGAAAGTTGTTGTTTTTTTGGGCTTTTTGTGGCTGTGTGAGGTTCCTGCTTGTTGCAGGGGCCATTTTTGGTCTAGCACAGCTGCTTTTACATTGTGGGTGAGCCTGTTGTGTTGTGTTTTGTAGGTTAAAAAAGGGCAAAGAAGTGACATTGACTTGGCCACGCCCACCCAGTCACCTTATCACCAAGCCCCGCCCGCTAATTAACCCACACCCACAGAACCGGTAGCAAAAAATTTTAGATTTCACCCCTGGTGTAGCTCCCACTGAGTTTGGTGGAATTTATTCTTAAGATTAAATTGAAAGTTCAATATATAGTTTAGTTTTCATTTATTGTAGTGTCAGATATTTAAACCTTACAGCAGAGACTCTCTTATGTTTTTAAAGAAAGGTAAAGGTTTCTCCTGACCAGTCATGTCCGCTTGTAGGGGTCGGTACTCATTTCTGTTTCTTAGCTGAAAGAGCCAGTGTTGTCTAAAGAGATTTTTATTGTCTATGGCCAGCATGAATATATGTGGAGGTGCATGGAACGCTGTTACCTTCCCACCAAAGTGGTACCTATTTAGTCACATTTGCATGCTTTCAAACTGCTAGGTGATCAGTAGCTGGAGTAATGGAATTCACCCCATTGCGCAGCACTTGGATCTTGAACCTGGGCTGTCAGCTTTCCATCTGACAAGTTCAGCATCTTTAACTGCTGAGCCATTGTGCTCCCAAGTTGCTGAGCCATCGCATCTTTAAGCTTCTGTTTTTAGATAGATGATTTCTATTCAAGGAACAGGTGGCAGTCACGGCTAGGAGAGCCTTTGCACAACTTTGTGTTGTGTGTCAGTTGCAGCCTTTCCTGGATCAGGATCCCCTGCACTTAGTCTTTCAATCCCTAGTCATCTCATGACTGGACTATTGTAATGCGCTCTATGTGGGGCTACCCTTGAAGAATATTCAAAAGCTACAGTTGGTGCAGAATGTGGAAGTGTGGGTAGTTCCCATACCACTCATGCCAGCAGAGGAGGTATGCTGCGGGTCCCATCAGTCTGAATATTCCATCTGGCGGGATTGAGGAAAGGATGGCCACCTTTGCTGTTGCTCCTGCCCTCTGGAACATCTTGCCCCTGATGTGAAGTTGGCCCATCCCTCCTATCTTTTCATAAGAGCCTAAAGAAGTGGCTGTGCCAGTCAGCTTGGGGCCCTAGTGAGAGATCAGCACAATGGAGATGGTTGATTGTGTAATAACAGATCCCACTTCCCACTTACTCCGCCCCCACCCTCTCATGTATCTTTGATTTTAAGGTTTCATTTTAACATTTTTTGTTGTAACTAAGATGTAACTGTAAGCCACCCAGAGTTACCCTATGGTAAAATAGGCAGCAAATAAATAAATAAATAAAATAAAATAATAAAATAAAATAAAATCTATTATTATTACACTAACACTATACCTGGATGTTTCTGATACTTTAAGAATGAGAAAACTTATATAGGTTTCTGACCCTGTTGGTGCCACAGTAACTTACAATGCATCTCATGATCTTCAAAGCAGGGAGGAGTTGCATCCAGAGTCGCTTGAAAAAACAGGTTTGCAGCCCTTAGAGCTCTTCCAAAATCAAACTGCAATTTTTGCGTGATTATGAATTTCATTTAATCAGTGCAACTTTTAATGAACTTTAAAGATACATTAAATTATCAAGTTAAAATTTGCACTGGTATACTACTTTTGGAGTGGAGCCTCCATCATGCCACTCGGGGGCTAACTGTAGTCATTGACCTGAACAAAGTTGCAAAGCTCTACCAACACCACTTCCTATTAAGAGATTGTTAATTAGGAGATGTAGAGGGACACAAGAATATTCATGAAACCATCTCCTTTTTCAATTTGTGTTGGCAAAGAGCTCTGAATAAAAGTTGTAAAATGTGGTCAGATGAACATGATTCCTGTTCTCAGTTAGATTTCTTAGATGGATAATAATAACTGCATTTAGTATAGGCATTGCATACAAACTTATCTCAAAGTAGTTTGATTTTGAAACAACCATTTCAGACCATTTCAACCATATTTCAAGATCAGGACATGATTTGAAAACTTTTCAAGGTTGGAAACATTTTACAGCTGTATGCTGTAATTTTATGGAGTTGCCAGAGAATTCTGAGATTCAGTGAATGTTGGACACTATTTCCAAGTGGGTTATTGGTTTATTTTTAAATTTTCTAGCCTGCTGATATAGCACTAGAGATGGATCGTGTCTCTGGTATTACTGGCTGCAGAATGGCATGCTGGGCAGAATGGCAGGTATTCAAGCAGCACATGATTCAGTAAAAAAAACCATTCAGGATCTAGTCTTTGCTGCTTTTGGAAAAGATTTGGAAAACTGCTGTGATTCACCGGCTGCAACTAGATTCTTATTGCTGTTGGATTTTAATAAGTATTTCTTATAGCAGTAAGTATTGTTTTTTTAAAAAAAGCTAGTTTTTTATTGCAATGCATTAAAATTAAAAGTATAGCAGAGTTTCAAAAACTGAAAATGGTGTGTTGATATAGCTGATTTTCCCTATTTATCAATTCATTACCTTATAAAGAAGTGACATTTTAACCTAAGTAGTATGCGAATGACTTGAAATATATTTAATATTGAGCATATTGAGAAATATTATTGCAATGTATCATAACAAGTTTGCCAAAGTAGAATATATTGTCTCATCCTTTATTATTATTTACCTTTGATTAGTGGGAAATGCTGCCTTTTCCAGGCCAGATAAGAAATTATTTCCCAAAGCTATTCTTCAGTGTCTGGAATAATGCCACTTCTAATTTTTCAACATTACTCTTTTAACCACTCCTCCTGCATGATAGAGTCATAATTCTTGATAAACAAGTTCCAAATATTTGGTACATAATTTAATACTACATTGACATCTTTAACATTTAAAGGTGATTGCATAAATTAAAAAAAAGAAAACAGATAAAGGGTTCCCCTGTCTAAGTGTGGCCGACTCTAGGGGTGATGCTCCTTTTCCTAGCTAAGGGAGTTAGCATTGCCTGAAGCTGCTTCCGTAGTCATGTGCCAACGTAACTGTACACCAAGGCACAGGGAGTGTGTTTTCTTCCTACTAAAGTGGTAGCTATTTAACTAGTTGCTTTTCCACACTTTCAAACTGCTAGCTTGGCAGAAGCTAAAACAAGGACAGGAGCTCACCCCATCACATGGTGCTTGGGTCTTGAATTGCTAACCTTCTGGTTGATAAGCTAACATCTAACTGCTAGGTTACCATGCCTCTCCCATATGTCTGCTTACATGCATTAAAATAACATTCCAAAAAAGTTGACAAATGATCAAAGAACCATATTGTATGGGTCAATATCACATGTTTACACCTCCAACAGGAAACATTGATGTCCTTCCTTTTGAATTCATTATTTAGGGAGTCCAATAAACTCATATTAAAACTGTTAATGAATCAACTTTAATCGCAAATCTGTTCATTCCATTTTAATATTTTTAAGAGTTGGAGCCATTGATACAGCATTATTGGAGATTCCAATTCTTTAGATCATATTTAAATCACTCCAAAATATTCACTTAAAAAAAAACTCCTGCCCTTTTGATGGAAATATGTTATGGAGTTTATTTTGTCGTAGATACACTTCAATATGAAAGCTTCCTGGGCCTTTGAAGTGGTCAAAGTGTCTGACTCATATTGAGCCATTCAAAATGCTTGTTGAAAGTGCTACCCTGTTGTGAACTAAAAGCTCAAATTTAACTTGAAATCAGGAAAAATCCTTAAAATAATCATTACATAATAATTGGTTTAAAGGCATAATCCCAGCTTCCACCCTTTCTAGTCAATAAAAGATTTTACCCCCTATAAAATAAAACTATATTTTTTTTTCTGAAGAATTAAATATTCATGAGTATTATCATCAAAACTGTTCTGTGCACAATATGATCCAAAGATTTCTGACAGCTGGCACTCCTGGAAATAAAACGCCTTTTACTGGTATATATTGTTCCAAACACTTGCTCTGATCCCAAGGCAAATAGGTAATAGCTTTACAATATAGCCTTTAGAATATGTTTTAGATTCTCCTATTCACCTTCTTGTTATATCTGACCATGCTCCTATTACAATAACTCTTTGATTTAAAAAGTTTATGCCAGTTATGGAAGGTATTTTAAACTGCCTTGTTACCAAAGGAGGGGAGAGCTCTACTAACAATAGCAGCTAGGCCGAACTGTAAGGAAGAAAGTATTTTCATAGACATTCAAGTCTCAAAAGTGCTTAAACCCAAGCTGTTTAGAAACTTTAATATCAAAATCATTAAGTTTGGCCATAGCAAACCAATAGTCAGTAGACCTCTTTCAGCACTTATCTAATTTGGCATCACACAATCATTTATTCTCATCCTGTCTACAGTTCTACATTTTGAAAGTCTCCTAAGCTCTTAAGAATCAAGTCAATATTTTTTTGCAAATGTCTTTAAAATACAACGTCTCCAAACTTGTTATATGTTGCCTATAATTCTTGGAATGTACCCTGTTTGCATATTTTTACATATTTTCCAACTGTTGGCAAAATGGGACATAGCCAAATGCAGGTCAAAGCATCTGAGAAAGTTTAATATAGCAGGGAAAAAGCACTGCTAATTGTGAAAACCATTAAGCTGAAAGTGATGTCTGCTTTAATAGTAGAAGTCTGTGTTAATATTTAGCAACACAATTTAATGCAGTTTTAGAAAAAGTACAAAAAGAAACCTTAGTCAGATTGACAGGAAGATGTTATGGATGATCCTAGTGCCGTGATGGTGAACCTATGGCATGCATGCCACAGGTGGCACGTGGAACCATATTGGTGGGCACACAAGCATTGCCCTAGTTCAGCTCTGGCACACATGTGCCTGCCAGCCAGCTGATTTTCGGGCCATCCAGACCCACTGGAAGTTGGGAAACAGACTGTTTCTGGCCTCCAGAGGGCCTCGGGGGGGGAGGCCCATTTTACGCTCTCCCCAGACTCCAGAGGCTTTCTAGGAGCATGAGGAGGGGGAAAAAGGCCTTCCTCACTCTCTCAGAGGACCTCCGGTGGCCAGAAATGGCCCATTTGCGTGGGGGTGGTGCTCATTGAATTATGGGTGTGGGCACACACACGCATGACCCCCCTCCCATGCTCCACCCACTTTTGGCATGTGACGGCAAAAAGGTTCGCCATCACTGTCCTAGTGGGTGTCCTCCATATTGATTTAATAATTCTACTGCCTCAAAAATTCCATGGAAGAGAAAGCTGACATTGCAAGTCAAATGGCATGCTGCTAGAATATTTAAGAGCAGCTGTAGACGGAGCACTGTAACACAGAAGACAACCTAGGAGATTATTTTTTACTAAGTAACCTTAATGCCTACTTCTAGTTATGTACCACAAGATATGTTAAATACTTTATGGAAAACTGTTTGCCTGGGGAAGAATTTGTTGTTCACAAAGCTGTAAAGGCAACTATTATAGTTTTGTAAAACCTTTTTGGATACAATTCATAATTATCACAGAATTAGTTTTCCCATTAAAAAAAATGCTATTGAGAGCCGAATGTAAAAGTATAAATGGAGATATTATAGAAAGGTAGTCAAAAGCAGCGGTCCTCAACCTTTGCAGTTTGGCGGCCTAGCTGGGGGTTAAGAAGGGAACCTGGCTGTTTGAGGTAGACTAGTGCACATGTGTGTGTACACATAGTTCCACTCACACAAGAGAGAAGCCTTTGGAGCATGGTTTCGCATTCCTTCAGGCTTCTCCGCACCAAAAGCTGAGGCCTGAAGCAGTGCAAAATTGCTCCCCCAAAGCCTTTTGTCCATTTGCAAAACCTTTTGGTGTGGAGAAGAAAAGCTTTTCGGGGCACAGTCTCATGTGCCTTCAGACCAGGGTTGGGTTCCACTTAACTTTACTACTGGTTTGTAATGGGGCCACCCATGCGCTCTTCTGTGCATGCGCAGAAGTGTTTTGATGACATCAGGGTCAGTGGGCGGAGCCTTCTGCCGGTTTTACTACCGGTTCTATAGAACTGGCGTGAACCGGGTGCAACCCACCACTGCTTCAGACTCACTGAGGCTGCCCAATGCTCCAAATCAGGTGTCGGATCAGGTGTCCTGCGCAGGCAGCCTCGGTGAATCAGCAAAGCTGAGCAGGGTGAACTTGTCACAATCAGCCTCTGCTCTCACCGTTCCACTTTTGGAGCATCAGGAGCAGGCCACATGCGCAATTCCACTCAAGCAAGAGAAAAGACTTTGGTGCGCCGCTCATGCAAGGGAGCTATGTGAGTAGAGCTGCGTGTATGCGCTGGCCCTCAGGCAGCCCAATTCTGAGTAGACCATAGCCTGGGGGCTAGGGACCCCTGGTCAAAAGAACTAGCAGAAGACACTGTCTATTTTGTGTGTGTGGTTCTATTGTTTAGAATTATTGTTCCTAACCTTGCATCTGTGGTCTCATGCCTTTGCGTCAGCATGCCTAACTCCTACCTGGCATTTCTGCTATCCACCACCCCAGTAACTGTTACAGGTCATCAGGAGTAGATAAAGGTGATGGAGCAAAGCTGCACTGGTTAGCATTTCAGCACCTGGTCTAGAATGTAAGCTTTACTTTGTAAGCAAGCACAATTATGTGTTTACTTTAACTAGTTGCACTAAACTAGGCAGGATCTATTCTTGAATCCTGTTTCTATTTACTTCTCTGGCCATTATCATTCCACAAGAAAGGGCCTCAGACTTTTTGAGTGTAATATCTATTTTATTTGCAATAAATTGCATTGCTTGAATTTCTGAGGGTTGTTAGTTTGAAATGTAGGATATAAATAATTTTAACAAATAATTATATTTTTGCTTTTTTGTGGGTTTTCTTTTGTTTAATCATTTTTACTTCATTTTTTTGTGTCTGTACTTACGTTTAACTAATTACTCTATTGACTGCTGCCCCTGAACAGAACACAGAAAAAACCCTAACATCTGTGTTGCTTGTTTCTTGCACTGAAACTGCTCACTGAAATACACAGAGGAAATAACCAGTTCTGTTATATTTTCTAGGAAATAAAACTTGATCAGGTTACCAAATCAGCACTTGGGAGAGAAATTGACTTTGGGATTATCTGTAAAAAGGTATGATGCTTTCAATTTTTCTTAAAAGTTGTATTTTTGTTTGGAAAGTCTCTTTCTACCATCAATATATTAACACAAGCAGAAATGTTTACATCCCTCTTAAGTAATAGATGAAGCTTCCCGGTGTAATGCATCATATGGAACATCTCCAGAGGCATATAGCAGTGTCAAAATGGTAGGCGTTGGTAGGCATTGTCAGGTGATCAAAATCTTGGCACCTTTTTATTTTATGTGTGTGTTCATGCACGCAATCATGCAATGCAAGGTTTTGATCATCTAAGTTGCTTTTGTTGTCATTGACCATCCCTGCATATGTCATTGGCAACATGTCATATCGTGTGTGTAGATGTCAATACAGAGTCTTCTTAGTACTGTTGTTCTTGAATGTTCTGGCTTTCTAGTTCCAAATGCAAGTTTTGGCATGATAGAATCTGTGACACGGTTTCTAATAATAATTAAAAGTCTCTTACATTTTTTCAGCACTCTGCAAAATATAAAAAAAGGGATAATTAGGTGTTTCAAAGAGTAGTTCTTTATATAACAGTTGACAAAGTGGTTGTCAATGCTTCTAGCTTTTGATGATCATGGGGAAAACTAGGCCATATAGAATTGGGAATAATCATGCACTTTTGCTTCAAAAATCAGTATCAATGTTTTTTTAAACTTTTCTCCAGCCTTACTTTTATTTTAGATGTTGTATGCTGATAAATGGGAAAAAAATAATTAATTGTCTTTAACTTAATTTAAAAGCACAGAAACATTTGAATACAAGTACAGCAACCAAAGTTGGGATTGGTAACTCTGTTGGTAAATCCTGTGGTCATTAAGCAGAAAATCATATGGTTGCAACAGGTTTATGTCACTTCCCATTTACTCGTTAAACAAAACTGCAACTTTTGATTATACTTCTGTGTTCTTCATTAACTTTGTTTGTTCCAAGCTAGTTGGGAAGTATCAAATGGGGATCACCTGACCTCAAGATGCTTATGACAAGATGTCACAAATGTGAGGATTGGTCACAATGTTTTTGTTTTCACTGTCATAATTTTGAATGGTTGGCAAATGAGGCAATTAGTAAGCGAGGACTATAAGTTTTTTATTGTTCTGAAATAACTGTTTTGAAAAATCCACCTATTCTCAAGAGTGGTAACGATTATGTTGTTTCATTATGTTTCGTGTCATCAGCACACAACTCAGTCTTTGATCAGAGATCCTGAGATTTCCAAATTTCTGCTTATTCCATGTTTCTGTTATTCCTCCTTTTTGTTTCTTTATTCAAACAAAAACAAAGCCAGTTCAATGTAGTGAGTGAGTCTAAAAGAAAGGTAAGGATGACCGTAGCACTATGTATCAGCCAATGGTATAATCCCTAGTTCCAGCAAAGCAACAGTATATATTCCATTGAACAATATGGGAGCTTGGATATATTGAATAATTGTCATGTATAATAACAAATAACATTCATAATAACAAACAAATTTTGTTATTAATATAAAATTGAAGAAGTTGCATGATTGTTTTTGAACATATTTGTAAGGTCGTGATTAGATCAATAACTCCAGATTTGGTCAATACATTTATACTCTGGTTTCTCTTCATATGTAAATATTTCACCTTTTAATTATTGAAGCATAAACAATTAAAAGAAAAGTATAATTTTTTTTAGCTCTTGAGAGTGAGTGGTTTGGGAATACATTTAATATAAAAAGAGAAAATTAGTTGTGCGGATTAGCAGGAAGGTACATTTTTTATATTGAACAGCTACCAAGACTGTCTTTGGTTACTTTTCCACCATCGAGATTACAATTGGATTGCTGTAAAATTAAGAATTTTCCTTTTTCCTAAAAGGTAATCTTGTATTTAGAGATTGATTGATTGTTGCAGTTATTTAGGACTCAGGCTCAGTCATATTAAAGATCTTGCTTTAATACTTGTATGTAGGTAAATAGATATTTATATTAAATTATGAGATTCAACTATATCAGGACATTTGTTTAAAAACAGAGCAATGTGTCACAGTGCATTCAATCTTAATGCACTTTTTCAGTGAGCATTACAGCTAACTGTTTGTCAAGTGATTTCAGAAATGTAGGAATGCAGTCTCACAAACCTGTATTGTTTTGATGGATTAAGACTCTTAACTTTGAAAATGTTATTTTGTTATTTTTCAAATGCTTTGAAAAATGTTGGCATTTCTTAATGCATTAATAACCAAACACATGATTACTTAAATAAACTCTTTACATTCTTTTCTTTAAAAGAAATGCATGTGTAGTCCTGAAGCCACCAAATAAATAAATAAATAAATAGTCAAGTCTTTTGACTAAGAGCTGGCTTAGCAGCTTTTACAGAATTGATGTAATCTTTAATATTGTACATACACTTTATATTGTATGAACATGGAATTCTATCACAGGTGTGGGTTTTGCTCTTTACTTGTATTTTTGCATCTAAAATGCTTGCAGTATGAAGGTGGAGCTTTCACTAGGGGACTTGGTTTTGTTTTGGTTTTTTGCTTGTGCTTTTAATTCTGCACACCTTTAGGGCAATATCATTGCTGGTTATCTTAGTGTTTTTCAAACTTGTCAACTTTAAGATGTGTGGACTTTGACTCCCAGTACGCTCCCAATGCTACTCAGAGTTCCTTGGATGCCAAAGTAATAATATCTAAATATTCTTATTTCCACAAATACAACAAAATTAGTATTTTAGAGATAAGTTTTACAGATTTAAAAGAGCTCTTTGATCTTGGCTGAAATGGAAACGACTGTGGATGTATAAAACCACAGTTTCCTGATAAATTTCCATGGCAAACAGATGTGAACTTTAAACAGAAATAGCTATGATTACTTTGGGAACATTGGTGATGAGAGAATGTTACATGGAAGTGTAAAATTTGCCTGCTATGACTAATTCTGTTCCAGTAAGGTACATGAATAAATCTTCTGATCCTCAGAAAATGTGTATATTTGAACTGTGCTCTTAAATATTTTCAGAGCAGTAGAATTTTTTTGCCTAATTAATATCTCCTCTCATGCCAAAGAATATATCTTTTAGCAAAACTAGTTCAAGAAAAAGTTAGTTATAAATATTCCTGTCTTGGATTACTATTTAAATGGAAGAATGCTTAACTTGAATATTTTGTTTATTTATAGTCTTAAGTTTCATTATGATCATAAGCTCAGATTCCCCAAGTGTGTCAATTCTGTTGATGATCATCTCATCTGCACCTTTTGATGAAGCTGCATGAATATTTCCCTTGCCATAACTTGCAGGTTGTCCACATCAACTTGCCCAAGTAGGAGAAATTTCCCCATTTTATATATCCTGCTCAGACACTATGGACATCAAGGCTGATGGCCTTAAAGAAACTCTGCAGTGACAGTTACAAGAATACATTTTAAGCCAAGAAAATGAAGGCATTAGAAAGAAAATCAAATTGATTGCACCTTAATTCCCTGGGGTATAAGAGGGAGAGTGAAGAGAAAACATAATTAACCTTTAAAGATTCTGTTACTATAGCCTATAAGAATAATCTTGAGACCCAAGAGCTTATTAGACAATGCTTGGATTGTGAGCAATTATTATTCTTTGATGCATGCATAGGGTTAGAAAATACTTATTTAATACCAGACATGGACAAAATCCATGCAGGACAAGAATAACTAATACAAAGAAATTATTTCATGGAGCTTTTTTGTCTGTTGTGGTAATGTTCTTGAGTAAATGTCAGGATTCTTTTCAGTTGAGTTTCAGGGAGGGACATAGAACCAAAACACTTCACATTTGTAGTTGACATCCGGACAGAGCCAGGATAAAGATGGTGGCTCAGTGGCTTAATGATGCTGGAGATGGTGTTTGCTCCAGTGGTTTGAGTCCTAGCACTGCATGGCGGTGTGAGCTCCTGTCACTCTTCTCAGCTTCTACCTTCCTAGCAGTTAGAAAGCATGTTATATGTGAGTAGATAAATAGGTACCATGTCAGTGGGGAGACGAACTGGTGCTTCATGTGAATGGTTAGAATCCAGCTAGTGCTGGATCTTCCTGGTTGCGAAGCCCATTTGCGAGGTGGTTTCAGTGGAGGGAAAGGGCCTCGGATGATACTTCAGGAAATGGTGCAGGGCTAGCTCACCCCCTATAGTGCACCTTGGAAAGCATGTAAGTATGAGCCAAATATGGCTAGCAGTTTTAGGCAGCCAAACTACTACTCTGCATTGTCATTGTCATCACCTGGCTGATACAACACCGCCATACTTTAAATAAATAAAATCAGTGGTTTTTGACACCATAGATAATGTTTTCTTTCTGAATTGATTCTGGAGATTAAGAGTGGGAGGCACGGTGTTCTAACAATTCTCCTTCCTCCATAACTAGTTGTATTCAGTGTTGATTGGGATGTAGGCTGCCAGTGCTTTTGTCACTCATGTTTAACATGAAGACACTGGAAGAGGTCATCGGCCAAGGTGAGGTCAGAAGGGAGCGGACCTGGCGGGTATTACGGAGACCTGGTTGGGCCCGGAGGGAGGGGTCCCTCTGGTAGAAATGTGCCCACCAGGCTTCCACGCAATCCATCAGCCGAGGTCACAGGGGAGGGGCGGGGGAGTAGCGGTTATTATTAGAGAAGGCCTTAGGCCCAGGGAGACCACTGTACCTCAGACAGCTGGTTGTGAGTCCCTCCTTGTGAAGTGGGGCCATGGGGTTCAGATGGGCTTGCTGATCACGTACCTGGCTCCCTGCCACGTGGCAGCAACCCTGCCTGAGCTACTCAACGTTATCGCCGCGGTGGCGGTTGATACCCCCAGAATTATGGTCATGGGGGATTTCAACCTGCCGTCCGTGGGTGAGACATCTGAGGTGGCTCGGGAGTTCATGGCTTCCATGACGGCCATGGATCTGACCCAGCTAATTCATGACCCTACGCACATGGGGGGGAAACACACTGGACTTGGTTTTTGTCTCTGGACAGTGGTTGAGTGATCTTGAGATAGGGGATATAGTCATCGAGCCCTTGTCATGGTCGGATCACTCTCTCCTTCGCCTTGACCTTCGTACCGCGGCACCCCGCTGCAGGGAGGCGGAACCGATAAGATGGTACCGCCCCAGGCGCCTGATGGAACCCGATAGGTTCCAGATGGAGCTTGGGCCAATTCCTGAGGTTCTGGCTCACGCCTCGACTGGAGACCTAGTGGCCGCCTGGGATAGGGCGGCCGCTGGGGCCCTGGATCAAGTCGTGCCTTTGCGGCCTCTGACCCGGCGCGGATCTCGCCTGGCTCCTTGGTTTACCGAGGAGCTGAGGGAGATGAAGCGCCAGAAAAGACGCCTAGAGAGTAGTTGGAGAGCTAGTCTTTCTGAATCGGACCGGACACTGGTAAGATCCCATATTAGGACTTACCTAGTGGCGATAAAAGCAGCAAAATGTATGCATTTTGCTGCTCTTATTGTGTCATCAGATAATCGCCCGGCTGCCCTGTTTAGAGTGACCTGCTCCCTGCTCCACCAGGAAGCGCGGGAGGACCCCTTGGAGGGAAGAGCCGAGGACTTTGTTCAGTATCTGTATGACAAAATCACTCAGATTCGGGAAGGTCTGGACTCTGACTGGGTAGATCCAGCGAGAGTGACGGAGGCAGGTCTTGAGACTGTTATCTGGGATGAGTTTGATCCTGTGACCCCAGATGACGTGGACAGGATTCTGGGTAGATTGAACGCGACCACATGTTTGTTGGACCCGTGTCCCTCCTGGTTAGTGCTGGCTTCCCAGGAGGTGACGCGAGGCTGGCTCCAGGGGATTATAAATGCTTCATTGGGTGAGGGTGTCTTCCCCGCCGCCCTTAAGGAGGCGGTGGTGAGGCCCCTCCTCAAGAAGCCTTCCCTGGACCCGGCAATATTGGCTAATTATCGTCCAGTCTCCAACTTTCGTTTTGTGGCGAAGGTTGTTGAGAGTGTGGTTGCGGGACAGCTTCCCCAGTACCTGGATGAAGTGTCGTATCTGGATCCGTTCCAGTCGGGTTTCAGGCCTGGGTACAGCACGGAAACGGCATTGGTCACGTTGGTTGATGATCTCTGGAGGGCTCGGGACAGGGGCTGCTCCTCTGTCCTGGTCCTGTTAGATCTCTCAGCGGCTTTTGATACCATCGACCATGGTATCATGCTGCACCGGTTGGAAGAGTTGGGGGTGGGAGACACCGTACTAAGGTGGTTCTCCTCCTTTCTCTCCGACCGGTCGCAGTCTGTGTTGACAGGGGGGCAGAGGTCGACCCCGAGGCCCCTCATATGTGGGGTGCCGCAGGGATCGGTCCTCTCGCCCCTTTTGTTCAACATTTATGTAAAGCCGCTGGGCGAGATCATCCGTGGTTTTGGAATGAAGTACCATCAGTACGTGGATGACACCCAGCTGTACATCTCCACCCCGGACCACCCCAACAATGCCCTTGAAGTGATGTCCCAGTGCCTGGAGGCCGTACGGATCTGGATGGGGAGGAACAGGCTCAGGCTCAACCCATCCAAGACCGAGTGGCTGTGGTTTCCGACGTCCCGATATAGTCAGCTAGTGCCATCGCTGACTATTGGGGGAGAATCATTGGCCCCCACGGATAGGGCTCGCAACCTGGGTGTCCTCCTGGATTCACGGCTGTCGTTAGAAGAGCATGTGACGGCCGTGTCCGGGAGGATTTTTCATCAGGTTCGCCTGATCCGCCAGTTGCTTCCCTATCTAGATCGGGACTCCCTACACACAGTCACTCATGCCCTCGTTACTTCTCGTTTGGACTACTGCAACGCTCTCTACATGGGGCTCCCCTTGAGGTGCACTCGGAGGCTCCAACTGGCGCAGAGTGCGGCCGCGCGGGTGGTGATGGCAGCAACATGGAGTTCCCATGTAACACCTCTCCTGCGCGAGCTGCACTGGCTCCCGGTGGTCTTCCGAGTGCGCTTCAAGGTTCTGGTTATCACCTTTAAAGCGCTCCATGGCTTAGGACCTGGTTATTTACGGGACCGCCTGCTACCACTAATAGCCTCCCACCGGCCAGTACGCTCCCATAGAGAGGGGCTCCTCCGGGTGCCGTCGGCCAAACAATGTCGGCTGTCGGCCCCTAGGGGGAGAGCCTTCTCTGTGGGGGCACCTACGATTTGGAACAAGCTCCCCCCGGAGATACGTAGGATCCCGGATCTGCACACCTTCCGCCGCGCGCTTAAGACTTTTCTTTTTTATCAAGCTGGCCTGGCCTAAATCTTCCCCCTTTTTAAATGTGGAAATTTTAAATTTTTAAATTTTAAATTCGTCTTATTTATAGGGGTATGGGTAAGGCGTTTTAAATTGGGGAGCCATTTTGGATTTAATTCTGTTTTAAACGCATTTTAATTGTTTATATTGTATGTTTTTTAATTTTGGCTGTTCACAGCCCCGAGTCCTTCGGGAGAGGGGGCGGTATAAAAATCTAATAAATAAATAAAAATAAAAATAAAATCTGTATACTAATAATACCCAGCTGTATATCTTGCATTTGGGTCAGCCAACAATCCCATTGAGGTCTAGTCCAAATACATAAGAGTTGTTCAGATCTGGATGGAGAGGATCAGGCTGTCTGCTCCTGATTGTTCTGGTACTAAGAACTTTGTGTTTAGTTCTGATGCAAATGCACTTTTCTGGATAGAACTGATGCTCAGTTTGTGATTATTCTGGACTTAGAACTCATGCTCAATGAAGGAATGGTGGAAATTTAATTCCCAGATTAAGATTTTGTGGAATTTTCTTCTATCTTTGGTTGAGATCCTAAATAATAGCTGGGTTCTCCAATGATGCAACATTGGTTTCATATATCAAATATGGAGCATAATCCATATAAGATCAATTACTGTAATTCGATTTGGAAAAACTACAGCATCCTTTTAAAGAATTGAAATTTAGATTGTCTAAATTCTAAGATGTGGAAAAGATAAAGCATATAAAAACAAGGTCTATTGAATTCACTTCAATTTATTTAGTCAATAAAATGTCAAGCAGTAGGTTCTTAGGTGTTTAAATTTACATGTGTTAAGAGACTATGTAGCTTGAATGCTTTGGGGAAAATTATTTAAGGTGCTTTAACAGAGGCAAAATGCACATCATTTTCCTCTATTGAAACTAGACATTCCACCACAAAAATCTCTAGGAGAAACTGGGACTTTAGGGAGCAAATATCAGCTTTTGGTTGAAGTGGTATTCTATCACCTTGAATAGCATATAGGCAGTTCTTAAGCAAGGTGACAGCTCTAATTTGGGATTGAAAGGTTCATGGACATAATGTTGAGCTTCGCAATACACCCTTGTTTCAAGGAACATTCTTGCAGAATCAAATACCTCTTTGTGTACTTTTCCCTTTTGTTACTATGTTCTCATTCAACATAATTTTTCATTTTCCTAATATAGCCCAGTTCTACAGCAAGAGACAGAGCAATTGCTAGATTGATATCTCATCCATTACTGAAGACCAAAATTGCTAATATTGAAGGTAAGCAGAATTCACTCCATCTCGTCTGTGTACAAGATTGTTTTCTAAATTTGCAGTCTCTTACTTTAATATCTCTTAAACCATACAACAATATGTCTATATGTTGTTAGCCTCCGAAGAAGAACATTTATGGTTGCCATACAATTTAAACATATTTTCATTCTGTTCACCTGTAGGAAAGGGTGAAGAACTCCAGAATCATCAAGAAAATTAGTTGATGCCCCAACTTCACATTATCCAAATAGTTGCAGTGTTTTTTGTGTAGAAATAAAGCTGTTATAAGTCATGCATAATGTTGCATGTATATCTTCTAGTAGAAGATTGATAAGCTACCAAACTTTTAATTAATATTTTTACTCTTCCTTGTGAAACTAAAAACTAATGAAAAGAACCAAGTAATCCCTAGTAATACTGTGAAAGTAACACAAATAGTACAAAAGACATATAGTTCATTAAATAAAGATTTTGTAGAGCTGTAAACTACTTAAACTTGTAGCTAGCAGGGTTGTTTTATAACTTCTTTACCATTGCTGTGCTTATATAGAAGTTGTTGCAATTTTTTTTATCAAACCTGAGTTTCTTTTTCCTAGCTGCGGTGAAAGACTTTAAAAATGCAAGACAGAAGCCAGCTAGAGCTATTTCTTCAATGGAACAACAACTGGAAGAGCAGCTTAATAAGCATCCTGAGGAGATCCAGCATTCTGTTAGTAGTGAAACAGTTAAACAAGCTGAATCTCAAGATAAAACAAAGGCAATCAAAAAAGCACAAACTGATAGGGGGAAAAAACATATTTTTGAGTGTGGAATACAGAAAATGGCAGATAATATGAAAAAATGTCCCTCATACACTTCTGCTATGCCTGACACAGAAAATGACAAATTAATTCATCAGGATCAAATTGGAAACTCCGAATATTCACAAGAAAAAATATATTTGAATGACAAGACGGTAGGTGACTCTGATGAAGATGTGGATAAAAGTGAGGGCAATAGAAAGGAGGAATGTTTTGATGACAGTACAGAAGAGAGGTTCTATAATCAGTCTTCCGGCACTGATGAAAGTAACAATAATGATGATTTCTTCATTGGCAAAGTAAAGAGAATGAAAAAAAGGAGAGCAGCTAATGCTTCACAACCTACAGAACAAAAAATTAAAACTATGCCACTAAAAAAAACAAAGGATCCACAACGTGACAGAGTATTAGACCCAGATTCAAAAGACAGCAACCAGAGTTCCAAAGCAGGGAAGCCAGGAACTGTGTTTTATCACGTATTGTCCGACGCTCAAGAACCTATAATTCTGAAAAGGTAGGAATATTTTTTTTGCACTGAAAATCTGGTCAGTTATTTATTAAAAGAGTGTTTTAAAATGTTCAAACAATAGTGTAAAAACAACTTTTTCTGATAATGAAATAGAAGAGAATAGTATCCTCCTCAATCTTGAGAATATCTTCAAAGTAGCATGTAGCAAAAACGAATTATGCCCTTGGGACTAAAGTAAAATTCCTTTATTTTCAGTGGGACTGCGTTTGTGTACTGAGTCTCCAGAGAGGAAACAGAAGGAGCATTATAGTGGGGAAGACAGATTCTAGTTAGGCCCAATAAACATAGCATTAAGGAACTACTATCAAAGAAACATGTCATTAAATGCATGCCTGTAATTTATGTGCTGCATATTTTAAGGTAAAATAGCTCTGCCTGGAGTTTTATTTTGGTGTTCTATGTTTTTCCCCGATAACAAAGTAAAACTGCATCTGCTCTCTAGGCCAGGGTATTTGTTTCCCCTACTGTCTGCCTTACATTATCCCTTCCAAGTTATTGAGTCAGTTTTTATACTGAAGGTTATTCAGAGAAACTGGATCTTATTAGCACCCATTAACAGATTAAGATCTAGATTAATTGTAGGAAACATTATAGAAATTAAGTCATATTTGACTTAGCTTGCCATGTAAGCACACTTATGTAAATAATTTATGCATTTATGTATGTACATTAGATTCAAAAAAAATTTAATTCACTAGCAGTGTTGTTCTTTGCTTGAAACTATTGTCTTTTTTCACTGTTAATTTTTTGTATTTTTTATTCTAGGAATATTAGAGGCCATTATATTAGAAACAGGGCAAGTAAGTGAGAATACTAAAGTAATATTCTTGGCATTTGTTTGGACTCACGGAAAATGAAATCTAGCTTTGCATTAATTATACAGTATAGTTAATGTTTTTATTCATCATAGGTTTTGAATTTTTTAGTATTGGTATGTTTAATAGTCTAAAAATTGGGATGTGCTTAACAATATTAAAGTTGTTTCTGCTTAATAAATATGAATGTATGTGGTTTACCATCAGTTTATAATACAGTATAATCTCTAATATGTGAAAAGTTATTTATACTTTCAGTCAATCCATTTTTATTTGATCATAGACAGCAAATGAAACAAGAATATCATAATTAGGGTAAAAACAAAAAAGTTCTGAAATATCTAAGAAGACTCAGGAAAAAAATATGGCATACTGTACAAACTATATAACAGTACTTAGCCATAATCAAGGAAATAAAATTTGATTTGTCTGACAATAGCAACTTAAGATAAAAGAAATCTGAACAGCCAGGGTATTAAGTAAAGGATGGAGATGATAATACTTGATGAGTGTCTGTGTAGGGAGGAGAGTATAAAATAATGTGTTTCATTGTCTCGATTATTTCTCTACCACATTGACAGTCTCTATTCAAAGGGAATCTTTCAGAATCTCCCTTCAATAAAGCCTGTTGGAAATGACATTGAATCTCTCCAAGGATAAAACCCTTCTAAATTTTGGAATTGTTATGCAACTAAGTTGAGTGCATAACTGATTGAGTAAATAACTGATTGAGTTACTTACACTTTATTCTTTGTTAATTTTTGGACAGTTTTTGAAAAAAATCACCCACAGAAACAGATGTCTAAAAGTTCGGCAGTAAAACATACAATTGGGAGGAACCCTCCACAGCAACCCCTTCATCCATCATGGGAAGCAAGAAGAAAAATGCGAGAGCAAATATCTCAAATTACAGCATTCCAAGGGAAGAAAATTAAATTTGAAGATTAGAATTTGATTTTTAAAGATGGCATCGCTGATTTTTTTTTTGTTTTGTTTTTGTTTTTTTGCAGTGTTACATATTGACAATTCTGCAGTATGTGTGTGAAGCCGTATAAGCTAAAAAAAAATTACTTTGAGGAAAAATAATTTTTCACTGCACAACGTTACTGTTTTGATGTTGGCACTTTTGTCAAAAATATTTTTAAAAAATATTTTTTATTGATTTTTACAACAACACAACATACAAAACATCAACACATCATATGTGTGTCTTTTTACATATCAGTTTCGTTCCTCTTTCTACTTTCTACATTCCCCATTTTTTCATTCTTTATTGCTTTATCTTTATGATTGGCTAAAGACTAGGGAAGGTAAAAGGGAATAAATGATGTGATAAATGTCAAAAATATTTTTAGCAAACATATTTTTTGTTTACTTATAGAGATCTTGCATAAAAAGATCAGTGGATTGATCACTGTCGACATATGTAGAGTTCCTTCACGGAGAATATTTTGAATCTTCTAAGATCCATTGCTGAGGATCTGCAAGACACTTATTAACCAAGCGAGGAAGAAGGAAGCTCCAACTAGCTAAATTAAAACTAAGAAGTAAATGGGTTTTTATTTATTCAACCTAAATTATAGCATTTAAAAGCTAATGTCAGCTTTGGAAGCCATATTAGGCCGGAAGCGCCAATGCTGCCATCTTCTCATGTGTGGGAAAGTAGGAGAGGGGGTTAGTAGACATAATAGTATTCTTCCTGTCGGTCAAGGTCAGGGCGATCCCGCATCTGGAGGAGGGGTCAAAGGGCTGGATCGGGATGGAACGGACGTTGATTGGAGCATGTGACCGACTGGGTGGAAAAGGGGATGGTTTTGGGAGCTTTGACTTACTGAAGGAAAACCCAGGCTTTTCAGATTCGGGTTTTCCCAGATGTGCTAGTTTGCCTATTTTAGTAAAGAGGACTTTGGAAAATGCTTGCTTCCGTGTCTTGTCTTGGAATGGGGGTTTTTCTGGAACGCTGACAGCTAATTCAGCTGCAAGGTTGATTTTGATTGCAAGGTAGATTTTATGGCTTCTTTGTTTGTTTTTGCCATTTAGCCCCTACTCAGCTGCTTCTTTCTGTGGTCATGGATATGAAACAAACATGTCTGTAGTCTGCAGAACAACTCTGATGAATCTTATGAAAGTAGACTGGTGCCTTTGAAAGATTATACCATAATAAATCTATAATTTAAAATACCACATTGCTTTATTTATGGCATGGCATATAGCCTTTTTGTTTAGTTACTATTTCCTGAACAAGCTGAGTGAATGGATGTGATGGCCTGATTAAGCACCATAAACTTTAAAACTAGAGTGTGCTTGACAGAATATTTGTGGAATATTCAGAAAAGGATTCTTCTAAACAGATATAGTTGATATAAAATCATGATAGTGGTAGAATTCCAAATGAAAATTGAAATGGAACATGACAACGGCTAAGTGCTTTTATTTGGCCTTTCAATATTTTGAGAATATAAAAGTATTTGCATTTAAAAATATTACCTCTACTTATCTAGAGTTGATTAAGGAACTGTAGGCTGCAGTTGTTGCTTACATTTTTTGCAGCTACCTATATTTTCCCGAAAATAAGACTGAGTCATATTTTCTTTTGGACCTCAAAATAAGCACTAGGGCTTATTTTTTGGGGGGGGTCTTATTTTTTTTCATATACGAAAGACCCACTTCTACTTGCTTGTGGAGGGGTAGGAGGCCGCGTGGCACACCAGTACCACCATTGCAAGGCAGAGAGAGTGGAGCTGCCCTACACATCCCACAGCAGCTTATTTTAGGGCCTCCGCAGCCAGGCCACCCCTGCTCCGATACCTGCCTTGTCTCGCAGCAGTGGCTCCTTCAGCCCCATATGGCAGGATCCCACGTGGCTCTCAAGGGTCTGGACCGACACCAGTAGGAAAAATGCCACATGCTTGAATACAAACTGGGTTTATTCAGCTGTACTCTGGCACACAGTGAGTTCATTCAGCAGCAAAACAGCAGTTCGTAAAATCTGTTTGAAGCAAGTCTGTTAGATGCAAAGTCAGCACTGGGAGCATCTGCCTCCCAGTGTCCTTAAATAAACGAGCCATGCTTCTTCTCTGCGCTGGTCTCGCCCTGGTGGTTGTCATGGGCTGAAGCTCCAGCCCAGCTGATTGTTGGGCCGGAACAGTTGTTTGGCCACGTTTGTTCCTTGTTTGGCCACATCTCCGCGCCTTGCAGTTGAGCTCCGCTGCAGCCTCTGCCTCTGCTGCACCCGCCAAAGCCATGAGTTCACTCACCATCAGTTCCCCATTATCATCGCTGTCATAGGGTTTTTGTATTCATCCGCCGGTATGTCATCTCCTGCCCGGGTTGCGGATGACGGTACCGCTGCCAGGGTTACCACTCTGGACTTTTCGGGAGTCTTCAGTGGCGTCTTCTTCACCTAGCTTAACCGGGGAGGACCGGCCTGGGGGGGTAGAAGCCGGACATTCAGCCACACGACGGCCTGGCTGGTCGCACTGGAAACATTTCACTGGAGGCCGGGTGATCCCCTCCCGGGTATCAGCCACCTGCCTGGGAGCTGTTCTACTGGCAATGGGTGGTCACTCCCCGATCCTCTGTGGACCCACACCAGCGTCCCCCATGGGCCAGCACTGAACTCTCCTCTGAAACAGCACTCCCACAATTCAGCGTCCAGCTCCTTGCTTGTATCTGAGCTGTAGCTATTTTACCACCATTATGAAGAGTTCTTTTGGGGAACATGGTCTTGTTTTCTATTCCGCATTCTGGAGTCCTGTGTTCTACCCCAAATTCCCAGAATTTAATAATTCCTTATTAAAGATTTAGACTGCATTTTGGTTGAATCTAGAGGAGACCTTGAGCATTTGAAACATTTTTATTTGTCATTTTCACATAAATTTGCAAACAGTACAAGAATATGGAAGTTCTGTGAAGAATACAATGTTAGTGTATGATTAATTATAAATTACTTCATAGAAAGATGTTTAGATTTTAAAGTTTTTGGGAAAATAAGATTTACTTTTTTCAGTTCAAGTTAAATACATAAGCACCTTTGTAATTTGTAGAGTGTGAAAATGTGTTGAAAATCACAGGATAGACCACTTTTAATGAAATGAGTATAAAACCTCAGTTATATCCAGCTTGAAATGATAGGAATGTATAGAAATTTCCATTATTAGTTTGTCATTAAAAAAAAATATTTTAATGTAGTGCATTATGAAGTATTTGGCACAGCAAAGATTTTGTTTTTAGTGAGTCACATAGATGGGTCAACCTCACAATGTGGAACACTCCTGTGACCTTTGCCACATTCAACGTTTCTTCCAGTTGAGTGGCCAAGTTGATAAGAAAAATGATTTAGGGTCAACAAAAATTCTTAAATGACAGCATCCCATCCTTCACAAAATAGCATCCTTTTCTATTCAGGCCTTTTTCTGGATTCTACACAGACCTTCTGTTCACATAATAAATAACAGATACTCTATGTTTAGACATGAAAATATGGTTTTATCATAAGAAAAATGCATCTTATACATTGTGATCCTATATGGCAAAGTTACTCAATTGTCAGGCCAACTATCTTTTACTTTACTAGAGAGAAGATCAGCAACTTTCCTGAGGGAGTGTCCTCTAAGTAGTTACTAGTGTCACAATACCAGTTACAGTTCCTTGCTACAAAAGTCTGGGTTTTTTTAAAAAACGAGTTTAGGTATTCAAGTGGTTGACATAATAGTGCAACATATGTTTATGTATGGTTGAGAATATGATCAGGACTGGCAGTTCAACATCTATCAAAAAGATGAGGCGGCCTTGACAAGTGGATAGGAAGCAGAGGTGGGTTTCAGCAGGTTCTGACCAGTTCTGGAGAACCGATAGTGGAAATTTTGAGTAGTTCAGAGAACGGTACTAAAAATTCTGACTGGTCCCACCCCCATCTATTCTCTGTCTCCGAAGTCCCAGCTGATTGGGAGGAAATGGGGATTTTGCAGTAACCTTCCCCTGGATTGGGGTGGGAATTTATATTTTATTTATTTTTATTATTCATATTTCTATGCCGCCCACTCTCCGAGGATTCTTGGCGGCTTACACCAAAGACACTAAATAGCATATTGCCCCCAACAATCTGGGTCCTCATTTTACCCACCTCGGAAGGATGGAAGGCTGAGTCAACCTTGAGCCGATGAGATTTGATCCGCTGATCTGCTGAACTAGCAGTCAGCTGAAGTAGCTGCAGTACTGCACTCTAACCACTGTGCCAGCTCAGCTCATGGAGCCGAATGGAGATTTTACAGTATCCTTCCCCTGGAGGGGGGTGGGAATGGAGATTTTACAGTATCTTTCCCCTGCCATGCCCACCAAGCCATGCCACACCCACAGAACCAGTAGTAAAAAAAATTTGAAACCCACTACTGATAGGAAGGATCCAGTCCTGTGATTTTGTCCAGACTTGTGGGCATGTTGCTTGAATGATAGAATAAATGCTTAATCTAAATGGATGGAACAAATTATAGTGCTCATTGGATGACGGTAAATTGCTAATTTTTTACAATGCAGTCATAGGTGTTCCAGAGCAGATTTAGGGAAATTTGCTCTAGAATGGAATCTCGTCACAGAAACTGGACAATGAGTTAAAAAACACCCAAATGTTTGGGATTCAAACTATAAAATCTTTCCACAAAAAATTATTTCATATATTCCAAATGTTACATGTCATATAATAGCATGTATATCGCAATTTAAGAATTCTATGTCAAGATGATTCAGTGAACGAGGATTTATACACCCATTTTGAGGAAAAATTTCAATCTCTTTCAATAGTAGTTGAACTACTATTCCTTAGTACAATTAACCGTGGTTCAAATTTGGTTTGCTCTATGTAATATCCTAAGTAGAAATTTGAACTACAACTTTATTTCCAAGATTGTATAATACCTGACTGATGCAGGTACTTACAGGCTTGAGTATATGTTCATATGAGCACATCCGTGCTTTCACGTATATATAAAATAATTCATTTTGATTTTCTAAACAAATATTTTAGAAGAACATTTTCTTATATGTTCATGAGGTACAGAGACAAATCTGGGTAAGGCTCATTTTATGACTTCACCTGAATGGGTTTTTTTTGTTTGTTTGTTTTTTTATGTAGCTAGAAACTGTAGATTTTATAATGGAACACAACATAAAGCATAACATAAAGCTTATGAGCTCAGTCTTTTTTTTTTCTGGTAAAAATATATCATTTTCAATCTGTTATCCAAGTCCAATTCATGGGAAGTGGTTTCTAAACATCTGTAATTCAAAATCTTTCCAACATCTGTAATTGAAACTCTTTCCAGTTGAGGGAAGGTGGGGGGAGAGAAAATGCAAAGCAGACTGCAAGAAGCACTGGAAATAGGCAAATCTGGTGTTTTAATATTCTAAGTAATGTATTAAAATACTGATATACTTTTTGGTTTAAGATTATTTGCCTGCTAATGCTTTAAAAATAGAATCATTTTATATGTAATCGGATTTTAAGCATAAATCTTTCCTTTAAAATGAAGCCTACTTTTGTATCTATTAGACAAAAAAACAAAGCTTTGGTATTTGTGGAAGCTTCATCTTCCCTACCAATTTGTTCCACAACTAGAGTTCCTTCCTATACTTTTCACAATCAGTATTATACGACTGCATATCAAAGAATTATGAAATTACTCTATAATCCCAGAGGATTTGGACACTAGTACCATTGGCTGTTGGTAACAAAAAATATTGCAAAAAGATTTTAGAAGATTTTCATGATACTATGTAGCAATGGGCCTACTGTTATTTAAACATAAATGTTTAAACTCCCATTAGACATGCCTCAACCATCCAATGAAATTGAAAGCAGCTCTTTGGATATCTGCTTATGCTAGCACCCTTTATATTTCTAAGAAGCACTTTCAAATATACTGATTTCCAGTAGTCAATGGAAAAGATATTTATATAAGTAGGTTAACTTCCTTTAGAATTCATTATTCTTTCTATAGAGTACCATTGTCTCACTGGCTTCAAAAGCTGAATAGCTGAATCAAACAAGCATTTCATTTTGAAGAAGTTCTTAATGCTTCAGAGTCAGATTAAAATTCTTTGAATATATTTTCTGGTCCTTCTTCTCATTTTTCAAAAGTGTTTACATCCTATTCAGTTTATAAAATAAATGCATCTCCAAACCTTGGGTATCAGTAAACCAATTTTCTTTCATCCTAATATCTACAGGAAAAAAGACAAGTTTATTATTAGGAACAGAATGCTGCACAGAAAATTACAAATAACAATTTTAAACATGCAATAAATATTTTTATTAGGAATTTTTATTAAATATTAGAATATGGTAAATTTCAATTTAGAAATTCAGTTTGGATGAGATTTGATTGAGTCATCAATTTTTTTTTAATCAAGACAATTCAATTTGAGGATTCAGATGATTCTGATTATATACACATTATTCCAATTAAAACTGATGAGTCAACTCAAAAATTCAAACTGGATTATTAATCTGAACTGGATTTCAGTTAATTTGCCTACCATTGTTAGGTAATTGTCTTTTGCTTAAATTATTTTTATGAACACTGCAGACAGAAGCACTAGACAGATGGTTCACTATCTGCATTGTCACGAATGAAACATCGTTCCTAAAAGCAAGGAGTAGTAATGTAGTAGCATCTTTTAGGAGCCTTTCAGAGCTGCTTTAAAAGCTATCCTTACTCATCTGTACATCTATATAGAGGTAGTCCTCGATTTACAACCACAATTGAGCCCAACATTTCTGTTGCTAAGTAAGACATTAAATGAGTTTTACCCCATTTTACAACCTTGCTTGCCATAGTTGTTAAGTGAATCACTGCAGTTGTTAAGTTAGTATCACAGTTGTTAAGTGAATCTGGCTATGAGTCAGTTGCCAAGCATCTGACATTTGATCGCTTGACCGTGAGGATGCTGCAATGGTTGTCATAAGTCATTTTTTTCAGACGTGTTGTAACTTTGAATGGTCAGTAAGTGAACTGTTGTAAATCGAGGACTACCTGTACATTCTACTAGGACCAACAGCACAGACAGGGACAGCCTTTGAAAGTGAAATGAACCTAAAGAATGCAGCTATTTAAACACTTCTAGGTTTGTGCTAATGTGCTTCACCAAGCATTTTTGAATGCTTTTCCCATACTTAATATCCATTCATGTAAATCTTTGGTAACTAATCTAAGTAGTCTGAGAAGACATTTATTCTTTCCATTTAAAAAAAAACCTGACTCTAAAAGAAGTTTAGAGTCTTTCAAAATAATTTCCAGTGTTTAAACTTTAATTCTGAGATTTCAAAAATGTCAAATTCTGCTAATAGAACTGGTGACATTTAAAGTCATTAACGAGCTGCAGCAAAAAAAGGATGGTCCCTCCATTGGTTCTGTAAACCAACCACTACTTCAAATGGATAGTGATTTTTTTCAATTTGTTATTTGATAAATAGCATGTAGCAGCAATAGTGATAGATGCCAAATGCTAAATTATTGAATGCAAATTAAAGATTAAAGGAAAACAATATGGAAATTGGCTGTAGAGAGATTAAGGCAAACGTTACATTATTATAAATAATTTTAGTTACTGAAAGATTAATACTAAATCTGATATGTACAAATGCCATGTTTAGGCAACTACTTAAATATTCACACAGAAACAATACAAAGTTTTCAGATATAGACATGTTGGAAAATGGAAAATACTCAACTTTCTAACATCTACATGGGTGTTCTCCTGTAAGATCATGTATAATTACATGATTTTGAGTGGAGAAGTCAAAGCGGGTCATAATTGTGACTATGGTCTATATTTTTAATAGATAGCTACTGTTAGGGATTTGTCAATGTGAGCTAGAAATAAAAGCAGCTGTTTGTAAAATTCATGTAGCAGTAGGGAAGTACCGATCCCTTTAAAGGTTCAAAACAGGATTTCTACATTTCACAAACAATCCAATCCAAGTATCATGCTTTGGCAAACAAAATTGAGTCTGGCATTATTCTAGGTTCATTCTAGGCGACTCAATTAAGACAGATTTGGGGGGGGGGAGGAAATGAAAGTTTGGCAATTTCATTTTTATAATGGAATGAATCTAACATGAAACCAAAACAAGTATAAAATACAGGCAGACATAGGCCCAGTTCCAGGTATGTGAAATCATAACAACACTGCCTGGCACTCCAAAGCATGTAGGGGCCCAGAATGCAACACCTATCTGCAACTCTAAAGCAGCCATGCCTTTTCCCAGGATTACATGTATTTCTGCACAGCAGTTGGATGGAAAACATCCAGCTGCTTTAAAAAGTTGCAGACAAGTCCCATGTGCTCTGGAGAACCTTTTTGGAACTGAATCTGAAGTACTACACAGCCCTACTTTGTAGGGATTTGGTTCCATAAATATGGCTTGCAAATGTAGTAACCTTTTAAAACAGCTTTATCTGTTTCCAGGTTCGATCCAAGTCATATCCCTGAAAGCAGATACGTCTCCTGTATAAGTTAACTCTCAATGCTGTACAGCCCCAATACGCCATGCCTTCAAACTCCTTCCTAAAACAACTTCCACCTTTTTGGGGACAATAAATGTTTTACTTTTAAAAATGAGTGTAATTTCCTATCATACCTGAACTTTTGGTGGGGGGTGGGGGGAGGCTTTGACTAGAAAGTTGTTATTCCCAACCTGGCATCCTCCAGATACTAGATGACAATTTCATTTACAAAGTATTTTATAAAGCAATTGGTTAAGGAAGGATAATTTGAACCATAGCTAGCTCAAAAAAAGTAGGCTCCCTGATTGTGTCAAAATTTATATTAAGATTAATGTAGAATTCTACTTAAGAGAATTCTACTAAGAGTAGCCATAGTATGGCAAAGAAAAAGAGTACATAAATCCCTTATAGCAGTATAGCACATAACTTTAATTAAACATTGTGTCTGACAATTTCATTTAAAAAAAGTACTTCATATACTTCCTGTCATTATAATGCACTTCTATCTTCATGCTACATTTTACTAGTACTACTGCAAAATACTAGAGAGAAACAAGAAAGAACTTACGGGGAGATTGTACATCCAGAGGCATATGCATGATGGCCTGTGTAACGGATATCACAACGTACAATGTTGTTGGAATAGTCTGATTCCGGTACCAAGTAACTAGGGTTGACACTAACCTACAAAAGAAATACATGCTATACTTTACAGGTTTCATATAATACTAAATAAGTTTGGGTTTTCTAATTAATGAAATGTGATTACCTTTAAAATGTAATTTCCAGGTTTAACATCTGTAATATCAATCCACTGGCAGTCTATATCAGCATTGTAGGTATCGTAACAACCAGGACTCAGCCCCTAGAAATGTAATGTTGATTTTTTTAAAAACTTGAGAGAATAACCATTTTAAAATACAGTATAAGCATATATTACTTGTAGAATAAAGAAATAGTCACTTTTCTTCTGTAAAGATTATTGGTTTATTTTTGCCATATCTGCAGCCTTCAACAGTCTTCAAATACCAGCAGATTTTTCTTCTTCAAGTATTTTATGTCTAATACTTGAGATACATGGCTGGTCTAAAAGCAAACAGTGACATCCATTGGAATAAGCTAGTAAAACAGATGCTTATGCTGCTATCCTCTAACTGCTATCATGCTTGAATACCCTGAATGGATAGCTCCATTTAAGCTACATATATAGTCTTCACAATTTCCGATATACAAGGTCCATCCCTTTCTCTACCATGAAATTATTCTAAGTGATATCTTGACTGTTTCTAGGGAAAGTATAATGTTTAGTCACAGACTTTGTGTCACTTGGCAAGAACAGTCTTGGCTACGGAAAGGAAGGTCATGGGTATATAGAATGCTGGCAGCTGAATATGTTTTTTAGATTTGGAATCAGACTGCAGTCTTCAGTAATTGCTGAGGAAAATGCTTCATAAAATGAAGCTATTAAAATGATCATGTTAAAATGAGATGGAGATAAATTCTTTAAAAAATTCAGAATATGATACTATAAGGCTTGATATAGTTGGTTACTTATTTGTAATTGTGAGATACATGCTGTAGAGACTAATTATTGCCGGCTGCATCAGACATAATATGCTTGTAAGTGGTGTCAATCAAAATATAGTCAAGAACATTGTTGAAATTTATTATGATGCAATACAGTTCTATCAGCTATGAGAAAACTGAAGTAATGCTGCTGAAAAATGTATAGAGGAACAGGAGGATATGTTTATAGCAAGTCAAAATAAAAGAGAGAATGTTAGTAATTTTCACCTGAACAGGACCCTAACACAAGAAATCTGAATCAAGATTTCATCTATGGTCTATTACCTTCACTATTAATGCTATTACTTTTAAATTTTAGGTAATATTGAAGCATAATTATTAGATTTTTGCAAACATAGATCTAGTTTGATGTAGATTATATAAAAATATGGTCTTTGCTGTTTCTTTCATTCAGCCCTTTACAGTTTTCTTGGCAAGATTTTGGAAGTGGTTTGCCATTGCTTACTTCTTAGGACTAAGATTAAGTGACTGGCCCAAGGTCAGTTTGTGACTGGCTTTGTGCCTAAGGTAAAACTAGAATTTATTGTCTCCTGGTTTCTACCTTAATACCTTCATCACTACACCAAACTGGTCCTGTAATACTTATTTGTAGTACATTATATATTATTATTTGATTATTTAAATTAATATTTAATAAAAATACTGTTCATGAAACACTGCTAGATAGTATTATATACTGTAAGTAAATAATTCATAATACTAAGGGCAGAAAGATCCAAGCCTAAGCTGATGATAATGTTGATATTTCCTTTAAGCCAATGCACCAAGAGAATTGAGCAAACTATTACAAACTCGAAGTTGATATTAGCAAATCTACTCATTAAAATTAAAGCAACTCTTAACAGCTGCAGGTTTTTTTTCAGGCTTATGTGGAAGTTTCAAAAAATGGAGCTGCTTAAACAAATCGCAAAAACAAAGAAAGCTGCTCTTGTGCAGAGTACAATGCACTTCTTTCACATCATTTTCAAAATATGAACAACCCATCATCAACTATCTCTGTCTACCAGCTAAGTCAGTATTTCTCAATTTCAGCAACTTTAATGCTGGCTGGGGAATTCTGGGAGTTGAAGTTCACCCATCTTAAGTTGCCGAGGTTGAAACACACTCAGCTAAGTAATTCTCTGTACCAAGCTTTAAAATGCAATAAATCTTTGAAAGGGATCTAGTTACTGATATATGTCAATATTAAATTGAAAATGAAAATTGTTTAAGGAAAGACAAATTGATAAACTTGAACATGATTATACTCAATTTAATCTGATGGTTAATCAATGAAAATTAATAGCATTCTGGAAATGAAATTTACTTAAAGAAAACTTCAAGAAACACTTACCTTGATTTGCATTACATATTTCAAGTGAGTAAAACAATTCATTTACAAACTCTTGCTATTTACTAAAGGACAGCTATATTCCAAAAGGCAATAGGATAATCAAGATTAGGTTCAAAATTATGCAGTCCTATGATTTTTATTTTCATTCTTTATTTGGAGGGAAGATTATCAGGAACTGTTGCCCATTTTTAAGAAAACTTAAACTTAAGATCCCCAGAGCAACTCTTCATAGATATAATTCTTTGTACTATTCTATTAAGGATACTGGTAGTCCTTGACTTACTGTATTACTGTAATTAAGCCTAGAATGATGGTTGTAAATTATTGTAGTCATAAATTGGGGCACTCATATGACTGGAAGTAATTTTCCAGCCTTTTTTGTGGACTTTGTTCAGCAAATACAGTGGTCATTAAGCAAATGTAGCTGGTAGCCAATTATTCATTCATCTTAATAGCAGATTTTTGCCGGAAACCGCAAATAATGTCAGAAACCAGCAAACAATGTTGCGAATCCCAGTCATGTGATTGCAGAATGTTGTGGCCAATCATAATGCTGACCCACCCAACATATACTCATGTGACCCTGGGGGCAGCAGCATTTATGACAGCCAGAGTGATTTACAGCCCATCAAGCACAAATTTCTTGGCTGTCATAATTTCAGTTATATAACAACTTGTCATAAAGTGAGGACTATCTTTATTTTACACTAATTCATTCTACCTGGCAATAGATTAGAAAGATGTTACTCACCATTCCTAAAGAAATTTAAACATCAGTTGTCATTCATTTTATTCCTAACTATTTTCTGGTAGATTAAGCACTTTAAAACTAAATCAAAAGATGTGAAACTGTTCATGATATACTTCTTTGTAATGCAAAGTTTCATAGTTTGTAGAAATTGATAGCTGATATTAATCTAAATTCTGTCTAAAGAATAGCAGTATTAATAATTATACATTACCTGTGTATGGGCTGTACATGCAAATCGCCTATAGTATCCATAGTCACAAGAAGTGTCTTCAAGACAAAAACTTGCTTTGTGTCCTTCAGCTACTCTACTGTGTGAGCTTGCTTCAAGTAAGTCATAATGACTGAATTCATCCATGCTATGGTAATGTCTGTTAATAAATTAACAAACAATATTACTTTAACTTATTGCACCAGGAATCAACATCTTAATAATAATTTGGGTCAACAAGGCAATAGTCAAAATAATATTTTCCCAAATTTTAAATATTGCAGTATTCAGTTCTATTAGGCAAATACTTTGAAGTCCAGTGATACTACTGTCTACATATTATAATTCCAATGATTATAATAAAATATAGCCTTTAAGAATGTTGTTATATGTTGTTTGTTTAAACAATAGGCAACTGCTATTTTCAAATTTCCTATTAGATTACGTAAGGAGCTAAATATGGAAAGTAGATTCATTTATTTTATTTATTTATTGGTTCGATTTATATGCCGCCCTTCTCCGGAGACTCAGGGCGACTTACAATGCGTTAAGCAATAGCCTTCATACTTTTGTATATACCTGCTTAGTAGGGCTTTCGGCGCTATTAGCCGAAAGCCCTACTAAGGCTTTCACTATTAGTCTATATGCACTATTAGTCTTGTTTTAACAATATTATCTGACTAAAATTATTTGTGTTACTCTCATAAATTTAAGATCCTTCTCTTTATGAAATGTTTCCTTTTTTTAAATGGATCTAGTAAAATATGCAAAATAAATTAAAATTAAGGTCTCAGGTCATCTTCTAGTTCTACATATATGCAGATAGGTTTGTTTGTTTGTTTGCATATTGCAGTTCTATTGTCATTTTATAGACTAGGGGAAGTGTGTCCACCATTTTCTATTAACAATATTATTGCTGTTTATGGCCATTGCATTAAGCTGCAAAAATCTGGTTAGCAATATATATTTTACTGGCCTCTAATTGTCACCTGGATTTTGGCAGCCCGGCTATGGTGGCCCAAATCTCAGACTTCCTTAACCAGATTATCTCCTAGGCATTTTGGAATTGCAGATCCTAGAAATCCGAGGCCACATATTTTCTCCTTACTCTGGCTGCAAATTCTTACTAGTTCTGATGTATCTAAAAAGCATCCAGTTTGAGAACCCTGAGATATTGAATAGAAAAAGAAATCACACACACTTCAAAATGAATTTCACCTTTATGATCTAAAATTATAAAGACAGCCAACAGGTAAGGATCAAAAGTTATATTCCGATTTTTGCTAGTGTTTTCATAATAAAAAATAACGTTAACCATTATCTTTGCAGTATTTTTACATGTAGATAATTCATATTTACACAGAAGGAAAAGGACTCCACATTAGATACCTTTACCCAGTAATGCCTCCATTACAATATTTAAATGTAATTTATCCTTTCTTGTCAATTAAATTTGATTGGTATTAATGTTTATACAAACAAATTAAGATGATTGGTGCCATGCACTTATTTTTAGTATTCTAGTATTACCGTGTTTACACTCAAATTAGACACTATTTTATATATTAAACTCAGCAATTCATTTTGATATCTAAAATACTCCTTTATTGAGCTATAAATCAAAGGAAAATGGTTATTCAGAGAAGATTCCAGCCTATTGACAATTTCTTCAGGAATTTCCTGAATTTACACAGTGCAACCCAGGAAAAGACAAAAGAAGCTGCCCAACAAATGTGATACACAGGCTCATGTTTGCTGCACGTTATCTTAATGTTTTCCACACAACAGCAACAAGAAGAGTGGAACAGACAAAAACAGTAAATAACAAAGGAACATAATTTAAAAGTGCCACATTGAACACTTCACTCACTGATGACAGCTGTGCCATTCCCATGAGTATCGTGGTCGGCTTGGTAAGAAATCTGATGTACCTTGATTTTTCACTCTCTGTGGAAATCTCAGAAGTACTCGGTTATCATAGTCTCTAACATCTGATCTGTAAGCTGAGCTGCAAGAATATGCATATGAAGAGAGTGAAATAGTTTAACAAGTAGATCTTAATTTAAAATGTCATATTTATATTGTGTAATTGAATAATTCCTCTTGGAATTTATCAGGCTTAATGCAGCTTTCATCAGTGAAAACAACGGGGAGTTAAGTTAATCAGGACTAACATAAATTGCAATGGTCCACCTTAAGCATGACTAACAAGGATTCAACCCAGTGAAAATCCACTCTTTTTAAGATTCTAAAGCTGCTAAACAATTTTTATGGAATGTCTACATTAGAAAAATATTGTGCAATATAATTGATGTTTCTCATTCTTTCTTGATAAGAGACATGGATATTTTTTTAGTTGAATCACTTTCATTTACAGGAAACGTGGAACTGCCCTCAGCAGTATAACAATCTCTTCGATATCAGTATTCATAACTTCAAAATAAAGTTAAGACCATAAAATATTTCCATTTTTATTTAAGTCTACATAAAATACAGCCAAACGCTATTGGTAGCCAGATTCTTTTGAACACTTTTTTCTAATTAATATTCTTCCTTTGAATAAAGTCACTGAGCAACTCAGGTTTCCTGTTTCTTTCAGAATTTATGGAATTAAGAACTAAGGAGAAATTTCCTGACAGTTAGAACAATTAATCAGTGGAACGACTTGTCTCCGATTGCTCCAGTACTGAAGGTTTTTAAGAGACTAGGCAACCAGTCCAATTTTTCTAGATTTGTTTCTTCCTATTATTTCTGTTGTTGACCGCCCCCTTGATTCTTCACTTTTTTCTTCCCCATCAATTTCAGCAGAATTCATTTGTTTTATCAATAATTTTTCTGATTAAAAGAAAAACTGAACAGAAAAATATAGCTGGAATCGTATGATATTCCTAGTTTCATCTGCAGTTTAATTCCATTTCCATTAAAAAGAAAATCCATATAGATTTACAACTATAACCAAGAAAAAGTACCTGCCTCAAGCATATTAATGAAATCTAGACTAACATTGCTTTGAATCAGTTTGAGTTATAAAAATCCATTTGAAACTTAGCTCTAAATGTTATTGGGCATTTTTTTACAATTGCTATGGTCAAACAAATCAAATATGTGTAGGTTGTCAGAGCTCTGTTCATAAATTAGATTGCAACATCTCTACTGGAACCAAGTCTCATTCAGTTCAATTGGGCTTAATTTCAAATATCTCATCTGTCTGTTTATTATTAAGCCAAGGATTTGCCAAGGATTCAAAAGCAGTGCTTCACAAATTAAAGCTTTTTAGCATTTAAGCAGTGACAACCTTTCAAACCTTGATGTCTCCTTTGGAAACTGTCCTTGGTGTTTCACATGTGTGCCTAGAAACTGTAGCTGTCTACAGACACATTACCTTTGCTATAGACGTCGTGTATCCATGCAGATTAATGGGCAAACAACTAGATACAGCTCTCAAACTAGCAGTACAAACCTTGTATAGGGCCCAGCTACTTTTAAGTTTCGGAGAGAGGTGCTTTGCAGGATTCAATCTACGTTGGCCACTGGGACCGAACACTTATTCTTCCAAGTTTTTGGGCTCCTGCTGGAGCCTGTCATCAAGGTGGTACTTTCTCTCCAGAATATGTGCACTGCGGTATCCTATGCATTGTATTTATATAGTTCCTGATTATGTGTAGCTTTTACCTAATTGGGGTGTTTATGTCTGGCTATTAAATCATTTTTGTTTCTTTGTGCCACTGCACTCTCGGCTCCTATGTACCTGATAGACTGGTGGTAGATCAGCACTTCTATTGACTGACAAGGGGCCCGTTTCTCAGGCTTCAATCATTTCTCTGGCTATTTTTGTCCCTGCTCACCCAATAATCATAGTACCTGCAAAATTGAATGTTCATTGTTCATTGCGATGTGAGGCTACCAACGAGACCTGAACTCATTGATAGCCTCACACTGCAGTGAGCAAGGACATGCATTTAATTTCCCAGCTAATATGAATATTGGGTGAACAGGGACAAAAATAGCCAGTGAAACGATTGAAGCCTGGGAAGTCAATAGTCCCTTGTCAACTTGGAAGAGTAAGTCGGTCCTGGTGACCGACTTAGATTGGATCCTGCAACATTATCCTGGGACACATATATTTACCTTCATTCCTAAGAGATGCTTTGGTTTGAAGGATTTCTGAGAGCTTTGCTGACTCCTACTATCATGTATTATCATAGCTTTATCCTAATGCATGTTTATGAAAGCCCCACTGCATTTAATGTAACTTACTTCCACATGTACGCATTCGATTACAGTTTCATTATGAAATGAACTGCACTGATTGTGATTTGATATCTGATTATCAATTAATCTAGATGCTGAAATGCAATGAGTTAAAAATAGAGTAGGGAGATAGCTGAGAAATAACTGCACATTACAATAATCAAACAGCAATTTAAAAATTACTTTCTTCTGTTGTGTACAAAGCAATGTGCTCAATAAAGGCTTTCTTTTCAAAAATTAATAAAGCTCTGGGTTAATGAAAAACAGATCCTGGTAAGAAAATAATTCCTAAACAATCAAAGCATGGAAACCTTATGTAGCTTGGTCATCAAGCTTTCAGCAGACATTAATAAAAACAGTATGTTTTATGAATTGGAATAGTAAAGGAATTTTCTCCACTGCTTAAATTCTACTGAAATCATGTCTATTTCCCTCTTGTTAAGTTACCAGTGCAATTCAAAATCTTTGATAATGTATCCTGGGCACAAAACAATAATGTTCAAACAATATGTGCCTCAAAAAGTTAATTCTTTTATAAACCTGTATTCTATAGTTTGGCCTTCTTCAATCTAGTGTTCTCCAAATATGTAAAGGTTACTAGAATTCCCAGTCAACATGGGGAAAGATTGAGATACTGGGAGTTGTACTCCCCCAAAATCTTTAGGGAAAGACTGAAACTTATTCAATAATCTTTCTATTCAACAGGTATTTTATGAGTATATGAAATCAAAGTCATCCCTGTACTTACCTAGCTAGACAATTCTCTTCAGCAGCACACCTCAGGTTGTACATAGACGTCTTTTGGACATAAGTGGCTGCTTGAATGTAATAAGGATCTGGCACTAAATCTGGCAACCCTGCAGTGCATCAAATCACACACAAATATACAGAAAATAGATCAGGCCCAGAAAACATCTACAAATTTTACTCTTGAAAAAAGCAGCCAAAGTTGCAGTTTCTAGTCATAGTGTGACAAATGGGAACCCTATACTGTACACAGTCATTTAGTAAGACCACAAATCACTTTTCAGAAGATCAAAAGAAACATTAAAATACAATGTGTCTTCCAGATTGGAACTATTTATACCACATGATCCTGTAAAATAGTTTTCTTATGTATCTTAAAGGCATTTTCCTCATAAGGCCACCAGCTGAGGAAAACAATAAGTTTGCCAGATACCAGAACTGTGTCTAGAACAATAAATTATGCTTGTTGTCTTAAGGCAACAATAGATATTCTCAAAAAGGCTGTGAACATCCATTAAGTAGGCTATATTAAATTACAACCAAACATGAGCCTCAAAATGAAGCCAACAACAGCCTATCTTGAATTTGAGTGTTATCTAGGAGACCTACATTTCTACTTTTCAAGTTTGGTTCAGTCCCAGTGCTGAACCTAACAGCACTTGAAATAATACAAGTAACCTTGACCAGCATACCTACAAAGCTTTCTCCTTGCCATGTTATAGTCACATCTAAAGTCAAGGGCAAGCTGATGAAGTTCTAATAAACTTATATGCAAAAGGGACTGGAATCCATCTAAGAAAATGAACCATTAACACTCCCCCCTCCTTATAAATTCCACTTCCTAATGGTTGCTGTTCTATTAGAATGAGGGTCCTCTCTCCTCGTAGCTCCCAGCATCGTGGTGTTTTGCATTACTTTAACTCTCAACATCTTATTTTTTAGCGCAAGATCCCGACCGACTACCGGGCGAGGGGGAGACTTGGGACCAGATGGTGATCAGCGGATGTGGGGCTGGCCGAGGTGAAATCCCGCAGGCTGCCGAGAAGGGAGGGACTTGCCACGCGGCTGGGTTGGATCTGGGGGTGGGGGGGGGGAGCTCGCTTTTTGGAGGGACACCGTTACAGACTCAAACGACTAATTCGGTATCTGCGGGCAGATATTTAAAAACTTCCTTAGAATAGACGTGCAATTCTTCACCTCGTTCCTTTTAAGCAAGCCTGCCCCGCCGCCTGGGTGTGACTGCTTGAAATGCGCGCCCTTACCGTATTGAAAATAGCCGGTGCCGTACCCCGGCCGGTAGCGGCCTCTCTGTCGGGGCTGCTCATAGGTATCATGGTAGTTATAATAAGGGTTGTCGTCCGTGTACTTGTACGGGTTGTACGGGTCGTCCCCCACCATGACGTCTCCGCGGGGCGGCTGCCGGAGATTGCTTAGAGTAAAGCCAGTCTCATTGCCCGTCCTGGCGGGGGCGCGCTCCGCGGGGCTCCCTTGTGCTCTGTCTCGGCCCCCGTCCGTGCCATTTCTGTCGGACGGTTGCTCGTAGCCGGCTTGGAACCAGTACTGCGCCTCCGGTTTTCGGGTGGCAGTGGCGCCTCTGCCTGCGGCGCTTCCCGGCGCCCTGCGAGGAGAAGTGTCGTTGCCCCTGAGGAGCAAAACGTGGCCGCCTTGCGCGGGCTCCTGGCTGACCCTACGGCGCGCGGGTTGATACTGGGAGCCGACGCTGAGGAGGCTGTACACCTGCCCGTTGTTCTCCCATTGAATCCGCTGCCTCCAGACGGCGGGAGGAGGGGGCGGCGGATTCCTCGGTGGCATCCCGTCCGCCGGCAGCCACAGCAGGCAACTCCAATAGAAACACGCTTGCAGCTGGGCAAGGCCCAGGAGAAGCGGAGTCCGGGAATGGAGGCGCATGGCGACGGCGTGGGTCTCTCACAAGCGAGCGGGAACTCCACTCGACGACACTGCAGGACTAGGGAAGGGGAGCGCGCTCCAAGGTCCCTCCCAACACTCTTATTCTGTTAGGTCAAAAGGAGCAGTTGGCGGCTTTCCTCTTCTCCTTTCCCAGCTGCAGACCTCCGACTTATTTTGCGCAAAGCGAGCGAGCCCACCTCGTTCTCTTTCTTTTCCTCCCAGTGCTTTCTTTTGCAGCGAGATGGGATTGGGGAGGAGGAGCAGCCTTCGCCTCGTCCTCGCTTTCGCTGAAGTCTGGAATGAAGCAGTGGGAGAGAGGGAGAGAATTGGAGGAAGGGCGGAAAGGGGGAGGAGATGAGGGATTTCAAAGTTTCTGGCACATTTGCAAAGTTACACAAGCCCATTCTGGCAGACGGATTCTCTTATTTGTTCACGTAATGCCATTGGAAACGTGCAAGCCCGGTCGTTCCTCTTCCTCTCTGGTTTTCCATCTTTTTTTCCAGCCTTATTTATCCCGGTCGGGAGAAACCCAAAGAAGACAAACAGCATCCGAGCGCCACTCTGGGTATTTAGGAGTCTCTTTCTGCAATCGGCACGCTTCTCGCCGTCTAGGGTTAACAATATGCAGGCATTTCACTTTCCTCAGACAATTTGGTCTGCCAGGAGGTGGGGCGCTGCCAAAATATGCAGAGAGAAAAATGCTATTAGATCACCACCACAACTTGAGAGGCCAGAAAGCAAAGTCAGAGAGTGAAGAAACATGTTTTCAGGGAAATATTTTCGCCGAAGTCATCTCCCACTGTTGGACCTCTGGTGAGAAAACTTGGTGGTGGCAGGATGAAAAAACAACTGCACATTCTCCTGCAATGCCCTTGCATTATGGCCCAAAATCCTCCTCAAATAAAATTGTGCATACCAACTTTTGTTTTTCCCTGGGTGAGTCACAAAAGAAGTTCGTGACAGATGTGAAGACATGAATTTTGCAAAGAGGTGTAAGTCAAAGTGTGTTTCCCATGGAACTGACCGTACAGCACATCAGAAATATTGCTGGGGTGGGTAGGAGAAATCATCAGTTTCAAACAGTTTCCACTTCTTTGGACCACCTCCAAGCAGAATCATGAACCTGTTTTTCTCAGAATAATTTATAGATGCTCTTTGAATCCAACTAACATATAACTTCTATTATTAACAGTTTTTATATCAAGAGTAACTCCATTTTGCTGGAATTCAGTCTGAGTTTGTTTAGACTGTCTAGACTCACACAACTTGCAGGTACTAGATCAAGATTTCCACCACATCATCTAGTCAACCTGAGATGGATATATATTACTGGCTTTCATCAATATAGAAAAAATAACTTATCCTAAGAGAGTGATGATCTCTTCCTGTGAATTTATAGATAAAGAAAAAGAATAGTGAAAAGGGCCAAATGATGAAGGCCTCAGCTTCCCTTCCTACACCAATGAAGAATAGAATCTCTCCAGAAGCAAGAAAGCTTCTGTAGAATAGTGACCAAGATGCCCAATCTTTGCAGATGGTCAAAAAGGACACCATGGTCAATGATTTTGAGTGCTGCTAAGAATCTCTAGTTTCTTGGGCGTTGAGGGGGACCACATGAGTCCTGCCACAGATCATCCACAAAAAAGAGTAAGGAGCTTTCCAATCCATTCCCAAGCCTGAACCCTGACTGGATCCAGGAATCTAGATAATTTACTTCATCCAGAATGCTCTTTAAATGCTGGGGTAACCTTGTCTACAATCTTGCCTATAAAGAAAGGTTGGAGATAGAAGAGTGATTATCTAGAACAGCTAGGTCGAGTAATTGCTTTTTGAGGTTGGGACATAACAAGTATTTCAAGATTGTAGCAGCATCACCTACTTTAAGGAAGCTTTCATCATTTCATTTATCCAACCTTGTATTACCAGTATTAAAATATCTGAAGACCGATCTTGGCAAAAATTAGATATATTTCACATAGAGTAATTTGTTCTCATTTACAGCTAAGTAAAGTATCACTGAATTTTTTTTTCTTTTTTCCCCTTCTCTACCTTGCTATATAGTTCACATGGGGATTTCTAGCTAAAGCTCAAGTCTAGCTGAACAGTTTATATGTGTATCTTTTTCCTGATTTCTTCAGGTCATTCATTTGAAACAGAATTGAGGAAAAAAATAATCTATATTAATACAAATAGCACACCCTTGTCTTTTCTATTAATACTAATCACCACACATAGAAAGCATCCCCTGGTTTTCTGTGCTACAGCTTCTGAGAAATAGTAATGGCAGGGATACACATGCCACATCTATTCCATATGTTCTCGTCATTGCATAGCATACAGTCAGTTAGTTTAACATGCTGTCTTCCACTGCATGAAGGAGAACCAAGTATGCTGACAAGAATTTCCTCCATCAACATAGCCGGTCTTTACTTTGCCTCATTAACAAGACTGGTATGTAACATGGTCCTAACAAATTACTGTAAAGCAAGTTAGGGTAGATTTACTTTGGAACAAGTTACTGGTGGATTTCCCTGCCAGAGAGGAAAGCGTCCACCAATCCCCCTCCTTAACAGAAGGTGAGGATATGGGTTTGGCCAAAGATGAGAGCAGGGATGCTGGATGGTTAAATCCTGTCTGCTTTGCTACGAAGGCCTTATCCGCCCCAGAGATCAACTATGGCACCTGATCCATGGCAATAAAATCATGAAGGGTGCAACTCTGTCAAATGGTTCCTGTGAGATACTGTGGGAGAGTGAAGAACCAGGTGTTTTAATATTTATCTTGGAAGAGGGAACTGCTGAAGATATACTGTACTACCAAAGAACCTTGGTAGTACAGTGGTCTAAGGCACCCTGTTATTAAGCTGGTTATTAAGACCAGCTGCCTGCAATTACTGCAGGTTCGAATCTCGCCAAGGCTCAAGGTTGACTCAGCCTTCCATCCTTTCTAAGGTAGGTAAATTGAGGACCCAGTTGTGGGGGCAATAAGCTGACTTTGTATAAATATTCAAAAGGATGAAGGCTATTGCTGAGCACATTGTAAACCGCCCTGAGTCTCCGGAGAAGGGTGGCATATAAATCAAATTAAAAATAATAATAATAAAAAAAAGATATGAAAAAAAAAAGTTTAAAAGAGACTCTGCCTTAGTTAACTCAGTGTAAATACGATAATAAATTATTACAGTTTTCAGGGTACAGCCAGTATTAAAGTTGCTTTCTTAAAATGCATGTCATTCTTAGTTTCTTGGTCTTATAGCTATGTAGCACTCTTTCATGGATCAGGCACTTGGAGGAGGCTTCAGTAAAGCAGAACATACTCTCTTTTCCTCTATATTGGAAAGCCCCTACCCACCTCCAATATTCTCATGTTTCCCCCTCAAGAACTCCAGTGCAGTATACTGCCAGATTGTATGCATAGAATATTTTTTTTAAAATTTGATTTATATGCCGCCCTTCTCTGGAGACTCAGGGTGGCTTACAATGCGTTAAGCAATAGCCTTCATACTTTTGTATATTTATACAAAGTCAGCTTATTGCCCCCACAATCTGGGTCCTCGTTTTACCTACCTTAGAAAGGATGGAAGGCTGAGTCAACCTTGAGCCTGGTGAGATTTGAAACTTGCAGTAATTGCAGGCAGCTGGTGTTAATAACACTGTTAATAACAGTGCTTTAGTATGCTGCGCCACCAGGAGTAGTAGCATTGGATAAAGCAAAAAGATTCAGCTAATTCAATGCCAACACCATTGATCTGCTGATACTGATACCATACATATGATCTCTCCTGGATGACATGTCAGCAGCCGTGTGGGAAAATCATAGGGAGGCAGCACTAATAGAAGTTGCAGGACTTTCCTGGTTTTAGCAGCCTAGCATCCAATAGGACCTGCCAATATACTGCATTTCAATCAACCTCTTTTCTCCCTATTGCCCTGTGCAACCTGCCAACCTACTCCAGGAATGTGGCACTAACTGGAGCAGGAGAATTATTTTCCTTCTATCTAAGTCATCGCTTTGTGGTGTCTTGAGACCAGTGGTGACATGTAAAATTTGTTACTACCGGTTCTGTGGGCGTGACTTGGGGGTAGTGGGGGTAATGTGACTGAGAGGGCATGGCCAACTTTTTTTTTTTTTTTACTTTTAGAACCATTTTTCGGTTCTAAATTTTTCAGCCGAAGAGGTTGTAAAAAAAATGCTTTTAAAAGCCTCTGACGATCAGGCAACCCAGCTGGGATTATCAGAGCCTTTTAAAAGTGTTTTTTCTACAACTTCAGCCAAAGAGGTTGTAAAAAAAATGCTTTTAAAAGCCTCTGACGATCAGGCAACCCAGCTGGGATTATCAGAGCCTTTTAAAAGTGTTTTTTCTACAACTTCAGCCAAAGAGGTTGTAAAAAAAATTGCTTTTAAAAGCCTCTGACGATCCCAGCTGAGTTGCCTGATCGTCAGAGGCTTTTTTTTCTTTTAAAAATTTTTTTCTACAACCTCTTTGGCCAAAGAGGTTGTAAAAAAAATGCTTTTAAAAGCCTCTGACAATCAGGCAACTCAGCTGGGATGGTCAGAGGCTTTTAAAAGCATTTTTTCTACAACTTTGGCCCAACAAGTTGTAGAAAAAATGCTTTTAAAAGCCTCTGATGATCCCAGCTGAGCCACGCAATCATCAGAGGCTGGTTTTTTTTACTTTTAAAAGCATTTTTTCAGCCGAAGAGGTTGCAGAAAAAATGCTTTAAATTTTTTTTTAAAAAAAAGCCTCTGATGATCGCACGGCTCAGCTGGGCACAGGGGGAGCAGGGATTTTTGCTACCGGTTCTCCGAACCACCCACCACCATTGCTACCAGATCGAGTGATCCAGTCCGAACCAACAGCATTTCACCCCTGGTTGAGACCCATATCAGCAGTTTACACATGGGTTGGAAGCACGTACATCAGTGCTACTACCATTCCACAACAGCTGCTATACCAGTGAGCATACCATGAAGGGGATCTGGAAGAGAAGAATATGACTTTGAAAAGTCATGTCTCCTGACATCACATAACCCACCTTTTAGCTCTTACTTTCAGTAGATTATCAAATGGAAAGATAACTTACACCAGCCCAAAGCAGCCAATAGTAGCTGGATATATCTCATCCCTGCCAATGTCAAAAGCTGTGATGGAATGTATAACAGACTCTGAGAAAGTGGAAGAGGAAAAAGGTTGCAGCACCTTTCCTTGTTAGGTATACATTGAAATTGCATTCCTATATAGGCGGTGAACCACTATTAATCACACCTGCTTCTGATGGTCTCCTCTAAATGGAATTTATCAAAGAGGAGTCCATCTTATCAAATGCTTGAAATGCTTTATCTAATGCAGTCAAGAATGAGGCCATCAAAATTAAGAAGCTTTTGTTTATACTAGGTGATGATGAGACCATGTCAATGTTAAAAGGTTTGCCAAAGTTTTTGATTGACAATGAGACAGATCATCCTATTTTACACAGGTGTCCCATCAAGGATAGGGAAAAACAAAATATACCCAAATATAACCCTCTGGTAACTAAAATAAATGCTTGCTTAATTCTGTATCATGCATATTACATAAGAATATAAAGTTGAACCGTGCACCATGGTAAATAAATATACACCACTATCCAATTCCTACTCACCGATATTTTGATAAAACTGAAAGCACTACAGTGCTTAATACCTTTAGTTTAATACACTATGTTCTTCCACCATTATTTTTTCACTTTCCAATTTTGCCCTCAGGTTCTCTAATGGTCTTCTCAGGGGGGTGAACTTTTTCAATAAGCCAAGGCCAGGTAACTGCTCCAACCAGCACAATACAGAAATCTTAAGCAACACATATCATTCCATCAGGATGCATCATATTGGCTGGGGAACATAAGAATTATAAACTAGATTGTTTTAAGACTCCAGTTCTAGGGGTGAGATAGACTTTCCAGATGAAGTTTCTCAAGATTCTCAACTTTTTTCATTTTGGTTACATAATTTTTTACTTCATGCTTTGTTCCTGCTTGCAACAAACAATGACTAAACCAAAGAAAAAGTGGGAAGTCTGATAATGCTGGAAAAGGCAACCATGAATAAAATAAGTGCTCTTTCTAATCTTTACATAAGTCTTAATAGTGTCATGTATAGCTCATTGTTTTTGAATGTGTAATGTTAGAAAATATTTCACTATGGAAATACTTTGCTATGGGATTTGAGCCTTAGCTGTCCCTTTTCTGATGACTTTACTGCTTATATGAAAATGAAGACAGCAATATCAAAAACTACCACTAGCACATTTTTACTATAGTGTATTAATTCCAATGTGTTCCATGTTTCTAATCAATATGGAATTTTCAAGTCATAGATCAAGAATAATTAATATATCAGCAATACTCAAACTGTATATTGCAAATTAAGTATATTCATTTATAGATGGTTTATCATTTCCAAATGAAGTGGGCGAAGTTCATGAGAATTTAGTACTCTCAATATACAGATTAAAGTGTTTACATCACAGGCTGCCAAACTTTAAAGGCAAATCACTGAACTCTTTTTGACCCACACTAACTCATTTCATACAATGTATGCTGCCTTGAGCTGCTAAGTGAAAGATAGGATATATTTAAGATAACCGAACAGACTGTGTTTTAATATTTCCATATAAAACACCACCATATTGGATGTAATATAGGATTATTATATTCAATTTAATATATGTGTGTATTGAATTTACAATTACTTGAGTTTAGCAAATATTAAATAGAATGATCCCAATGTCAAGTAATGCTTGCTAATGACATACCCTGTTTCCCTGAAAATAAGATCTTTCTGGATAATAAGCCCAATTGGGCTTTTGAGCGCATGCACTAAAATAAGCCCCCTCACCCGCAAATAAGCCCTTCCCAAAAATAAGCCCTCCCCAAAAATATTAACATGCATGCGCAGCCTGTCATTTCCTCTGGTTAGGGTTAGGGAGACAGAGCTGGAAATTAGGTAAGACAGCAAAAAGAGCCCCATCTTGCTCCATATGCCCCAAAATAATAAGACCTCCCCAAAAATAAGGCCAAGTGCTTATTTCGGGGTTCAAAAAAAAAATAAGACAGGATCTTATTTTCGGGGAAACACGGGTAGTTCGATATCATATATCAGTATTTGTATTGTATTTTCATAAGTTGGTATAATTGAGTGAAAAGTTATGCTTGTTAACACCCCAGTTTTTCTTCCTATTCATTCCATATTCATTTCCTCAAGCCTCTAAAGTACCTACTTACACATTCAAAGACTTAGGCATCCATAGGAGGAGGGGTCAAGCGATGAAATATCCATCACAATGCAAACTCAATTGTTTATGTATTTGCATATGATATCATAATACAAGAATAAAAGAGTAGAGCTCTTCTTTTCATGCACATTTCATCATTTCAGTGTTACCATAGTTGGGAATGGATGCTTTTGCCTCTAAAATGCTCCCAAACAACTTTCTTATGTGTCCTTCCACCCTAAAATATATTGGGATAAACCATGATTAATGCTTCATCCGCTCAGTAGAAAATCAGGCATATAATGGTAGCTTCAGAAGGGGAACACAAATAAGTTCTGGTGTGCTGGGTAGGTGAAATTTGAAAGAAATTTTGCACAACAGAAATAAGACAGTAAATAACTAAGGTAAACAACTAAATATGAAGGACAAATGAATACCTTTATCATTTTCTTAGATCCCAATCGGTGCTTTGCCAAAGGACAAGGAGAAAATCCAAGAAAATTAACTTTAGTTCTGGAAATTCAGGGATAAAGAGCTTTGGCCTGTGAACAAGAGAAATCTTCATCGGCTAAATTGCAAGGCTTAAAGCAAGTCTCCTTCCCCACCCCGCACCCCCAATCCCACTGCCTATCCTTTTTTTTCTGCTCCAAGCAAATCAAGGACATTCATATACAGCCAGAAATTTAAAATGGTAAAAACTAAAAACATAAAGAGTAATATTGGAAGAAGATTTGCAAGCCTAAAAGGACCCAAGTTCCAAGTTTCAAATTCATCTAATTTAATCAGAATTTTGGCATATGTTTAAAGCTCTCCAACTCTATCACATCATTCTTCTATAACCATTTTATTTGGGTCCCAACTTGAAAAGTGCAACTCTGGGTAGCTTGCAACAAAAAAAATTCCCCAAAATCAGCAATGTGGCCCATATTTCTACTCCATCCAATCCCTAGAACAATAGCAAAAATTGTAAAGCCTTTTTGAAGACCAAGTATGAAAAAGTTTGAGGGAAATCATTTCAAAGGTCAGGAGCCACTAAAGAAAAGGCACATTTCCCAGGTCCCATCAACTGGCATTCTTTCTAGAAAACAATTTTCTTATGTCAAATCATGCTTATGTACCTGTAGTTTTCCATATCATAATTACATGTTTAACATTTGAAAAAAATTAAGTGAGGGAACCAAAATAATTGTCTCTTATATTATGGTATTAAATATAAAAAAAAAAATTGAGAAGGAAATGAAGCTTTTTCTAGCTGCTATGTACCTACCATCTGGAAATAAGGCTCAAATATCTCTGCTAAGCTTCTGCTATTGCTGCTCTGGAATTTGCAAGCAAAATATGTTTTTCATTTTCTGAGCAGCACTTTATTTATTTTTTTATTTGAAAAATAGTACCAGGTGATTAAATCAATCATTTTATTTAAAATTTATTAAGGAAGAAAAAGGAATTTGGAACAAAATGATTGATTTGTTAAAATTTGCATTTCATATTGAATATGAACAGTCATTTTGATAGCTGATTCAGACTACAGTTAAGCATTTATCCAGATTCAACCCACTAAACACTATCCAGTATTTTAATTTCTCTATTTCTATGCTGGAAAGACTGAGCTTCTAGCAATTTGTATGTAGGTCAGCTGTGACAATTATCAGTGTCAGGAAGAAAATAGATGTGTTTGTGGTATCTCTTTGAATATTTTTGAGCTATATGAACTTAATTTATTCTATGATTGAACATGATCAAGGGGCTAATTGTGTTATTTTTCTACTCTTTAATAGAAAAATACTATAAAAAGGCAAGTAAGAGAAATCATTACATAGCAATAGCACTCATGCTTTCCAAGATTTCGTTCCTGAGCCAGGCTTTTGTAATGAAAATTTAGAATTATTTTACTTTAAATATTTATATCCCACTTTCCCTTTTTAATTGAAGATCAGTATCATCTTCTAGAATCACCTTGAATTGCGAGATGGGTGGCATATTCAATTGAATGATCAATCATAAAACTTCTGGTGAGGAAAATGGTGGTTTAGATACCACTGTCATTCTTGGTAATGTGATGGACGTTGACCCCTTGGATACAGAAGTATGGTAATTCTAGGAAATATACTTACTTTTCAGAAAGACCTAGATGCTTTTCAAGAATTGATATGATATTAATTTCTAAAAATCTTGCAAATAAGATTACTGTGATAGAGGTTTTATTTAAAACTTTTTGTGGCCACAGCCCCTGTCAGTTTGATATTTAAGAGAAAATCCACAACTTTTAGGAGACTAAATGAAATATTACAGAAATACTTGGTGGTCGATGGCTGCAGGAAATTCCATAAGAATTTTCCATTTGTTTATCCATTAAGCACAAAAGAAACCCTGGTTTAAATAGTACATTCATCTTTAAAATCCTCTGGATAAAAAATATTTGAACCCAATATTTTCTATCTTTGTCACACATCCACCCAAAATAATAATAAAAAAGTGTTCCTTCAGTTTGATTACATTTTCAACAAATATTTGAAGTTCCCATGTGCCAACAATACGTCATTTTATAAAAGTGCTCTTTAAAATTATAATGCAATGTATTTGTAAGACTCCCACCTTTGAGCATATAAAAGCTTGCTGCCATCATCAAATTTATATGCTCAAAGGTGGATGAATTTTTAAATATCTACAATGCAAGAATGGGTGGTGAAGCTGGTGGAATTGGCGGAAAGGGTGAAATCATTTTTCGATTTTTTGTGAGAAACCAAAAAGAAATAAAAAGTTGATTTGGGGATTTGATGGATAAAATTATATGTGACTATAGAAATAATGTAGACAAACATTAATATTAGAGTAAGGGTTTGATGTATTTTTTATCTACTGTATATTTCTACCAAAGAAAGTCAAAAGTCTTTTTCTATTTTTCTCCTTTTTTCTTTTCTCCTTCTTGCACTGTTATTTTTTTTCCTCTGACCTCTTTTTTCAAATTTTTTTTCTTTGCTTATATTTTAATTTTCTACTGTTTTTAAAATCAATAAATTTGTGTTAAAATAAATCAATCATGAACCATGAGTAAAAAGCTAATAAACTCAGACTTATTAAATTACTAAGTAAGGATGACTACAAAAAGAAAAAAAATGGCGGAAAAAATAGTTAAAACAATTAACACGCAGCATGGGGGAAAAATTTTGGTTATGGTATTGATTTAGAGAAATGGCAAAAATTGTGGTCACATAAATATAAAATGACAATGTCTACAGCATATAAGGACAATTTGTATAAGATGTTTTACAGGTGGCATCTACCTCTGACGAGGATAGCCAGAATGTTTAAGAATAAATCGGAGAAGTGTTGGAAGTGTAATCAGACCCCAGGAACTTATTACCATATGTGATGGACATGCGTAGAAGCAAGGAGATTTTGGACTAAGATACACACGTGGTTGCAAAAAATGACAAAGAAACATATTGACTTTAAACCAGAGACATTTTTATTAGGGATCATACCAGAGACATTTAATAAAGAATTGCAATATTTAATTGTGAATATCTTAACAGCGCTAGAATTGTATTTGCAAAAAATTGGAAAGGAGAGAAGATAATTACTGATGAAGAAATTATTAAGAAAATGTTGGATTGTGCTGAAATGAGTAGATTGACATTTGAAATAAGAGAACAGGAAGATAAACAATATTATTTGATATGGGAGCTATTTTATCAATAGATAGATAATAAAGCATGGAGATGAAATATTATATATGAAATGAAATTTGGATAAAACGTTTAAACACTTGTTTTTTGTTAGAGGAAAGAACATTTGTCATATAATGAGATTTTGAAAATTTTGAGAGCACGAAATGATGTTAACCGATCGAAACACTGTCTGTAATTGTTTGGAAGGATGATGTTTTTATGTTGTTTTTGTTTAAAAAATAAAAAAAAACTTTTTTGCAAAAAAAACCCCACAACAATTAACACGCAAATAGCAAAAAAATGAATTATGTAAAATATTTGTTCAAAAGCTTATAGATATGTTGCCCATCTTGGAATTTTGGAAGCCTGCTTTAAATGCTGTCACAAAATTACTCTTTTCCGAAATGGCTGTTAGGGAATATGTGGCCAGTTCAAAATGCCAACATATGCAAAACTAATGATTAAGATTGCTTTCTAACTCTCCCGCTTTGTGGGTTTTGGGGAGCTCGGCAAGCAGTTGGTGCAATCAATCACAGTTTCCGTCTCTCCGTGAATTTCATTTGGGACCTCTGTGAATCTCAATAGCTAGTGATATAATTAAGTTAATACATGAGTAAATGCAATATTACTTTGCTTTGACATATGCACATTTTCATTTTATTTTTAATTAAAGGAATCTAATAAAGAGGGTCATGTTCTTATTTAGCCAGAGCGAAATGAGAAATACATTCCTTCATTAGCTAGAAATAGTCCATGTTTTACTAGCAAACAAAAGAGTACTGAAAAAATGAGCCTAACAGAACAGTATCTTTATTGTGCTATTTAGTTTAACACTAACCCAACTACATATTATAAATCTGCAAAGAATAATTGTCTTTCTTGACAGGAATGTACAATTACCCTTTAAAGGACAACAAGTTATAGAACAGAAAAAGAGCACTGAAAGAGAACTTTGAGCATATCTAGTCCAGAGATTTCCGACCTATGTAAAAGAGCCCAGATTCGACCAAGATAGAAAGAAAACACATTTTCCCTCAAGAATCTTTACGTATTATTGTAATTTGTATCCAATATTATATTTATTGGTTATAGTAAGCTTATAAAATTTGCAATAATACTTCTGACAATAATTTTTATTTCACTAACATTAAAACACAAAGGAATAAATTGTATGGGAAATACCACAATTAGTCTTATTTCTCAGTGAGAAGTCTATGGTTCCATTTCCTGACTAGAATCTCAGGAACAAGTAAATTAAATTCTCCATTCTGTTGCAACATTGAATAAGCCTGACTGCCTCTGCATATACATCTAGAGATACCTCCAACTTTCTTCTTTGCTGTTCCCTTAACTTCCATAGACTTCAGGAGCTGGATCGCACAAAGGATCCTTCTTCATTTCACTCATGATACACTTGTCACTAGATGCAAATAATTGTCTTAGAGACCAACCACCTGTCAAAAACCGAATCTACAGTACAGAATGCAACAGCAGCAATCTTACAGATTCCCATGCTTCAGCACGTCCTATAACAGAATTTAATATTATTGAACAGCTTTTGAATTTTCTCTCAGTGTTTAACCTCCATTTAATTTTCTTGACTCTTTGTTCTCTGCTATATAGAATGAACTGTTCAGTTGCATTCATTGAAGGAGGCAGGAGGGATGAAAGCTGTATTACACTGCAGGTCCTGCCCACTGGTGGGTTGCCCCCAGTTCGCGCCGGTTCTATAGAACTGGTAGTAAAACCAGTAGTAGGCTCCGCCCACTGACCCTGATGTCATGAAAATGCTTCTGCGCATGCGCAGAAGAGCGCGAGCGAAGTGAGCACGTGCACTCGGCCCCGTTGCGAACCGGTAGTAAAGGTAAGTAGAACCCATCCCTGGTCCTGCCCCTTTCCTAGAGATACCCCCCAGAAGAAGCAGGTGCTGCAGGTGCCACAGAACAAGCTTCATCCCTGCATCCATCATGTCTTTTCTTAATCTTTTCTCTTCCCTTCACTCCTTAGAGATTCCTAGAACACGCACAATTTCTGGCTCTCCTCTTTTGTTCCAGTTTCTCTATTTACTTTTCTGGTTAAATAGGGGGCTTAAAACTGGATAAAAGCTCCACTTATAGCTTAACCAGTGCAGAATAAATTATACTGACACCATAAGCATTTACATCTCTATGTTTCTATTAAATTTCTACCATGTATTTGCACAAAAAATGTTGTTCAAAGAAGCTAACTATGAACAACAGATAAAAAGTTTTTTTTTAAAAAAAAAACATTAAATAAAGTTATAAGAAACGCAAGTAGGATGTATAATTTTTTTTATATTTTTTTTAAAAAGCAACATGTTGCAATATTTTCAGGATCAGACTCAATAAAGATAATAGGAGTTAGAGCTTTAAATATATTTCTTTTTAATTATGATAGGCATTCTATATTCACTGAATATTCAAGGTAGAAGCACAGAGAATGGTGAGGGTGGCTCCTTATATATACAAGGGGTGGAGTTAGGAATGGGAGTGGTAAGTTATGAATACATTAAAGTCCAAAGAATAAGTTAACCTCTGATGTTCCATATATACATTATTTACACATTGGAGAATAAGGCATTTACATCTGACAAATCCCCCTCTAAATGCCGGTTCGTTACACAACACCAATTACATTCTGATTCAGGACAATATAATACATATAATTTAGAAGTTAAATATTTGTGTTGTTTAGAAGGTAAGGGTTTTGTTAATATGTCAGCTAATTGTTCAGAAGTATCGCAATGTATTGCTTTAATGAATCCGTCTTGAGACAGTTGTCTCACATGCTTAAACTTTATATCAATATGCCTGGACCTTTGTCCAATTGCATCGGATCTGGATATTTCAATGGCCGCTTTATTGTCTTCATGCATAATAAATGGTAAGGTGGGTTTCTTCCAAACATCAGTGATCAGATCATTGAACCATACAAGGTTATTTGCAGCCTTGGACAAACAAACATATTCCGCTTCTGTAGTAGAAGTGGCTACTAGTTCTTGTTTACCAGTATACCAGTAAACTGGACAATCATTCAATAGAAAAACATAACCAGAAGTACTCTTTCTGCATGATGTATCACCAGCCCAATCTGCATCAGCATAACAAGTAATTTTTGGTTCTCTGTCATTATTGGGTTCCAACATTAAACAAAAATCTAATGTACCCTTCAGATATCTTAGAATTCTTTTGACAGCTTCCCAATGATACAAGGTTGGTTTACTAACATATCTTGACAATAGATTGAGAGGTAATGCAATATCTGGCCTAGTCCAATTAGATATATAAAGGAGTGAACCTATAACTGATCTGTAAAATGTGTTGTCTTTAAATTCAGGGGAAGATTCATCAGTGTTTCTAAGAAAATCAGTTTGCATAGGGGTGTCACAGGTTTTGGCATTATTTAAGTTACATTTGTTTAGGAGTTCGATGATTTTATCTTTCTGTGTAAGTTTGAATCCCCTTTTAGTTTTGTTAATTTGCACACCAAGGTATTTATTCACTTTACCCAGAGATTTCAGTGAGAAGTGTTCATTTAACTTATTTACAAAGATTTCCCTGCTCTCTTTATGCTTTCCAATGTATAAAATATCGTCCACGTAAATTAATACAAATTCAATATGATCATTACTCTTTTTTACAAAGAAACAGTTATCAGCAGTGGTGGCGTTGAAATCCATGGTCTTAAGTACTTTTACCAAGCAATCGTACCATCTTTTGCCGGATTGCTTTAATCCGTACAGACTCTTATTTAATAACCAAATTTCGTTCTTATTAGTGTATTGACTGTGTGGTGCTCTTACATATATTTCCTTATCTAATTTTGCATGTAAGTATGCGGTCTGTATGTCATATTGGAATACGTCCAGATTGAGTGCAGATGCTACTACAAGGGCTGTTTTGACACTCTCTGTTCTCACTGTGGGTGAATATGTATCAGTATAGTCTTCTGGATATTTTTGTGCATAGCCTTGTGCAACTAGTCTAGCCTTGTATAAGGTATTGCCTCCTTCTAAGTTCTTAATTTTATAAATCCACCTGGTACCTATAATTGTTTTATCCTTAGGTGCGATCGCAGGTGTGAATACATTTAATCCTTGTAAACTTTCCATCTCTTTTTCCATAGCTAGTTCCCATTTTTCTCTTTCTTCATGTGGAAGTTTCAATACTTCTTCATATGTATTAGGTGTTATTTGTTCTCCATTCATATGCATTACGTAATCTTTGTATTTATTTGGTATTTGGTTTCTATTGTTTCTAATAGTTCTTTCAGGCTTGCTATGGTTATCATGCAAATATCTAGCTTCCTTTTTTGTTAATGTGTCTGTCTTTATTTTATGCTGACTATTAGTCCAAGTTTTGGTTTTGTTCTTACTTTTGTTAATATTTTGATTTTCTGTTGTTCCTTCCTCGCAAGATATCGTATCTTTACATTTATTAGGAAATATTTCATTAAGGTGCAATTTTGACCAATTGGCCTGTTCATGGAACACAGCTGTTCTGGATACTATAAATTTGTTATTACTATCAATAAATCTGTACCCTTTGGTTCCAGTTTCGTATCCCATGAATCTTAATCTCCTGGATACGTTTTCTCCCTTTCTCCTCAATTGTTTAGGTATGTGTACGTCTGCAGTGACTCCAAATATGTGCATGTGTGATAATTTGGGTTTTCTATTGTACATCACCTCATATGGTGTCTTATTCACAATACTGGACCAGGTTCTATTTTGAGTGTAATTCGAATAATGTAATGCCTCTGACCAAAATTGTTTGCCTAAACCAGCATCCTCTAATGTGCACCTAATCATGGTTTGTAGTGTGGAGTTTTTCCTCTCTGCAACTCCATTTTGAAATGCAGAAAAAGGATTGGACGTGAAATGTAACATTCCTCTATCCTTTAACCATTGGGAGAATTCTTTAGACATGAATTCACATCCCCTATCTGTCATAATTTGCTTTATTCTGATATTATGTTGTGTTTCTATACGTTTGTAGAATTCCTTAAATTTCTGAAATGTTTCATCCTTGTGCTTTAATGTGTAAACAAAACCATATCGGCTGTAGTCATCCACTATTGTTAGGAAGTAACGTTTTCTATAGGTAATTGAGGGACTTAATGGGCCAACTAAGTCCATATGTACCAAATCAAAAATATTGTTAGTTGATCTGTTAGATTTTTTTGGTCTGGGACTGGTTTTTAGTTTGGTGGATTTACATACTGAGCATTCCAAATAATTTTCACAATTTTTTATTTTGACACCTTCTGCGTGTTCAGTCATTTTTTGTACTACAGGAAAGCTTGCATGTCCTAACTTCCTGTGTAAGATGTGAGCACACTCATCATGAATTGGTTTACCTATTTTTGGTTTCTTTTCCTTGTATGTATTTTTGTGATCATGGGTTATTCTACACTCATCATTGTCACTGTTACTGACATTTTCATCATCTGCTTCAATACAATCTTCCATATTTGAATCAATGTTATGTAAACATCTTTCTTTAGTTATCAGATAAGGTAGACCTCCTTTTATCATTACAGTACCTACATTTGTTTTGTTCTTTTCTATAGTTGCCTTTATCACAAACTTATCTTCTATAAATGAAGATAATATACTTTTGTTGTTGGTGGTGTGATTTGTTGCACCAGAATCAATAAGCCAATTGTTATTCTCATCCTGTTGTGTTCTGGTGCTGTCTTGTTTATTTAGCCCATTCAGTGACCCAGATTTCCTCTCTTTTGAATTTTCTCTACCCCCTCTACCTTCTTTGTAATTTGGTGGACTTCTATATTTGTGTCTATCTGTGGAAGATTGTCTGTAATTATATTTGCTCCTATATTCTGGTCTATGTCTCTCTCTTGAGACTTTGGGGCAGTCTCTTCTACTATGTTCCCTGGATCCACAATTGTAGCATCTAAAGGCCTCATTATGTTTATCTTGAAAGACTACTTTCCTAAAAGGTTTGTGGTCTGTTTGGTTACTGGATCGATTTTTTCTTGAATTGTCTTCTGCTATCAATTTGTTAGATAGACTTTCTATGGATAAATATCCCAAATTAATGGTATCTAAGTGTGACATAAAGCTATCCCATGATGGATCAAGTGAATTGATAATAACACTTTTCATTGTTTGATCTGAAATCACTTCCCCCCTCAATTGTAGCTCAGCTCTTATTTTGTTTAGATTTATCAAATGCTCACTTATAGAAACCCCTGGTTTTACTCTAGAGGAAAAGAAATCCTTAGACATTCTTGTGGTTGTAGCTACGCTATCGCTGTGAAATAGATTAAACATGCATTGAATTATTTCTGATACAGTTAGGTTTGGTTTGATGCTATGATACATTGCAGGAGACACGCTAGATATTATTATGAAAAATGCTCTATGATGTAAACAATCTATTTTTAAAGTCCAAGGTCTTCTTGGAGGGCTAGTTATAAAGAATAGTAAATTTTCTTTCATGAAAATAACCTGAAGCTGTTGGTACCACTCTTGTAAATTAATGCCATCAATTCTAAGTTTTGGGAAGTCACTGGGTAAGTTACCTACATTATTCTGTCCATTACTTACAACCTGGGGCAGTCCGTGATCTCTCAAGTGCAGGAAATTACAGAACGGCATTGGGATGCTTGCAATGAGTCTGCGCGGTTCTCTGGCCAGTTCAAGTCCTTCTGGGTCGTCTACGTAGTTTCGCACATGCGCGTTGCTCATTTCTTCTTTGGTGGCGTCGTGGAAGGTTCTCTCCCTTTCAGCTCTCTCGATCCGCTCCTCCTCAGATGAGTCGGTCTCTGGCTCGGTTTTTGGGGTTCTGGTGGTGGCGACGGTTCTTTTCTTCTTTTTGTGTGCGTTGGTATTCGATCTTGTCTGTGGTGTAGGGCGAAATCGGCATGGCTCTCTGGGCTCGGGCGTCGTCGCTTTCGAAGTCAGGATGGGAGCGTGCAGGTCTTGAGTCGCCGGTTTGATTTCTTGCTTCTTCGTAGATGTCTTGGTAATTTTCAGTCTTGGCCCAAAAGCAGCAAAAAGTGTTTTCATTGCTGATTTTACTTGAGATTTTGTTAAATCGTCTTCACTTTCTGATTTTGGATCATCTGAAGAGTTTGAGACTTCTTTCTCACTTTCTTCGTCTGATAGTGTTTTTCGCGCCAGAAATTTTGAACTGAGCGTTTTGATTGGCTCTGCTCCATTCTCTTTTGAAGTTCGTTGAAACCAAGATGGCTGCCATTCAAAATTTCGCGCGGGATCACATCTTTTCTTTTTAACAACTATTTTCTCAGTAGTCATCTCACTTACGGTTTTTTGATCTTTGGGTTTTTCTTTAATGACGTTTTTCTCTCTCGCTGCTCCGCTGTTCTTCAGCATCTCCTGGAGGTCCGCGATGAGACTTTCATCATTCTTTTGGCTTTTTAGTATCTTTAATATCTCCGACCTGAGTTCGTTATTTTCTACTTCGATTTCTTTCTGGTCATTATTTTCACTCATTAGTTCTTCTTCTTCAGTGGTGTATTCTTCGGATTCTCTCGAAATCGCATTGGTGGATTCGTTGATCATCTCTTGATCAGTTTCTATTTCTTTGCTGTAGGCCCTGGTGTTGGGCCTATCTTTCTTGGACATTTTTAATTACTTATTGAGTCAATTAACCATCCTCTGCTACCAGATTGTTGCAATATTTTCAGGATCAGACTCAATAAAGATAATAGGAGTTAGAGCTTTAAATATATTTCTTTTTAATTATGATAGGCATTCTATATTCACTGAATATTCAAGGTAGAAGCACAGAGAATGGTGAGGGTGGCTCCTTATATATACAAGGGGTGGAGTTAGGAATGGGAGTGGTAAGTTATGAATACATTAAAGTCCAAAGAATAAGTTAACCTCTGATGTTCCATATATACATTATTTACACATTGGAGAATAAGGCATTTACATCTGACACAACATTCAGATGATTAAAACCTGTTACAGCCAAAACTTGTCTGAATAAAAATGTCATTGTCTGCCAATAAAAGATCAAGAGGGATAAATATTCTGGCTTTCTTTGGCAGAGAGTTTCAGAGCCGGGAGCAGTCACAGAAAATCTTTTTCTCATATTTCTACTAAATATGCCTCTAAGAAAGATGGGACTATGAAAAGGGCTTCTTCTAAGGAATATCCATATGGGAAAGCTCAAATGGGAAAATGTGGTGCTTCAAATAATCTGCTTCCAAATTTTATAGAATTTATAAATTAAAACCAGCACTTTAAACTTAGCTCAGAAAGAAGCCAGTGCCTACTGTAGAGAAGCTGTTGCAATAATGGAATGGAATAGAATGGAATGGAATGGAATGGAATGTTCTACCACTATCCGGTGTCAATAGTTTGTCCACTTCAAGAATACAATGTCACAATTTTTTTTTTAATGTGCTTAATTAAACTAATGCAAACTCAAAAGAGCTACAACTGACCTCTGGACATGAAATTTTTAGTATCTCCCTATAATGGCTGGGAAGATGTTTTATTTAAAAAATAACCCACGCTATAAATGTGAAACCTACAAATCTATATGTGAGTTTTTTCTATTGTTTCTCTCTTGTATTTTTTTTGCTGCTATTATTGCTACATTAATTATTATTATTACTATAACCATTATTATACTCTATACTACACTCTATAGCAGTGGTGGCGAACCTTTTACTCACCGAATGCCAAACAGATACGTGCTTCACTTATGCACAGCTCGTCCCCCGGGCACTGCATGTGCAACTGCACCATCTGCACATGCGTGCGGGTTTCGCATGGCTCACCCCGTGTGCTGCGCACGCAATTGCACCATTTTTGCATGCACATGGCTTTTGCGTGGCTCCCCGCATGTGCTGTGTGCACAATTGCACCATCTGCATATGCGCACAGCTTTCACATGTGCAAAGCATGCACATGAATACCATCTGCACATGCATGCACTGCATGCAGGTACTCACGTGCACATGTGCAAATACTCGCGCCTGCACAGGAGAGCTCCGAAGACCAGCTGGGTCTCTGGAATTATGAGCTTGTGCACCGGAGGCCCGAACATCAGCTGGGGCACGTGCACATGCGCACTGTGGGTGAGTTGGGCGACAGCTCGCATGCCCGGAAAGATAGGTCTGCCTGCCAACTCAGGCACGTGTGCATAGATTCACCATCATGGCTCTATAGTATTACTAGCAGTATTTTCTTGTTACAAATCCTGTTCCACCTCAGTTCTCTCTAGAATTTCTTTTTTCTTCTTCTCGGTTAATGGTGTGGAATCAAATGTGGGATCCAAAAGCCAATAATCAGCATTCATTAGAAGAATTTCCTCCAGAAAACAATGGGAGAGACCCCTACAGACAAAAGGATGCCCTCATATTTTTACATTTCGGGAAAAGAGGAGAAAATAATACAGTCATAAATATGCATAGATAATAAATGACATAAGCATAGATATTCATAATTAGTAAACCTCAAGTTATTTTTCCACCCTTTTACTGTGAATGTCTTCAAGAAAGAATAATTGATAAAAACTAATAATTAATAAAAACATAGTAGGTACATTGCCATTAAAAAATTGATAAAGCTTATGGAGAACTAAGCATTTCAATGTTGCCTCAAGTGCTACACATTCCTTCTATGATTCTATTTTGCTACCATGCTTCTACTCTTCTAAGAACTTGTTTTCCTCACAATGGCCACCATGCACCCTTCCACATTATGTTGTGCTTTGCTTTGCTTCTGTAGTTCTTTTGCTCTGGACCATTCATTCCCTTTGAAGGAAAAATACTTTTATCTATGTGCTTTACTTTGTTCGTTGGTAGTTGCAGAGCTTATAAATCAAGTGCCTTTTTCCATAGCCATTTCAAAGTTACAGCTTTATTGGCAACTCTGCCACACTGATGCTGAGGAGAAGACTCAAATAGAAGGGGAAGAATGCAACACATACCCACATTTTTTCTAAGCAGCCTACTCTTCCACTTGTCCTACCTGCAAAGACCAGGGGTGTCAAACTCATCGTGTCACATTGTCATCACGTGACGTATTGTGACTTTTCCCCCCCTTCGCTAAACTGGAGGGGGACGTGGCCAGCACGTGATACATCCAGCCTGTGGGCCATGAATTTGACGCCCCTGTCATAGAGATTCATAATCAAGATGTGGTCATGATGACCAGCTGTGACATCTCCTGGAATGGGCAGTTGGTGAATTAGTCTTATCTCTGCAAACACATCCCCAACAATCTACAATTTGGACATCCACATTCATACTGAATCTATGAGTAAACTCAAGCAACAAATCTAAGTGTTCAAGGGAAATCTCATCTCATCTACAACAAGCTGAATCCTCATTCCCTGACTGCTTTTCAATTAAATAGGAACGTGTCTGGATTAACCTTAGTTTGCATGCCCTTATCTGGTGTAATACCAATATTACACATAGTTATTGAATATGAACACCTTTCTTGGATTTATGTGAAAAAAGAGAACATGATGAATCTCCAGATCTGGATAACCTCTTTTGAGGAGTACCCTAAGTCAGCCTCCATAACATTGAGCAGAAGTCTTTCACCCTCGCCTATAGAAATTGCCATTCACAGGAATAATGAAACAACAGTATCTTTAAATCCCAGTGGAGCTGTGGTCGTGGAGATTACCATAGCTGATGATTTCAAAAACCATGGAAAGGTGCAGCTGAGTAATATGGAGCCAGACTTCCTATTTAAGTTCCAGCATGAACATTGACCAAGTAGGTACTGTTTTATAACTAGACCTGAAACTGTAGCAGTCAGTATTGATAGTTGTCTAATTCAGAAAATCCTGGAACTGAAGGATAAAAAAAAGTAAAGGAGTCCCTGTGGATTTTACCCTGCTAGTTGTTGCCAACTAGAGGGGGCACTGCTCATCTCCATTTCAAGGCCATTGAGCCATCATTGTCTGAAGGCATTGCATGGTCATGTGGTCAGCCTGACATTGTGGAGTGCTGTTACCTTTCCAATGAAGTGGTACCTATTTATCTTCTTGCATTTGTATGCTTGCATTTGTATGCTTTCAAGCTGCTAGGTTGGCAGAAGCTGGGGTGAGGACAGGAGCTCACCCCATCACGTGGAGCTCAGGTCTCAAACCTGGTCTGCCAGCTTTCCAGCAGATAAGCTCAGCGTCTTAACCATTGAGCAACCATGCCACCCCTTCTGGAACTGGAACCCCACCATAAAAGTCCAGCATTTTCCAAATAACTGAATATTGGAGATTGGCTGGAAATAACCCATTACAGAGAGATTTAGGTAGAATTCATATATTCTCTTTCCAGTATTATGAATGTTAAGGAACATTCACTACTGCCTTTACAACTTAGCCAATTCTTCCTCTTCCTTCTGGCTATTTCTATAATTAAGGAACTGCAAGAATCAAGCACGCTTTTAATGACTTTTATCCCTCAGTGGATGCTGTTTATAGGCAATTCAAGTGACAAGGTATTCATTGTAACTAAAAAATAGTCTAAAATTAAAACAACTGGACCTATATCAATTATCATTAGCACTGAAAAAAGTCAATTAAATGTAACCTAAATTGATTATAATAGGCAATTGAAAGGTCAATGTTTTCTCATGGTTAAGCATGTAATGCAGGACTTAATCGGAGAACTCCCATGGTGCAGACTCTGGTTTCTGTAATGCACAAATGCAGAAGGATGAAAGAAATGATGTAATCTACAAAATCAACTGTAACCATTGCAGCCAATTCTATGTGGGACAAACATCACGTCAATTAAAAACTAAGATCCATGAACACCAGCTGGCAATCAAACACCACAATCTCAAATATTTACCCACACTGACACCAAACAGCACCAGTTTGATTGGAGCAACACAAAAATCATCAGTCATGCTACCACCCACCACGCTCATGAGTTCATCGAAGTTTGGCATGCCACAAGCAATTCCATCAACAGACACATTGGCCTACAACCAACCTAAGAACCCCTCAAAATCCAAATCAACTGCACAGCCAACCAGAGACAACACCAACCCTCAACCAACTCATGCAACCCTCTCCCCAGGGGTGAAATCTACTTACCTTCCCTACCGGTTTAGAAGTGCACACGCCGCGTGCATAAAACCAGGAAGTAATGACGATCGGGTGGGTGGGCAGACCCTCATGCTGTCATCACTACCAGATCTCCGAACCACCTGTTGCCATCACTACCGGTTCAGCTGAACTGGTCTGAACCGGTAACATTTCACCCCTCCCCCTCCCACACCAGCAGTTCACCTCCCAATGACTCTGACCTGATGTAATCTCTTTATCACAAGACCCATCACAGGACTCACTGATGACTCAATGATGACCCATCACAAGACCTTCTCTTGACACACCCATATCTGAAGCCCTTATAAACAGAAGAACACTGATACTGACACTACATCACATAAACTCTGTTGAAGATGTTACCTAGTCTGATAACAAAATGTTCGGAAACCAACCCACAAGCTCTTTTGACACACCCACAATCTTCACCCTCATCCTACACCTGAGCTACAGATATTGCCACTATTGCAATGCACAAATACTGTTAAGGAGATAAGAGAATAAGAGTAAGTTTTTAATCTGAAAGCAAGAAAGGGAAAGAAATTGTGATCATGATAGTGATGATATTAATCTGGACCTTTGTTTCTGACAGCTTTTCAAAAAGCTACAGCTCTTTGCCTATTATACTCTCTCTCAGCCCAACATACTTCACAGGGTTGTTATGGGAAAACAGGAGGAGAAAGGAATGTTAAAGATGCTCATTGCCTTGAGTTATTTATTTAAAAAAAAAAATAAAGTTGGAATATAAATTAAATTAACAAAAACCAATTTTCCACAACAATTTTGACAATTATAATAATCCATCTGATTTTCACTTAACCGCACACCATGGCATTTCAATTTCAGTGATTGAAATAAAGCTACACGAATGTCTCAAAATTATTTCCAAACTCTAATTTTAACTTATTTTCCATTCTCTTCATTGGCCTGTATTCACCTAAAGAACATAAAATTCAGTCTAGGAATATATCATGAGGGCTGAGGAAGATGGCAAAGAATTTTAGGAAATCTCCTTGGGAAGTAATTCATTACTGGCCCTAGAATTTTAATAATATACTTGATAAAACAGCAAGAGAGTCTCAAAAGAGACCATCAGCTCTGTACCACAGAGCTTCATTGACAATATGTAGGTGCAGAACCAGTTGATAGTATTTATGGGGGGAAACACTTTATAAATGTTGACAGGACAGACCATTCTGACTAGCCATTGTTAAAGAAAAAATTTACGGAATTAGTTGAGGTCAAAGAATTTTTGTTCCATTTAGATCTACTTTGTCTACTGTAGCAGCATTATTAGGAACAGGAATGTAGCTGGAATATCTTTCAAGCCAAACTGGAGCCTTGATAAATAATAACATATGATGCCCTTCATAAAACTCAGATATAATTCTTAAAGCAATAAAGATTTGATACGTTGCTTGCAACATAGAAAAAGCCACAGAAAGGTCATCCAGCAGCCAGAGCTTTAGACCTATATAAGCCCTGCATACTCAAGCAGGATGTCAAGTAACTTAACAGCTGTGAATGGCAGTGATACCAAAATCAAACCAAAAGCTACTTCGTAATGCACACACAGAGAGAGGGGGGGGAGCGGGAAGAGAGACAGATAGACAGACAGACTCTAAAAAATAGCAGTTCTCTTTGCATTGGTGCATTTGGGTTATTTAAAACAGAATTCAAGGCTGAGGTGGTTGATTGCTATAAGCTACTATATATAGTAACACGTAATAGATTTTGATCTGTCTTGAAAAACTAACCAAGGTCAGAACTGGTTAGTACAAGTGGTCCTTGACTTACAACAATTCACTTAGTGGCCATTCAAAGTTACTCCCATTTTTCACTCTTGCAGTATCCCCACGATCATGTGATCAAAATTCAGATGCTTGGCAACTGGTTCATATTTATCACGGTTACAGTGTCCCAGGATCATGTGATCACATTTTGCGAACTTCTGACAAGCAAAATCAATGGGGAAGCCAGATTCACTTAATAACCCTGTTACTAACTTAACAACTGCAGTGATTCACTTAACAACTATAGCCATAAAATGGGGCAAAATTCACTTAACAAAGGTTTCACTTAGCAACAGAAATTTTGGCTCAGTTGTGGTCGTAAGTTGAGGGCTACCTGTATTCAGGTGGGAATCCCCCATAAAGTTGCAGAGTTGTAGGCCTAGAAGTTAAAAGCCTCCCCAGAATTAGGCAAATTTACTTTACATTGGCAAGTTACAGAATCAAATTTGATTTGAAAACAAAACAAAACAAAACAAAACAACTTTTACTGTGGACTGGGTTTTCCTGTCTGACCCATCATTTTAACTGTGGGTGCATATGTGGCAATGTGGTTTCCATCCCGGAGGAATCTCCATGTGGGTTGCATGTAGGCACTGTCATTAACACCGTGTCTGCTCATGTGTCATGATTTTTCAGGGAATATTATGGGTATATGTATCATTCATAAAATCTTTCTATCGACTCAGGTTTGTGTTTTCCCCTCTCCTATTTGAGCTGAGCCTATACGGGATACATTTCACTAACACCAAATAACATTTATCTCCTTCTCTACAATAACTAGAGGATTATTCTGCTTAAATGTAACACACCTGTTTCCACCTCCTGAAACTTCTGGAATATGACTGTAAAACTGCAAAATGAAGACAAAAAAACTGCAAAATGAAGACAAAATGAAGACAAACATTTAGCAGGGATTAGGACAGATTTATTTTCACTAATCAAAGCCATTTTCTCCCATAAAAGAAAAAGGAAGAAAAAAACACAACTGGGCCTGTGAAATTATAAGCTACATTGTCCATATAAAGAGAGTGTCCTTGAGAAGAAAAACAAAACAAAATTATAAGCCTTGACCAACATTCCAATTTATAGAATTTTATGTCTAGACTGATTCTAGAAGTGAGTGTCCAGCTTTTTTATTACAGTATTGGAGAAACATTAATACATGTGATTTTCTTTCTTTCTTTTTGGATTTCATCAAATGACCAGTCATTTTTTTTTTAATTTGATTTATATGCCGCCCTTCTCCGGAGACTCAGGGCAGTTTACAATGCGTTAAGCAATAGCCTTCATACTTTTGTATATTTATACAAAGTCAGCTTATTGCCCCCACAAACTGGTTCCTCATTTAACCTACCTTAGAAAGGATGGAAGGCTGAGTCAACCTTGAGCCTGGTAAGATTCGAACCTGCAGTAATTGCAGGCAGCTGTGTTAATAACAGGATGCTTTAGACCACTGTACTACCAAGGCTCTTGGTAGTTTAAATAATGTCTTCAAAATGAAATATATCAAAGAGCGAGAGTTGAAGAAGAAAGAAGTGGTTATATTTTGGAACAGAGGATTCCTAAAAATGCATCGCATATTTTTTACTAAGTACAAGTCCTTCCATGGAATTTAGTCTGGGACACTGTCCAGTTAAACACTTTATTCCCCATCTGCTCCACAGGAAGCTCCCAAAACCAGCCACTGGATTGCTTAACATGATTTTCCTTTCATCTCAAAGATTGCCTTCACGTACATGCCTTCCCAATAAAATTAAGATGACAAGTGTTATTAAGTTCACAGCCAGAAGCAAAACTCTGTATGGATGATCTACTGGGACCAGGGCAAATATATATTGCCATGGTAATGACTCCCGCCCCCTCCTCAAAAAAAAAAAGAAAGAAAAAAGTATAAAGGACATAATTCTTAGTTTATTCAGCAGTTTCTGCTAAAATCATTTTATTTGTTAGGCTTCATCGCCCTCTCCTGGTGTTAGACTGGATTTTTATATTTTAAAGACAATAAAATTATGTATACCAAACGAGAATGGATTCAAATTCAAAATTATTTAACAAAATGTTCATTGAAATAAATATGAGCTAGCTTTTCCTAAGAATTCTGCTATAAAAATGACCTGACTATATTCACCAAAAAGCAAAACCTTCTGCATTGGCCATAAGAAACATATTTATCACAATAATACAGTATTTTGATGAAGGAGGGTTCTAGAATTCCCCTTTATACTTTGCCATTCAACTTTGAACAGTCATTAATTCAGGTAATTACCTGAACAGGATTTACAACAGAATAGGGAAAGGCTATCCTTGACAGTATTCAAATTCTGATATGTGTATAGGATGTCTAGGTATCTTATTATTGGGACAGTGACTGTTTTGGCAAGGAGGTGGAGATATGGGGTAACTCTGTTGTTCCATAAATTTCTCCTATTGAAGTTCATCTTTGAACAGCTTCGTCCATGATTGTGCAAGACCTGTGACTTCATAATACTGCTATGTACCAATTGTCCTTCTTTTCCATTTGGCCAGCTGTTCCAAACCTCTTGAGGGAATTGCTTTTCTCCAGAGTTGATTCATATCATACAAAATGATTAGAAGTTTGTTAACAGTATGTTTAAAAAGTTGTCCTTGGAGACTGATGAATCTACTGGAAAAAACACCCATATTCTGTCACCCACAAATATTAGTGATTAGTTCCACTCATATGGGGACTTTCTTTCTTTCTTTCTTTTTCTTTCTTTCTTTCTTTCTTTCTTTCTTTCTTTCTTTCTTTCTTTCTTTCTTTTTCTTTCTTCCTTCCTTCCTTCCTTCCTTCCTTCCTTCCTTCCCTTTCTTTCTTTCTTTCTTCCTCCCTCCTTCTTTCTTTCTTTCTTTCTTTCTTTCTTTCTTTCTTTCTTTCTTTCTTTCTTTCTTTCCTGTCACCCAACTGCAACTGACTTTTATAAACGCCCAATTTTTTTTCTGCTCCCAAAACGGAACTTCTTCATATAACTTAACTTGTTCATATACTTGTTTTAAGCATATTTTTTTAGAAAGCACAATGTGCTACAAATAAAGCAGTTCAATGTGAACTGGATTTCCACTTGGTTACACTTTAAAAATGTTGTTGATCATCTGAATCAGACTAGATTCCTATTTCCATTTACATGTTCAAATCCTTCCAGCTTCTTAATGGCAGAACCAGCTTCTTCCTCCTCAACATCATACTGATATGTAATTTATTATTCATTTTCTAGGTTTTTTTTTTAAAAAAGGCAGCATATTAAACACCAAGTGGCAATTAGTGAGTTACAACTCCCAAGAGTTCAGTTTTTGCTTAAAGCACATATTTTTCTCCAGAATTCCTCCATGTAAATATTTATTTTAAATGTAATCTCAACCAGATGGGGATTTTACTGTGATGTACTTGAAATCACAGTCTGAAAGATTCGCCTTTTGCACCAACACCCTTTGCATAAGCTTGTTTTCAACTAGAAGTTGCATATTACATGCTGCATTTTTCACAGTATCACATTAAGCTGTTAAATGTAAACTTTGACGTGATGTAAACTTTGACGTGATGCAGTGAAAGACATCTGGATGGTGCCTGGTTTTATTCCCAACCTGAATCCCAGGGGCAACCTTCAGGAAACAATCAATTCATCAACCTAATCTCTAAAATAGATGTAATGCTATCATAAGCCCCCAAATAAGTTTTTCAAACTCATGTTAATTGCTCATGTAGTGCTGGGAGTTTGTTTTTATAAATCTTGCCCAATGTCTTTGTTCATCCTGTTTTTATTTGTTGATACAGTATCTTTAAGACTAAATTTTAGCAATCCAGAAGCGCCAGTCTTTCCTCCTTAAGAGCTTAAAGAACCTACCTTATATTCCTGTTCAAGGATTTAATTTATAATCTTACAGCAAAAATAGGGATCTCCTGTCTAGCACTATCCCTTGCACTCCCAACCAGAAGTGCAGCTGAAACTGTGCAGGGGTAAATGCAGTTATAATTCTTTACAGAACTGGCAGGTCTCTCTCATTCTATAGGATGGATTGGGGCTGGGGAGACCTGCTACAAGCCTTCATTCAAGGATGAAGCTCACTGGATGTATCTGGGGAAATTATGGGTAGTCTTCGACTTACGGCCACAATTGAACCCAAAATTTATGTTGTTAAGTGAGACATTTGTTAAATAACTTTTGCCCCATTTTTATGACCTTTCTTGCCACTGTTGTTAAATGAATCATTGCAGATGTCAAGTTAGTAACATGGTTGTTAAACAAATCTGGCTTTTCCATTGACTTTGCTTGTCAGAAGATCGCAAAAGCTGATGACACAACCCTGGGACACTGCAGCCATCATAAATATTTTTTATGTTGCCAAGTATCCAAATTTTGATCATGTGACCTGGGGATGCTACAATGGTCATAGGTGTGAAAAATGGCCATAAGTCACTTTTTTCAGTGCTGTTGTAACTTAGAACAGTCACTAAATGGACTCTTGTAAGTTGATGACTACCTGTACTTTCAGGTTATCTAACGTAGGTTGTTGCTCATGTTAGGTTAAAATTATAGGAAACTCCTTAGACATGACATGACATGAAATGACATAGAAGATCCTAATGTGGAGATCAGAAATTATAGGCTAAATTCTGCATAATTGTATGGAAAAATATGGTAAGATAATAATGCCACTAAATTCTCTGTACTGTGTGTCTGTGTGAAATGTTTTTCTGTACTTCAGATAAACTAAATAGAGCAATCCATTTATATGGCACCATTGTAAATCAATACTATATATTCATAATAAAGCATTTTAGTAAAAGGTAATATGATAATATAATTTGTAATAAGAAACAAATCAAATAAATTTAACAAAATATATCCCACCCATAAAGGGTCTTGTTTACTCAGCTGCATTAAGTGCTTCAAATTATTGATTTGAAATAAATACTGAGGCTGATATGATTTTAAAGAATGTATTAAATTACCTATTTTAAGTCAATAGTAGAAAAAAAGAAATAATGATTTTTAACAATTACTTGTCAGATTTGTGTAATTTATCTAGAGGTAATCTTCACAAAGAAGAAAGTTGATAGATATTTTGAACAATGTGTCAAAGATATCATAATAAAAGCAACTATCTGTGAAATGGCAATTATTAAATAATAGAAAACAGTTGTTTAACTAGAAGCAATGAAATGAAATGAAATAATGAAATGAAATATCCTGTGATCAGATTCAATGCCTCATGATTTCATAAGTATGTCCCTCAAGTTACCGGTATCTTGGTAACATTATGGAAGTGGTTTACTACCACCTCATTCAGGTTTCTTTTTTCCCCCCATTTTACTTCTCCATCTTGCCTATTAACCAGATTTATTTATTTATTTCACATATGGCATACAATGTCAGGGAAATGTACAAATGCTAGACATAATGCATTGTCCTAAACTGCTAGTTCATGTTATTCAGCACTTGTGTGTGTCTCCTTGATGCAAACTAGCTTACACCAGCTGATTAGCGGCACTCGGGTTGCTGGCTGTTCCAGTCTCTGCCACTGGTCTCACTTTACCTCACCTCACTTTGTGTTGTGTTGCCTTGGTCCAACCAGATCCAGCGCCAACTTCCACTCTCTGCACACACAAATACAGCTAGGTTTTTCCCACTGAAGTGGTACTAATTTATCTACTTGCAATACTGCATGTTTTCAAACTGCTGGGTGGGCAGGAGCTGAGGAATGAGCAGCAGGAGCTCACCCCATCTTGTGGAGCCAGTTTCGAACTGCTGGAGTGCAGACCATTTCTGTCTGGCAGTTCTAGTGTCATTAAGCTGCTATGCCATCACATTAAGTATTAACTAGAGTTAACCTTGTTTAGCTGTTTGAGAAAAGCCAGACAGGTTTATCTATAGCTAAATAAAACATTGCTTTGTGTGGTTTTGAATATGTTTAGTCCACTGGAAATGTAACTCATCAACTGAACAATCTTATGAAATGGGAGAAAAAAGACTCAGTAATGGAGGAATTGATTGATTATGACCATGAGGACATAGATTTTCCCAAGATGATCTGTCTTTAATCTAGTCCTTCAGATAGTCCAATGGTGTACGCATTGCTATTATAACTGATTTCATCCACCTTGCTCTTGGTTGTCCTCTTCTTCTGCATTCTTCTACATTTCCCAACATTAAAATCTTCTCCAGAGAGCCAAATCTTTGCATAATATATCTGAATTATAATAATTTGTGCCTCATGGGAGCACTCTGGGTTGATTTGATTGATGAGCTGTTTGTTTTCTTGGCTGTCTATGGTATTCTAAGAGTTTTCTCCAACACCAAGAGTCAATAATCTTTCTATCCTGTTTCTTCAAAATCCAACTTTAACTTCCATAGAGTGTGACATGGAATAACATTGTCTGCACTGTTTGTATTTTTGTAGATAGAGATCCACCAGAGCATCTGAAAATCATTTCCAGGGCCTTCATGATTTCTCAATCAAGTGCTAGTCTGCAGCATATTTCTTGACTTCTTGTTCCTTTATTGTTGATGCTTGATTCTAAAAGGCAGAAGCTGTCTACCACTTCAACATTATCATTGTCAAATTGGGGCAATTATGATTTCTAAATGGATGGAGTAACTTGGAATCATTATTGTCTGTGGCTGTCCTTGTTACTCATAGAGCTTTCCTTCAAAATCGCAGGAAGTTTGGAGATCACAGATTTACTGAATGTAAGAGATTCTAGACATCTGCCTCTATTCATCACTGCCAATTAACGTTGGTTGGAAAGGGGAAACCATGGCAACATAATGTTGTGGAAATGTAGAGGTACATTTGGAGCCTATCCTGTCATTGGAAGTTCATTGGTCTTTTTCATGCATGCTAGCAAATACCGTATTCTTTGGGGTATAAAATGCACTGGACTATAAGACGCACCTAACTTTTTTGGTGAGGAAAACAAGAAAAAGAAATCTGCCTCTGCCTCTGCCTCTCAGCAATTTTGCCTCGTTGCAGCAAACATCAAACAGCCTGCTTTACTTTCATTTTCGTTTTCAGTATAGCTTGATTAGCACAAGGGAAAAAAATCTGCTCCAGCAATTTACCTCTTTGCAACAAGCAGCAGAGGCCCGCGCAAAACAGCTGAGAGCAAAACAGCTGAGAGTCGGGAGGCTGATCCAATCAACTTGTGCTAATTAGGCTGTGCTGAAGCAGAAAGGAGCTGTTTCCTCTTGCTGCTTGCTGCAAGGAGGTAACTGCTGGGAGGCAGAGGCCAAAGGGTGGGGCCAGTGGGTGGGCGGGGCTACATTCGGTATATAAGACACACCTAAATTTTCACCCCCTTTTAGGGGGGGGAAAGTGTGTCTTATAGTACAAAAAATATGGTACAAGTTTCGATTCATAGGTGTTGACAGGGTTTTCAAGAACACCACTATGTTTATTTTATGTTGTTTCTTTTCCCTTTCCCCTCAGCTAATTCAAATATAGTTGCACCTGGGTTCCTCAATGCACCCATGGACGTGTCCCTGGCAACCTCCATAGCTCTATGCCATTTTTAGGACTTTTATTTTTTTTAAAAAAAATAAATAAATGAAAAAAGCGGAAAGCTCTGCAAAGCAGAGCACCATTCTCAAATGTAATCTTTATTGCTAAGAATGCTTCATGGCACCCTTTTTATCCATATGTTTGTTTGTTGGTTGGTTTGTTTATCAAATGTATAAAGAAATAATATGAACTCATTCTTAGGAAATAAAAATAATAGGGGCTGCAGCCAAGTGCTTTGTTTGGAAATCTTCCTGTCCAGTCAATGGATGTCTTGTATATGCTAAGTCAGCCAGGCATTTTCTCAGAATAGCCATAGCATCATATTCTCTCCAAATTCCCATTTTCCCCACCAATCTCCAAAATTTGGGAACCCTGCAATAGTTGATCCATTGGCAAAGTGCTTATGTAACATCTTGAAAACAGAAGATGCTGTGTCTAAAAGGTACAGCACCGCCATTTAAAACCCTGCTGAAGAAAATCTGCCCTGCTTTCCAACTCAACTTCTCTGTGGCCCAGCACTCGGCCATCCCTTTTTCAATAGATTTCTTCTATTATAATTCTAAATAAAATCAAGTATTGCTTCTGTTTCTAGTCCAATCTAGTGTTTCACTTTAGCTCAAGATTTAACTGTTTGAACTTTGCCCTATATTATTATCCTCCAAAGACAGAAAAGATTGGAAAAAAAGAAGTTTGAAAAATAAACAAATGATTTATAACATGCATAGCCAGCACATGGCAAAAGGTCAAAGACAATAAAACAAACAAACAAACAAAAAATAGAGTGTCTTGGACAGAGAGCAATGACTGCAGTGTGCACATCTGGAGATAGCATACACACATACACTTGCACGCACGCGACTGAATGTGTTGAGTAGATAGGAATGTATTTTCCACGTTTCTTATTCTTAATGATATGGGCAATCAGAGAAAAATAAATAAGGCAAGAAGTTACTTGAAGCCATGCAAGCCATTTCTGAGTGTATTGTTGAATGTATATGGCCACTGTCGCTGGACAGCAGCCAGTGCCCCAGTCTACAGAGCCACCGAGGCAGGGAAAGAGAAGCCCAGCTCTTTCCCCTTCAGCCTCTACTGAGAAAGCAGCTGCCCTGGACCTCCCTCTGAAACAACCCTTCCTTTTAGCTGCCAAGCAGATGGACAAAAAAGAAGCAGAGTTATTCCATCATCACTACTTGTGTGCGGCAGCCATCTTTGGCCTCCCTCAGCTAACCTCGAATGGCAGCGATTCCAACACCCTGCAGAGCCAAGCGAGAGAAAAGAAACAGTTACGCTGACTCCTGTTGGGAGCTCTCCTGACCTGGGCCTTTCCCCATCTGTCACTGGGCTGTTGCCATTTTATTCCCTTTTCTGGTTATCCTAAGTGTTTGCCTCCCCATTTCCTTTTCTTTTTTATACATGGCTCATGCTTTTTAGATTGAAAGTATAAGGAGCTGGTACTAACATATTACTGATCAGGGTTTATAAGGTGCAGGGGAAGAATTAGGTAGACATAAAAGAAGGGTTTCATTTATTTGAGCTCCTTATTTGTCCATGCTGAGTGGGAAATATATTCGTTGAAACTTTGTGAACTCTTTTTTCTGAATAGAGTTTCATAACATGAGAGGCTTCTTTGTTTAGGAATTGTTATCACTGTATACCACTCCAGATGGCTTATTGCTGACTATTGATGGTTGCTCTCAACACAAGTTAATCTTGATTCTTAGTGTGTAAATGCAGGAACCAGGCCCTTTAAAAAGGGATGTGGATCCTTCAGCTGGAGATTTAAAATTCTTCCAGGATAGTGGCACCCGAAGGAAGAGCTAAAGAAAAAGAATTTAAGAACCAAAGACGAAATCGGAAGAAAGAACTAAAGAGGAAAGCTTGAAGTAAAAGGAAAATGCTAAATCTGAGAAAAATAGAATCAGAGAAAAGCAGCAAAATAGTTGAAGAATTAAAGAAAGAGGAATTGGGGGGAGAAGGGGAATCAAGAAATCCTGCACGTAGTGGTCACTGAGAAATAAATGAGAAGAAAATTGGCCAAGCTATCTGAAGGAACTTTGAGTGCTGGTGAACAGTCAAGAAGCTCAAGAAAGAACAGTGGCCCAGGACATTGGCAAGTGGCCCAACCTAATAGAGAAGGTCAGGAATTCTCACCAATGGTATCCTGATGATTTAAGAGCCTAGGGAACTACATACAGCAAAATTCAAACCCCAAAGATGACCTCAACAATCTCAGAAAACAAGAATCATTTGGCTATCCAGAAAGATCCTTACTAAGAATGATCTTAATTTTGAAACTTAGAAGACTGAAGAAAATCCTCAAGGATGACTCACACACCCTGGTCAGCATTCTTTATTCTCCTGCCATTGGGAAGGAGATATAGGCAGCCGCACAAACAGGCTGAAGAATAGTTTTTATTCCATTCAGGCTTCTGAATGGAAAATAACTTTACAACAACATAGTACAATTGACTTGCGGGGCTAGCACAATGTGCAATAAATTCACATGGTGCAGTAGGACTGTGTGTTAGTAGGATTCACTGGGTTAGGGATTTTTTTCCACTGTCTTTCACCGTGAATTGTATTGGGTTGGGGGGTGCACGAGGGGAGGCTAAGCCAATCTCATTGTACACATGTTGTACTCTGACAATAAAGGTTTGAATTGAATTGAATTGAAAACCTGTCAAATCCATTTTCCCATTGAACTTATACCTAATTAATTCAGTGTAAGTAATTCCACTGAGCCCCTTTTTCACACAACAGCACTCCCAGCACAATGAAGATCAAGCCAGTTGACAATAGATAGTAGATCTTGCAGCAAAAGAACCAGCAGAAACAGGCTGGCAAAGTCATAGAATGGAAGAAAGTCAGGTGATGATAAGACAGACCTGACAAATAAGAATAGAATTTTGTACAGAGAATTTAGGTTGAAAGAAAGTAAAGTCTACAGGAAGAATATTAGAGAACAATAGAGAAAAAAGCAACACGCAGGTAGATACAAAGACAAGTATGAAAAATTTAGACACAAAGATACACAGGGTAAACAAAATATGCATAAGGTAGAAAAATAATAAAGCAAAAAAATAAAATAGAATAGCAATAGCGCTTAGATTTATATACCACTTCATAGCGCTTTCCAGCCCACTCCAAGCGGTTTACAGAATCAGCATATTGCCCCCCCCCAACAATCTGGGTCCTCATTTTACTGACCTCAGAAGGATGGAAGGCTGAGTTAACCTTGAGCCAGCCAGGATCGAACTGCTGGGAGTTGGCAGAGTTAGCTTCCAAGACTGCATTTTAACCACTGGGCCACTTAGCTGGGAAAAGAGTAAGTAAAGATTCTGGAACAGAACCTAAAAATTATGAAAGTTCATAGAAATAAAGTTACTGTGTACTCATTGCAAATAAAGTGGTAGGCGTTCTGACCTAGGCTTCCTTAGACAGTATACAGCACAAACTTAGTCCCGGCAAACCTCTTTAATTCAGATGGCTGTGAATTATTGTCATTCCCAGTCAAAAGGCTTATCAAACAGTCTTGCAGGGGAGTGTCTACAAACACTCACCTTATCTCCCTTGGAATGCTGCCAGAGAACTAATTGCCACACGCAGGGCAAGGCCAAACTTAGCACAGAGTCAAACTGAACTTTTCCACAGCTTTTACCGACCAGATGAACTAATTGCTTCCTGTAAAAGCTCACGTCCCATTTGCTTCTCTTTCATGTTTTATGGAAGGGGCCAATCATCTCCAAGCCTTACTCCCAAGTCGACCCTATTTTCTTAATTGTTCCTATCTCCCGGCAGCTCTGCGCATGCGCATACTGGGAACAGGCTCACACTGTTCTTCTGCCTCACTGATATCAGACTCTAGAGACCCCAGAGGCAGCAAAGAACTACCAGATGGCCTTGGTCCCCTCTCTGCCTCCGACTCAGAGCCATCGTCCGAACCTTCCCCAGACTCCAGGACTGGCCCATGTTCCTCCCCAACCTCCTCACTGTCCAAATCCCAGCTGAGTTGCCTGATCGTCAGAGGCTTTTAAAAGCATTTTTTTCTGTAATCTCTTCGGCCAAGGAGGTTGTAGAAAAAAAAAAGCTTTTAAAAGCCTCTGACGATCCCAGGTGAGTTGCCTGATCGTCAGAGGCTTTTAAAAGCATTTTTTACAACCTGTTCTGCCCCAGCTATGGACCCTAAAGTACACAGCACACACAAAGTCTATACGAACCTTGGTTTACTAAATTAAATCAATCTTTTTCAAATAAAGGCTGTTAATTAACTTTCTTAACAGTCTACAAGAATCCAAAGAATAAATAATCGTAATCTTACTATGGTTGGCAGAAAGCCCAGAAGCAATTTGCAGAGAACTAAGATCAGGACGTGAAGGAGACTGAATGAAGTTGTTCCCTGCAAATTGCCTCAATCATCATCCTTCCTTAAATAGACTAAGGGAGTGGCCAATTAGCCCCAAGCCTTACTCTCGAGGAGACCTCCTTCTGAAGAACCACTCCTTTGGCAGCTCTGCGCGCCTGTGTATCGAGAAGAGGCTCCTTCTCTTCTTCCTCTTCACTTATGGGAGCTTCTGGAGGTTCTGAAGGCCCTGGCTGAATACCCGCCTCTGGCACCACATCTTCTTACAGCCTCCTCATTATCTGACTCGAGTGCCAGCTGCACAGGCTGATGGCACAGCCACACACCAGCCTCCTCGCTGTCGGAATCAGCTACTAGCTGCACAGGCTGCTCACGGGCCGCAACACAACCTCTTCAGCTGAAGAGGTAGAGAAAATGCTTTTAAAAGTAAAAGAAAAAAAAAAGTTGGCCATGCCCACCCAGTCACATTACACACACACACCACCAAGTCACACCCACAGAACCAGTAGTAACAAATTTTACATTTCACCACTGCTGTAAACCATCTTAGGTATGCTACTTCATATGCTATTGACTGTCAAAGTCCCTAAAGGGATTTTTGGGCAAAACAAAATCTATTTTTAAGTATTTCAACATAAAATATTTTAAGATAAAATGCTGTTTATGTTTTAGTCTTTACTGCTGCACACTTATCTAGAAGAAATATTCAACAGAAGTATTATCACATTGCATTAGAGAAATAAAATGTCTAACATATGGAGTTTAGTTATATGTGATGAGAAACATCTTGGAACTTGAGTTTTTAAAGATATAATAATTCATTGCAGAGTATGCCATCTTTGTCCAGAGTTGGGTTGGTTTTTTTAGAAAGAATCATTTGATCATTCATTCCACTTTCTTTAAAGTGGTAACCTGGATGTAAATCTAAACGCAATATATTGATTTTTATTCCATTTCAATTAGAAAGGCACTCTGGATTTATAAAATTTACTCTTTGAAGTACTGAGTTTAGACAATTAAAATTATTGCCACTTTCTGAGTTCTAGTATTCGTGCTATCCTCTAATGATATATAACTTTCCCTTTAATTGAAAGTACGGTAATTTTATTTTAGAAATCTCAGGCCAAGTATCCAAATTTTTATGTATGAATTTCAAAACAGTGAGATTTTCTGTCCTGTCCTTCAAGCTTTTAAGGAAGCTAACCCCTTTGGGGAAAAGTATGGCTTTGATTAAATCCTGGAGCACTGCCTATTGTCTATTTATTGATTGTTTTTCTCTGAGTGATGCATCGATTCCAGGCTATTGCAGTTCTGGGGAAAATATTATTTGAAAACCTGCTGAAATAAGTTTGAATAAAATATTCTTATCTGCTTTTATTTAAACACAGATGATCTGCATGCAGAACATTACATATTCATTTCACCTTAACTTTTCACCAGTGGTAACTACTACTACCTTCCCTCTACCAGTAAAAGAGACACATGCGTAACCGATACATGCTCTGAGCCACCCAATCAATACTCTCCTTATCTTTGACATTATCATGGTTGAAGTGATTGGTATCATATAGCTAGATAGAACACCAATCAAACAGACCAGAGACCAGTTAAGGCATTGGTGCTTGCTAATTACAATCCTCTATTGCTGCTTCCTGCCATATCTTTTACAAGTTTTGTCATCGTTACTTTTCATCAGCTATTTCATTTCTGCCTTTAACAGCAATTTGAACTATACATTTTAATGGATGATTATATCTATTTCCACATCACTAGGATCGTGGCCTGCCAAATTTCTGTATGCTAAATTAATAGCTCTGTTCAGAAGTGAAGCTCAATAAAATTGATAGTCAGGTGCTCTTCTCCATTAAAATGAAGATAGACATTTAAGTGTTGAGTGACAGTAGTGATGAAACTACTTGACCAAAATGTGCATTGTGATGTAAACTCTGCTCTGTTTATACTGCTGATGGTATAGGCAAGCTAATAAGGGATGGAAATTTCACTCTGATGTCACAATGCATCTTTTGTTATTTGGCTTAAAACTATGGTTGCTATGGATTCCCATGGTTTATCCTCAATTTATATGCCTTGAAAGTTTGATAGAGCAAACTTCAGTGCAACAGAACCTCTCATGGAAAATACCTAATTTTCACTGAAATTTATATAATTTGTATAAAGCTATCCTTACAAAAATAACACCATTTTCATTCTTTGGGTGTGTGACCTAATTGGCATACTGGCATCATTGCACTCATGGACATCTACTGTGTACAAGGACTGAACCTGTATGAAGACCATAATCACTATATTAAATAAGATCCATGAAAAAAATGAATTTGGTGCAGTACTTATTTATTTTCTTTTATTCCCAAAAATAAATGATCTTTATTTGTTAAATTGGTATCTTGGAAAACCCTTCTTTCCGAAAATTCAAGCTTAAATTTAAGGCTGAAGAGAGCTGGTAAATCCCAGTAGCTTCCAGTTTTTTCTACAACAACTTCGGCTTGAGTTTTTAAAAGACAAATTGCTTTCCTATTTGGTAGAAAGAAAGGGGTGGGATGTGAGAGAACCCACCTTTGGCATATGTGCCAAAACCAACATGCTTCTCTTTGAGAGAGAGAAGGTCAGTGGTGGGATTCTGCCGGTTCTAGGGGGTTCGGCCGAACTGTTTGTTAAATTGCTGGCTCGCCCCGCCCCTTGCCCCGCCCCTCTGCACCACTATTTATTGCCAATAAATAGTGGTGAGCGAGGGGCGGGCGAGCCAGCAATTTAACAAACGGTTCTGTGTTTTTTTTGTAATTTTATTGGCCCGCGGAGCTTCAGCATAGGCTAATTAGCCCTTGATTAGATCGGCTCCCGACTCTCAGCTGATTTGCTCTCAGCTGTTTTGCTCAGGGTTCTGCTGCTTGCTGGAGCAGATTTTTTTTCCCCTAGCTATGCTGAAAAACAAAACTGAAAGTAAAGCAGGCTGTTGGCTTTGCTGTTGATGCAACGTTGAAAAATTAAGCAGGCAGATTTCTTTTCTTTTTCCTCACCAAAAAAGGTAGGTGCAAACAATGGGAAATTTAGGGAAGAAGAGGAGAGTTCAAGATTTTAAAACACAAAAGAAAAAAAGCTCTATTTAACTAGGGAATTGTAATAATTGAGAAACTATTAATTGTATATTGTGTTGAAAGCAGAAATGGTTAAGTTGTGGTTTGGAGGAATATATAGGGGAAATTAATTGGTTTATTATTATTGGTAAATATAATTAATTGATTTGTAAGAAATTGGATTGCATGGAAATAATTGGAATATTCATGTTCATATTGATTAATATACAAAAAAGATAGTTATATAACTAATTGATTTATATTAAAATGTTGAATTTATATTAAACAACTGTAATATTAGATAATTAACCAATGTGAGGATGGATATAAAAATAGATGACAATAGGAAGGGGTATAATATAGAATAGAAGGGAAAAATTGAATTTGATTAAGATTAGAGATGAGGATGAAGGGTAATATTGTTTTTTAAAAAAAATAGATGAGGAATAAATATGGCAAAAAGGAAATATAGAAATTGTAAATTTAATTGAAATGACTAAACACTGTTTAAATTTGTGAACCGGCCAAATACTCTGTTCAAAGAAAATACATTGTATGTTTGTATGTGTGTTTCTAATTATTGTTATTTATTCATATTTGTTCTCTTTTATTCTTTAAAGTTTAATAATTCATTCTTTATCTTAATATCTTTATATTTGTTTGGGGTTGGCTTTCTTCCCTTTCATCTTTTTTATTGTACAACAATCTTTCTCCTCAAACCTACCATCTCTCTCTTTTCTTTCCTTCTTACTTTCTCTTCCTCCCCCTCTTCTTCTCCTCCCTACTTCCTCTTCCTTTCTCCTTCTCCTCCTCTCTTCCTCCCTCTCTTACCCTCCCTCCTACTCTCATTTCCCTTCCCTTCCTTCATCCCTCTCTATTGCTGTATCCTTTTATGCATATGGACTACTCAGAGGGCTGAAAAAGTTATTTCTGACTGGTCCTCGCACTTTTGACCACTCCTCGAACTTACGACTGTCCTCACATTTTACATTTTTGCCCTATCTTGTCACCATGGTGAAGAGAAGCAGTTGTGAAATGAGTGACACGGTTGTTAAGAATGCTACAATGGGCATAAATGATGACCAGTCATAAGTGCGAAGACCGATCAAAAGTGTGAGGACCAGTCAGAAATCACTTTTTTCAGCCCTCTGGGTAGTCCTTTTGTGCATATGGACTACTCAGAGGCCTGAAAAAGTTATTTTTGACTGGTCCTCGCACTTTTGACCAATCTTCGAACTTACGACTGTCCTTACATTCAGTGGTGGGTTCCTCCCGGTTCGGTCCAGTTCGGCCGAGCCAGTAGCGGTGACGATATGATGTCACCGAACCAGTTCTCCCCCTCCCACCCCCCACCCCCCCACGTTATTCTTACCTTTTATTGGTCCCACCTCCAATCTATTGCTGCCTCCTGAGTCCCAGCTGATGACTAGAGGGAAAAAAAACTGTTTAAACTCTTGCCGCGGGGCTTCAAAGGGCCGTCCTACAGCTGATCAGTGTTAAAAGCAAACAAATGAGTTGGGTCGTAAGTGCGAGGACTGGTCGTAAGTGCGAGGACCTTCCAGAAATGACTCTGACCAGCTAGCCACGCCCACCTAGTCACATGACCTCCAAGCCACACCCACAAAATAAGCCACGCCCACAGAACCGGTAGTAAAAAAATTTAGAACCCACCCCTGCTTACATTTAACGTTTTTGCCCTATCTTGTCACCATGATGAAGAGAAGCAGTTGTGAAATGAGTGACACAGTTGTTAAGAATGCCGCAACGGGCATAAATGTGAGGATGGTCATAAGTGCGAGGACCGGTCAAAAGTGCGAGGACCAGTCAGAAATAACTTTCTTCAGCCCTCTGTGGTCCCTATGCAGATAGCCACGCCCACCCAGCCACATGACCAGCTAGCCACGCCCACCCAGTCACATGATCACCAAGCCTCACCCCCAGCTAAGCCACGCCCACAGAACTGGTTGTTAAAAAAATTGAATCCCACCACTGGAGAAGGTGCATATAAGAGGCTGACGAGCAGGCTTCAAGAGTAAAGGTGAAGGCATGGATTGGCTGCCCACAAAGTGTGGAAGAATTTAAGAAGGGGGGAAATAATGAATTAAGAGCATCAGTTGTTTTGTTTTGTTTTTTAAAGCATTTGAAACAGACACATACAGTAAGTTGCAAATTCCCAATACTTTTCATCTAAATGTGATTTACCCCAAATATCATTCTCTGCTTGCCACCAATGGTCCCCCACAACTTTAGTTAGCAAGGACTGCCAGCACTGGGACTAATGCTGTTGCATTGGTACTTCTCCTGTCATCCATCAGCTTGTCAAGAGAGTGCTTTGTGGAGGACTTTCGATCGGTACACTATAGATATCCCATCCTTTCTTTGATAGAATATTGCATGGTAGAGAAGTATGTTTCTTCTGAACCACTCCACAACAGCTCCTGGATCTTGTCCATTATTACAATGATTTTTTTAAAAATTTCTGGCTTGCTGTTGTTGTTTTGTTCCTATTTTTAAAGTACCATTTTCCCCCTCATTAGAAACATGGCCTCTCTTGGATATATTTTCCTGTCTGGTATTGTGTACAGATCTTGCACTACTCTTTTTAGTCTAATCAGAGCATTGGAATCAAAATATTTTCGGTAAATAATGTTAAAATCAGCCCAAATTGCCACAGACATACTTGCGAGCAGAAACAAATTGTAATCTGCGATTTGATAGCTACTTTGATTGATTTTGGCATACGGTACAGATTTTGACGTGTGCAAAAGTTCTTGTTGCTTCAGCTGGAACAACGGTCAGATTCACAGAATAACTTCAAACTTCAAAGGCAAACATAGTTTATGAGCATTTGAATGTGTTTTGGTAGCAATGTGAATGTTTGTGTCAACTGAGAACATTCATATCTTCAGAACAGAATCCCTGGTGTCTAGAAATGATATTTTGTGTTTGATGGCAACATCTACAGATTTGTGGTAAGCGACATGAAATGTAGGCATCTTAGAACTATAAGGGCAACAGAAACTATAGTGGCAGATAATACAAATAAAAGGAAATACTTCCAAAACAGAAGAACAACTAAGGAGAATAACATCTTTGTACAACATCTCCAAGGCGGGAACTCTCAAAGTCTGAGAATTTTGGGATTTTATCTAACATGCCTGGAAGACACCAAGTGAAGAAAGCTGGTGTCCATGTCTTAGTAGTCAAGCAGATGTTCACATTTTGTCTTAAAGATGAAAGTGGGAAACTATAGCTATTCATCAGAAGGGTTTTTTTAAGTCAGTAATTTTGAAGGAGAAAGTTGTGCGAACCAGATGTCTCTGACATGCTAAAAACTTCTAGATCATCTTAAAAACAAGGTGGTGGCTGTTCCCAACTTCTTGAATATTCTTTGGAGTGCTAAATGGATGTGATGGAAGCTGCAGTTTGGCTAAGCATTTAATTCAAGAACGGGCAACCATATTAACATGGGATTTCACTTCTTCCTTTGACCCTACAAAATTGCCCAAGAGGGCAGAACTGGTATTGTTATTAAGTCAACAAAACTGAACTTTCTGAACTTTCCACTCTCCTGCATTTTCAGTCTTAAATTTGACAATTTGGAACCTTTTAAGAACAGTCAGTTCTTTGGAGAGATAGCAAATATTTCAGTGATCTGCCAAAAGCATCAAAACAGGGGATACCTCTACGTAATCACTGGCAAAAGTGAAGGGAAAGAAAACTAATAATAATAATAATAATAATAATAATAATAATAATAATAATAATAATAATAATAATAATAATAATAGATACATAAAGTATCTAGAGACCAAAGTTCTTTTTGGTAGAAAAAGAGTGTGCCATTATCCTAAATAAATAAGCAAATAAATGGAATGTCTTTTTCCTCCTAGATGGCTCTTCAGCAGAAAGAGGTAATATTATAGAAGTATTTGACCTCAAACTACTAAATTCATCGTTTTAAAAAGTAGCGTAATCATAGTAAGTATTATCTTAAAACATTACCTCTACTGCACTAGAATATTGCTTTATTATTTCAGTGCTTGCATTAAAGGAGAGGCAGCCATTGTTAAAAGCTTGATTTCTCTTTTTTTCCCCTTGCTTTCTGCTATAGGTTGATGTTTACAAAAGACTCTTGTTGCTGAGTAGCACAAAACAAAACACTGTTTCTGCCAACGCATTTAGCAGGAATTACAGACAGTTGAATGGGAAGAAAGGAAGGTAAAATAAAGTCTAAACCGTATTTTTGTTCAGAAAAAAATAATAAAGTCAAAGAATATGTTAAGTGCTTAACTTCTATAACCAGATGGAAACATTTCATGCATATGTTTAACTGCAGAAAGAAAGAAAAAGGCTGTGGTGTGTTAGCTGATTTGCTGCCCTCTAAATTGCATCTCAAATTTGGTTCAAAGTTTGCATGATCTTAATATTGTGGTCAAAGGAATAGGTCAAAAAACATTGCTTACACTACTTTCCTAAGCATTCTCTTTCTTCTGTAGAAATGATTCTAGGAGGAGCTTGGAAAATAGTCCCAGTTTAAAGAAAAGTGGGAAGCATTTTATGAACTCTTATATTCAACCATTGTAGGAGCAATAGAGATGACCTTTCCAAACTAGCACTGTGCAGACACCCCATCCCCAGCTCTTTCTGCTGAATTGCTGATTGCAACATCTCCATAGTACAATGCCAGATGTAGTAAAAGGATGTCTCTATAAGGTAATGCTGGCAGACACTTCTTCCTTTGTTTTATTCAAAGCAATAGGGAAGTTTTATTCAAAGCAATAAGATGTCTTTCTCAATCGCTCGTGGGCTCTTCCTTGGAACCTCTGGACTTCCCCAAACTTTTTCAGGACTATCAACCTCTTGGCAACTCTTTGTTCAAACTAGGAGAAAAGCCACAAATCCAATCTTGCCTGATCTATCTTTTCTCGCTTTTTAAAAATCTCTTCCTGACTCTCTTTTGTTAGACTTGATCAACATTTTAGACTTTTTGCAGCTAGATATTTTTCCCACACTGCAGAAATATGCTAGAACTACAGAAAGATAACTTTATCCCGCTTTTTTCTCCTCTTTTCCTCTACTTTCATAACTGAAATCTTTCAGGAGAACTGCTGAGGACAAATAGTTTAAAGCTTTTCCCCTTACAGTTAGTTCTTGGTTAAAGATTGTAATTGGGACCAGGAACTCCACTGCTAAGTGATGCAGTTGGAAAGCACTATGTCACGTGACTGTGCCAACATACTGTATGACAATTCCACTTGCGGTAATTAGGTGAATCTCATACAGCTGTCAGATGCAACTTCAATGTGGTTGCCATTTACAACTTCCAGCTGACTTCCCCATTGGCTTTGCTTGTGAGAAGCCAGCAGTGAAGGTCGCAAATTGTTTTCATGTGACCATGGGATTCTGAGATCATTGTAATTGCAAGCCAGTTGCCAAGTGTCCAAATCATGTTCCCTTGACCGCTTGGACTCTGTGAAAGTTGTAACTTTGAGGACCATCCATAACTTTCCTCCTTCATCAGCATCGTAACTTCAAATAACCCCTGAATGCATTGATCACCAACAGGAGGGCTTCCTGTATTTGTTTCTCTTTGCCTACCCCAAAGAGAAACCTCTTGAGTCATTTAAAACCAGGCTCACTTCACAGACTGGACAGGTAGTGCAATCATCACGTGAGTGAAAGGCCTGCCCTGTCCTCCATTAAGTTGCAGTTCAGCCCCATGGAAGTTGCTAAAGTTCAGAGGAGCTAAACCAAACTTCTCTAATTCATTGCCTTCTCAGATTTTGGGAGCAAAGCTTTCTGTGATCTTTGTAGCAGCCTGGCTCAGTTATATTTCATATTGGAAGTGCCAGCCAAGTTCACATGATCAGTTGAACCAAAATCAGGCAAAGGAGCAGTATATAAAGATCCACCTTGCAGCCTCTGAGCCTCTTGGCTCTAGGAGAATTACGGCTTTAAGACACTATGAAGCATGCTGAGCTGTCCTAGCCAAACTCTACTAATAAAGCAGTCATGGATACAAGTTCATCTCCCATCCCCTCCAAATATTGGAGAATCTATCAATACTGATTTTAAAGACCAGAAATCTATACAGAGGCTGGGAAAGTAATATATTCTGCTACCTGTCCTCAATCCAGAAATGCTGTCTATACTGTATTTCCTTATCTGCCCAAATGAAGTTATGCTACATATTGTAATTTTTTCTCACTTTTTGCTATGTTGGGAAGCCTCTAAAATGGGTCAGCAACCTTAACACTCAAAGAGCCTTTTGGACCCGTTTCCCACAGAAAAAAAGAACATCGAGAGCCACAAAACCTTTTCCATGCCTGACTATTTCCTGAGAGGCCACAGAACTAGCATATGTAGTTTATTTTATTTTATTTTTATTTTTAATTTGATTTATATGCCACCCTTCTCCGGAGACTCAGGGCAGCTTACAGTGCATTAAGCAATAGCCTTCATACTTTTGTATATTTTATACAAAGTCAGCTTATTGCCCCCACAAACTGCGTCCTCAATTTACCTACCTTAGAAAGGATGGAAGGCTGAGTCAACCTTGAGCCTGGCAAGATTTGAACTTACTTTAATTGCAGGCAGCTGGTGTTAAATTACAGTGCCTTTGTCTGCAGAGCTATCCAGGCTCAGTTGAATTAAATGTTCTTTTTTCTTCTGAAACTTTTCTTTTCGTGGATTTATCCATGGTTGGCCTACCGAGGGTCGAAAAGCTTAATAAATCGCATGCCGGCAGGTCTCACACATTGGTGGTTGTAACACATATTTTGAGCAACAGGGAGCTACAGTAGAGGGATAAAAGAGCCACATGCGGCTCCAGAGCCACTGGTTGCTGACCTCTGCTCTAAAACTTTCTGTGTAGTAGCATGAGACTCTGGTGTTCTTTTCTAACTTCTCCTTCTAGATCAGGGGTATCAAACTCGATTTCATTGAGGGCCGCATCCGGGTTGTGGTTGACTTTGGTAGGCATGGCTGGGGTGGTCGCAGCCACTGGGTAGTCGTGGCCAGCTCAATGTTGCTCGCATCAGGGGGGTGCTTGTGGTGGCCTAGGTGGGGCTGGGGGATACATTGTCTCCAGCATGCAATCAGAGGGCGGCAGCACCCGCTTACTGACTCCACAGCAGCCCTGCAGATCTAAGGCTGATCGCCTTCCGGCCCAAATGACCACCACCAAGTTTTAAATCAGTGCCTGACTGACCTGGGCCAGGGCTGAAGCATCAGGGGCTGGTCCTTCACTGTTTCCAGGGCAGCCTTGTGGGCCAGATCTAACCACATCGTGGGCTGGATCTGGCCCCCGGGCCTTGAATTTGACACCCCTTTTCTAGAACTTAAACTGAATTCCTTCTTCAAACCTCCTCTTTTCCTTTTTGAACTTCACTTTTTGAACTTCTGCTTCAACTTTCTCCTGTTGAATTGAATGCACTCCTCCATGTATCTCTGGCCTTTCTTTCATTGAACAGAATAATGTGCTAAATTCTCAAATTATTACTGCCTCTTATTTGACTATTTTGTTTGGTAGCTTCATTTTGTCTTGTTCTAAGGTCCTTTCGCAGGCCTTAGATCCTAACCTTAAGCCAACATCCATTCCAAATCTCCAAGTGATTTTAAACACTTCAGGATCTGCCAGTAGTTTTTTCACTATTTGTCCCTTTAACAGGTGGTCTGTTTCAATAAGTACTTTGCAAGTAAGAGGAAAAGCGAGGAAGCCTGAACGTCCCTTCAAGAGCTTTGGAGAATTTCTGTATTTATTGCTGAATAAAATAGAATATAGAGTTGGAAGGGACCTTGTAGGTCATCTAGTCCAACCCCCTGCTCAAGCAGGAGACCCTATACCATTTCTGACAGATGGCTCTCCAGTCTCTTCTTGAAAGCTTCTAGTGATGAAGCACCCACAATTTCTGAAGGCAAACTGTTCCATTGGTTGATTGTTCTCACTGAAAATTGGCCCTGCTCACACTTTTTTTTCCTTTCCCAAACAATGCTGTAGAGCAATCAACTTCACCGAAACTCACTTCTGTGCATTCACTTTTGTTGATATGTGCAGCTAGGCAACATGTTAGAGACAAAGAAAGGGATGTCCATTACCGTGGCAACATCAGATGCTAACATACTAAATAAGTAAGATAGGCCTTATTAAGACCTAGTGCTTTCCTTCTGTTAATTCTTCAGTGTACTCAGAGGAATCATTAAGTAGAAGTTTAAAGACTGAAAGATTTCAAGGTAAGACCAAGCAACAGCAAACATGGAGTGGAGAAATGCAATTGTGAGTAGAAGGTGAGTTCAGTTGCTGAATTCCTATTTTTTATAAGACTGAACTATTCAAATTACTGTTTAGTTATTAAACAAAAACATTTGTGTGAAGAATAAAAATAATACAGATATACAATTAATTATGTTATGTTGGTTTAATGCCAGATTTCAGAGTCATGAAATTCAGGTTCCTGCTTGTTTTTGATATATATAAATTTCATTTGTATATATTCAAATTGGGACATAATTAAATATAATTCTATTTGGTTAAGCTGTTGCAAATTACAGGACATATTTTTGAAAAATAACAAGCTGTCAAAAACACAGATGCTTTGTTAATTAACAGGAAAATTATCATGAAAGTGTCTAATTTTATGAACATATAAACTTAGAAACAAATACTTTCTTATGCTTCCAGTATTCCTAATTGGCCAAAAGTTTGGTATAACACCTCTCAGAGAGTGCAGAGAGTGAGCTAATGAATCTGGCTACTGATAATAACTATAAATGTCTAATTAGCCTACATAAAATCTGTTTTGCTGTACCAATTTTTGATTACTATACATAATCATACTGGATGGAATGCTTCCTATTATTGCTCTATTTATTTGACCCTTAAAACTTTAGCAATGGCTAGTGAAAAACTCATGAAATAGAAATTTCACAGTTACACAGTTAAATGAGGATTAAGAAATAGCATGAGGGAAGCACCCTAATATGAAATCATTACTGCTCAATGAGGGTGAATATAAGCATGTTTCAGTAGCTATGTTCTCTGGCACAATCATCTGTTGTCATGTAAGAATTAAAGAATACGAGCCCTTGTAATTTCAACTAGGTACATGGCACTTTATCCAAACAGGAAACTGTTTATAGCAGGGGGATCTTGACAATTTAATATAGACACAGACAGAAAGGGATGGGAAAATATGAAATTGTTCCAACTGTAGATGCTGTGACAGAAAAGTCTTCCAGTGCAGCTTTTAAAATAGTAATGGGGATAGTTGGCCTCAGGTGATTCTGAAGGCAAATATTATGACTATCAAAATAAATGGCTGGAAGTATTGGAAGGGAGCAGAAGATGAGACAGCTGATAATGAGGAATCTGAATAAATGAAAACTGCTGGAATGAATATTAAGGGATAAATGAATGGACATATGCCATCCTAACACTGAATCTCTCAAGGAACAGTAGAAGTATAATTTGACTTGACACATGGACAGATGATCCTTAGAATAGTTCTCATCTAATTGGGGATAGGGAGGGGCTGAAGACATATGTAACCTATAAAGCAAGTTCACCGTATTACAAAATTCTGGGAGTTTTGTTTTTATATTAATTTAGATCTCTTCCAAACCTGCGAATTGGACAACAATAAGTATCTTCTTATTGGCTCAGGAAATTTACTTTCCTGATTTCTGTTGCCATCGCTATGTCCAGTTTACAGTAGTTTCAAATACGTTGCAACTGAATGAGAACCAAGTCAGCTGAGCCCTTAAGCACAGCTAACACTGTGGGGCCACACAAGCTCTGACCTATTTCCAAATTCATACAGAAATCCCATAAGAAGCAAGAAACTAATGCTGGCAGTTGGCTGTGCAGAGTGTCCTAGCTGCAGGAAACAACAAGTAGATATGAGTGAAGAAAAAAAAACCCAGTCAATTCACCACAAATATTGTCAGTGCAAAAATAATTTTGTTTCTCTGTGATGCAACAACATTTCTTGTGTTTGAACCCTATATCAGTTTAGTTTCCACTCTGTTGTTTAAAGTCAGAATAAAACTTACTTCTTTAATGCTGCAGCCTTGTGGAACTTCTGAGAAACCATTTTCCCCATTTGCAGGAATTCCTGGTTTGAGACTCTTCCCGGATCCCTATCTTGCTTTCCTTTATTTTCAAGGTCTGCAACAGCTTGCTGTATTTTCAATTATTCCTCTTAGGAACCAGTAGGTCTTTTTTTTTTTTTTAAGAGAAGAATATAAAATATGGATGTGGATGGGAGGTGATATTTGAAGATGGGTAGTTTATCTTCAAACAAGTTTTAAAGGAGTAAGGAAGTTCTCAAGCTATTCACCAATACTTTAATGTTGATGTAGTTATTTACTTCTAAATCACCCCATAACCATAATATCCAGGGCACTGAGTTTGCTTATGCAACATAAAATAAATAAATAAATACGGAAAAGAGATTCCAATTTCATTAATTGGCTGAGTTCTCATTATATCTTCAGCCTAACGAAGAGATCTCATGGACTACAGAAAAGAAGAGCAATATTTCTTGAGTTCAAATAGCTAATTAATCCCCAGATGGAGTCCTTAACTAGATATTACCTTTATTCTCAGAAACAATAGAGATCATTTGACATTTTCCGCAAAGCACTGAAAAAAATGTTGCATCAGAATTCCCAGATCACTGTGGGCATCATGGAGTCATGATTTGTAACTATCACTTACTGTCAATAGACAATCCTGGGGAATAAGAGGAGTTTAGGAAAGAAAATAGCTTTTCCCAGGGTTTAACTTTGAAGTAGATTCTGCCAGACTGGGACATCTGGATCATACCTACAATTAAGGGACACGCAAGCATACACACACACAAGAATGAGTTACTGCAGGGGTGAAATCTACTTAATTTCCTTACCAGTTTGGAAGCGCATGCAGACCTTCTGCATACCAGATCGCTGAACCACCAGCCAAGATCGCTACCGGATCAGGCGATCTGGTCCAATCCAGGAGCATTTCACCCCTGAGTCACTGGATTTTTCAATGGTTTAGTAGTTGTTTTTATTTAGAAAAGCAGGCAGAGGGTACTCGAAATTCTATTAGGGCAGTTGCTGTGGGGAAGAGATATTTATTTCTTCTTATGGCTCCTCCAGTCTAAACTGCTTACCATAAATCTGTCCAATTATTGCTTAAACCATTTATTTACTTAACATGCTGCTTAAATTAGCAAAGGTAAAAAACAGGAATACACAGGATACTTCTGTCTTCCTGCAATAATCCTTGGGGAATGAATAAAACAAGTAGAGCTCTTTCAGTTGATGCCTAAGGGACTCATTATTTAGTCTGAAAAAGCTAAGTTTTAATGATGATTATTAAGCCCAAGAATATTTTCCAGAGGAGGAAGGCATATAGTCACCGTTTATTTGATGATTCACTGTGATGAAAAATCTTGGCACCCTGAAACATCCAGCAAAAAAAAAAAAAAAAACTCACCCCAGAATTATTTCTGACAACAAAAGAAAGTAATTGTTACAATGAAATGTTAGAAATTCTGCATGTTTTGTTCTGGCTACAATACTTGATATAATACTTGATACTTGATATAATAAAAATTGCAGTTATTTTCCATCTTGGTTTTGTGCATGTAGGTAAAATACATGACACTTTTGGCTGTCAAAGCCTTTTTTTTAAAAAAAACAGCACTTCCTAAAAAATAATCCTGTGGGGTTTTTTTTTTTTTCATTTTAAAAAATAAAATAAACTGAATCACCCTTTTTTTCCACACAACTGAAATCACACTCTTTTTTTTTTCAAAAAAGGATAGAAAGCTGGCTTGAATTTTGTGAAATGTTTACAAAGAGAAATCTCTGAGAAGATAAAATAAATTGAGGATTTATTCATACTGCCTGGCTCCCCCATTGTCACCTTTTATTAAATCCTCATTATCTATCAAGGGACCTTAGGGCATGCTTTTCTTAGGTTTGTTGCTGGCTAAACCCAACAGCTCAAAGGCTACTTCACAGAAGCAGGAATCCCCTTTAATTGAGTCACTGCTTATGATAATCTGTAATACCTTTTAGAACTATTCTTCCCATGAGTGCTACATTATACAGATTGTCCTCAATTTAGAACCAGTTGCTTAATGACCATATGTATGGTGGCCATGGAACAGGTACTTGGTGGCCTGTAAAGCATCTCCTGGCCATTATGAATAGAATAGAATAGAATAGAATAGAATAGAATAGAATAGAATAGAATAGAATAGAATAGAATAGAATAGAATAGAATAGAATAGAATAGAATAGAATATTCTTTATTGGCCAAGTGTGATTGGATACACAAGGAATTTGTCTCTGGTGCACAAGCTCTCAGTGTACATACAAACAACAAAGTCATAAATCATAAGATACAATCATAAATTGTAAGATACAAACAACAAAGTGATAAATTATAAGATACCAATCGGAGAAAGTAATAGGAAAGATGAGAAGGATAATAGTAATACATGGTTGCGTCCCCACTGCTCCTTCCCAAAGTCAGGCAACTGCATGCCAGGCTCTTGGCAACTAGTCTTTATGACCAATTGCAGGGTTCCACAGTCACATGACTACAATTTGCAACATTTTTTGCTGGTTTCCTACTGTCTGGACTAAATCCCTTGCAAGCTGTTGCAAAATACTGTGTGACTGGACTGGACCAGACAGGATTTCCTTCAAGTGGGTTAGAATCAAACCAACAGGAGCAGAGGAGAGAAGCAATTTAAATATTCAATGCAAGTATGCCCTGATGGAGGAAACAAATATTCTCACATGAGCATGTGGTTACTTTCAAAGACAAATCAAGAAACCAATAAAATAATAGACTTTGGGGGAAGCTATTGACTTACTGGATGTACATGTTTTCGCTTATTGGTATTGAAACACACACAGGAACTAAACAATAAAGATAAAGTTTAAAAGGCCACGGCTTATTTTTCTAGGTTCAAGTGAAGTTAGGTTTCTTTGTCATCAAAAAAAAAAAAAGTTTTAAGATTAAGGTACCCATTCATTATGAGATATTATAAACATAAAGCATCCCCTTCTGACAGCATTTGGATTACCTCCTCTATTCCTATAAACTCTTATTTGGAGCCAGAAAGTCTATTATTTGAAATTTATTTCCATTGCAAGTGTATAGTTTGTGAATCAAAGCCATCACTGAGGATTTCTGAATGTATCAAGTATTGTATGAAGGAAAAATGATGACCATATATGGCTATTTAGTTTTGTCCTAACATTCAAAGAAACAATACTTCACCTTGCCTTTTTTTTTTAAAGAAATGTTTAGATTACTTTTAAAGACTTATGTGTTATGCAACTGATTGAGAACATAATAGTCAGTTTTCAAATTTATGAATATGAACTTACAGGTCACTTCCAGCTTGGCAGAAAGGAAAAAAAGATCACATGGTGTAATCTCACAATAAAACATAAATCTATTCTGTATCCCATTGAGAACTTTGAAGTCCAATAATAGACATTGCCATCAAGTTGTTTACTTTTTCCTCTTCTAAACTGATCTTCAGCAAAATGGTATAATTAATTCAGCATTCTTTTTTCCCCAGAACCTACAGTATTGCTTAAAAATACCTTAAATGGTAAACAGCTTGGTCAATCTTGATATGCAACAATTAATGCAAATTGGAGTGATGGACCAAATCTTAGCAGGCTGAAAACAAGGTATATTTTCCATTGTTTCTTCCCAACGGCCCTCTAATAAATCTCACATTTTCCTTCTCCATGACCTAAACAACCTAGCATTTGTAACCCTGTGAAGCCCTTAGGTTCACGGCATGTTTCACCATATTCATTTCATTATTTACTATTATAGTTTTCATGATGAGAGAAAAAAGGTTACTAGGATACATAAATATTTCAAATGTGTTATTTCTTCAAATGAATATTCAAGGAACAGCCTACTAGAATGCTTTACCCACCTTATTAAAATCCATCTACTATGGATCACAGATTCTTTCATTTTCTATGTTGTGTGGCAGATGAAATCTGCAGCTCAAAGTGTTGGAGATCTTCAAGTTCATTATGAAGATGCTAAAATCTACTTAACCCAAATGCTGTAATGTTAATAATTATTTTTTTGTTATGAATACAAAATAATACTGCCTAGTATGAAGGCAATGACATGACTTAAAAAATTATTCATTAATGACCTTTGAAAGATAGATTCAAGTACATTCATGAATATACCATATATATGTGTGTGTGTGTGTGTGTGTGTGTGTGTGTGTGTTTTCTGAGGTTTTGTATGTAGGTCTTTGGTTCTTCCACGTAAAATTGGAGATGTCTTGGCAATGTTTCAACGAAGTCTCATTAGTCATCTTCAGGCTGGTGTTTTCGGCTTCGTGCTTCTAGTGCGATGTGTGCGATCACACACATTGCTCCTAGAAGCACGAAGCCGAAAACACCAGCCTGAAGATGACGAATGAGACTTCATCAAAACGTTGAAAGACACCTCCAATTTTACGTGGGAGAAAACCCGAATAACCAAAGACCTACACACACACACATATATATATTAATATATTAATATATAATATATTATATTAATTAATATATTAATGATATATTTCAAAATCATTTTTATTTAATTTGGATATTTTATCTTTTTTAAAAAATCTATTTTTTAAAAAAAAATTAAAATGTGTTCATATATTTCTTTTCAGAATTAAAAAAGACACTTCCCCAAAAAACAGAAAATCAAAAAAAGGACACATAGAAACCATCTTATTGAAACATCAGAGCACTACAAATGTAGTCAGATTTCTCTCAGTTACTCTTTAAGATTAGAATTTCTGATATTTTTTATCCCAAAGAACTCCATAGTATTTAAAAATCAACTGAAAGACAACCACAGAGAACATTAAGTCCAAACAAGCACAACTACTTATGTCCAGAGAGACTGTAATGGAATATTATAACTTTCATGGAAACAGCTTTCATGAAAAAGACTTTGAGCAAACATCATAAAACTCTGCCAACTTCTGGAAAAACCATTACTAATGTCCCTAGCAGATTGTCTTCAAAACAGGCCTCAACATCCATTGGGTCAGAGCTTCCTGCACTTTCACCAGATGTAGTGAGTTTAAATTCTGTAGTTAAAACAAATCCTGGAAAAAAGAGGCCCAAGACCGTGACAGTATCAAAAAAGCAAAACATTGGAAGCATGTCTCAGGATCAATGGGATCGACCAGTTATCCCACCAAGAAGACCAGGCTTAAGGGTGTGCTATATCTGTGGCAAAGAGTTTGGTTCACAATCTCTTCCTATTCATGAACCAAAATGTCTGGAGAAGTGGCATATTGAAAATAGCAAACTACCGAAACATCTCAGGAGAGCACCACCTGTTAAACCTCAGGTTCTTCCTGGAAAGTCTTCTAGTATAGCAGCTGAAAATGAAGCAGCAGCTCAGAGTTTTCAAGCTCAGCTCCAGCCCTGTCAAAACTGTGGTCGCACTTTCCTCCCAGATCGCCTCCTTGTACATCAAAAGAGTTGCAAACTGAAGTCTAATCCATGTTCTTCAAACTCCAAGTTGCTTACATCTACAGGTTATGGGGCATCATCATCAGACAAGGTAAATGAGAAGGCATCATACCTAGCTGAAAAAGGCCCCCATTGTTCTCATGTGCAGACTGCAAGATGATATTCTACTGGAATTGAAGTTAATGGTAAAATCTTCACTCTTGATTTCAGTCATGCTAGGGTCTTATTCCAGAAAATATAAATATATATAAATATATGAGCAAATGGCAGCAAGAACTTTAGAAGTTCAGATCAAGACCTGTGTCTAGGACAAAGGCAATTAATCTTCCAAAGGACTGTGGTGGAGGGTAGAATTATAGGGCTGCCACTGCAGCCCCTGCCACCACAGCCCCCACCAACACTGTGGGCCCCATTCCTGCCATGGGCCCAGACAGGCACAACAAAAGGGCCAGATGTGGCCCGCAAGCTGCAGAATGCTCAGGTGTGGTCTAGGACGAAATAAGAAAAAAGTTGCAATCGTATTATTTCATTTTGATAGAATACTCAGCATAACAGTTTGCTCCTTTTTAGCCTAATTGTGGTACTAATCTAATGTATTTGAATGTAAAAATTAACATGAAGCACATAGAACATTTTGCAATTTGAAATTGCTATAGCCATGCTAGGATAAAGACCAATATTTTTCAAAAGGCAGATTAACTTGCAATGTAACTTCTCCTTGTAATGGAAATCATTTAGGTCTTTTTATATATCCTACGTGCTAGATTACTAGATGTATAGCAAGGCAGTAGAGAGGATTGTAAATTGATTCTTGCAGGGTATGCAAGGAATCTTTCATGAGCTTGTCCTTTAATTGTGATTTACAAAAATTTACATGAGAAAATATATTTGTTAAACATCATCTAGGAATATAGCAACAGTTAATGAGCATCAGCTAAATATTGAATTTATTAAGGTTTCCATCTCTATGTTTCCCTCAGGCTGAATGTGCATAGGGAAAAATTTAAATTTAAAATTTCAGCTACTATTAAAGGACTTTTTTTTTCCCTTCCAGAAATAAATTCAAAAATACTTCTTTTCCTTCTCCAAAGAATTAATAACTTTTCTTTGCAATGGAGTAAGGTAGAATGGGCTGTAATATGATTATGCCATCTACTTAAATATTAAGTAATTAATATTTCTTAATATTTCTTAATATAAGTAATACTTAATATTAATATTAAGTAATAATAACATTATGATCATCAGATATGGAGTTCTTTTCTAAGTAAAGAATTTACACACTCGAACAGTCCCAAGGAAGTACTAAGCTAAAATCAAGCAAGTAGAATGCTCTTGTAGCTCTAGCAATGACTGGTTGTTAATTGAGAGCTTTTCTCCCAGAACTAATGAATGTGCACAAAATTCAGTCAGAAGCATAGTGTTTTCTTTTACTACCTTGGGGATCCTTACTCTCCATACTGAGTTAGGTTCTTAAATGTACATTCCTTTACTGAATTGTTTGAAACTGCACCCATGGCATCTATACTAACTTAAAACAAGAGGTAATTTGGCTTATTTCACTGATTTGCTTGGGAAATTTTTAGGAATAAATGAGTTGACCCACCCACAGGGTTCTTCTATAGCAATCTTTTTTCAAACTTGGCAATTTTAAGATGTGTGGACTTCAACTCCCAGAATTCCCCAGCCAGCCAGCTGAGATATTCTGGGAGTTGAAGTCCACACATCTTAAAATTGTTACGTTTGAAATACACTGTTCTAAAGACTGGTCTGATAATGTCTCTCATTGAACAATAGAGGATCAACATTAATTACAGGATACAACTGAAAATATACAGTCCCAGTTGTGGGAATGAGTCAGCACTTTAATCAGAAAAGGGAAACAATATGGAGACTCTACAGTCTGTAAAGATTCTCAGTCATCAGGTCATGGTTGTCCCAAAGGTGCTTTTTCAGGAGGCAACTGGACTTACTTGTTTTTTCTTTTGAAGATGTTTCGCTTCTTGGATGAGAAGCTAAACATTTTCTTGGGTGAGAAGCTTCTTGAATGAGAAGCGAAATGTCTTCAAAAGAAAAAACAAGAAAGTCCAGTTGCCGCCTGAAAAAGCACCTTTGGGACAATATGGACGGTATTTAAATTCACTTTTTGAGAGCTTCATCAGAAGCACTTTAAGAGAAAATATAGGGGAAATAATTTCACACTCTTGGATTAAGGAAATAATAATCCTTCTGCTTCAGCAATTTCTTGTAAGGCATACTTTTCTTCATTGCTTTTGTTCTGTCATTCTCTAATCTTCTCAAGCCTTTAAAACCATAGGTTACATTAAACTGTTATCAATCATAACTCTATTCTTAAAAATAATGATGGTCCCCATACAAGACCAATAAACTTTAAAAAAAATGCTCCATTGAATTTTTATCCAAGGCCTGATTTATTCCCAACTGAATCTTTTCTGATCTGTAGAGAAAGCCAGTTTCTCTCTTATGAACTTGTTAGTTCAATATAATTGTTTTGTTATGCAATTGCTAGGAATATATGGGCTCATTTGCATTAACCAAGTTTGATTGCGCCTCAAGAAATAGTCTAAAGCAGCGTTTCTCAACCTGAGCAACTAAGATGAAAACTGCTGAAATTTTAAAAAAATCAAAAGCTTGCTTGCCTAAGCTGTGTAGGTCTGTTTAGATATCCTGCTTCTTGAATCCTGATTTGGATAGCTTTTTGTTATGGGAAGCATAAGCATTCCAGAGATTAATATTCTTCCAGTGAAGAAAAATGACTGTGATCTTCCATGGAAAATTTTTCCTACTTCCTGCCTTGGTTGCTACTTAATGCTTCTAATGTCTTGTTTTGATGCTCTTCTTGTCAATCTACGGCAACCACTTAATTCCCTTGGCTCTGTTTCTTGACTATCAGATACTGCCATCTGCTGCTTTTCTCTATTGTATGTCCTCTTACAAAATAAAAATACATGTTGTTTCTGGTATTTCCTGTCAAGGTCATCAAAAATTGAAGTATTTCTATGCTCTCACTGCAACTGAGGGGCTAATATAGAGATACTTCTTGCCCTGTGTTTGCCTGTGAGGTAGTGCATACAAGAAACACAATCAGGAGTACTAGCTCTGTATTTATTGTGACAGAATAATAACAGAACATAAAGTACAGTGTTATCTTAGTACTCAAACACTTTGAAACTCATCAGATGTGGTACTCAATACATTTTGATGCAAAATTTTTGTTCCAGTGCTCATTGTTTGTTTGGTACTCAACACAAAAGTTAGAAGTTGTCAGTGTCAGCTGCCTTGTGACTTGTTACATTATTTTTATGGGAAAAATTTGTTTGGTACTCATCATTTTTGGTACTCATCGACCTCCTGGAACCAATTAACAATGAGTACCAAGGTACCACTGTAAACAAAGAGTTACATTAACAGAATCTTGCAAGACTGAAAGCATTTCTCCCCTCCTTTCTTTTTTGGTCTCTGGAAATCTAGGAAGAGTCCCTTCTGATACATTCCTCATGCCCTCCCTCCTTCTGTGGGCTGACATATCTTTTACATGCTGATTGGGTAGTGTGCAGCTCTCCCTCCTGTCTCCCAAGGTCAATCTCACATACCATTACACCCTGAAAGCCATATTTGAATTCCAGTACAACTACATCATTTTAAAAAATGAAGCCACAAAGCCTTCATTTTTTTCCAATTTCCAGGGGGATAGTTTTGTTACTCGGTTGCATTAAAACTGCCAAAGAATTTGGCAACATCTTAAAAAGATTTATTAAGGCATAGGGTATTCTGGACATTATGATCATCAGATGTATGGAATTCTCTCTTAAGAAAAGAGTGTACACACTCAAACACACCTAGGGAATGAATAAGAAAAGACGTGGACAGAGAAATAAAATACAGTAAGGTCAAAGACTGACAATTCATAAAATCATTTTTGGTTCATATATATGACACAAACATTCATTCTCTATAAGGCTGAGTGAAATACTTTTCTGTTTAATTTTCAGCCAATAACTAGATGCTCTCATCACTGGATGCAATTCTTCAAATTCTTTTCACTTTATTGTTTGCAAAGTTATTTTTAGGGACTATTGTGGACAAATGTTGGAGTAAAGTTAGGAAAGTGGGAAACACAATCGCCTGGTCAATTCAGGGAGTGCTAACAAAGGGAAGAAGCCTTTTCTCCAATGGTGCTAGGCAATCAGTTTTTGAAATTGAATAAAATTGAATAAAGGTGGAACCATAAACTTTGGCTACTTACCAATTTCAACAATGTTTTCCATTCATATCATTATTTTTTATTAAATCCTTAAGAAAAAAAAACAATACTGGATCAGAAAACTGTGAGCTTTGAAAGAAAACAGATTTCTAAGGGTTTGAATACCTTAAATATATTGTTGTATATTATATCTGAGTGGAATTCCCCACAGTATTTTAAACAATTGACCAAATAACTGCAAGGTTCTGCAATCTGTGGCAGTCCCATTATGACATCATGACACAAATGACATTCAGTACACAATTCCCGTCATTTGTGTGATGATGTTGTAATGCATGTGATTTTTTAAATCCCTCCCTCCCCCCCCCCCTATTTGCCATGCAAGGGCTAAAACTCCAGGAAATCAATATATATGTTTAACAATAAAAATAATTTGGACTCTGAAGCAGGACCTCAAGGCTTTGAGTTGCCCGGAGGCAGAAAGTTCATCTGTGCATCATCCCCACAAATTCTCATTTTTTTTCCTCCCTGCTGAAGTCAATAGTCCAATACTCAGGAAAGGGGGGAGCTGTAATCCAAAACAAATTAACTCTTAGCATTATATTTTAACCAATTGATTTGCTGCCTTGAATGAATAATATTGAGCTACTGGATTCTTTCAAATATTGAACTATTGAACTTCATGATGTGGAAGGCAGGATGATTATTTCTATTTTGAAAACTCCAAATTATCAACCTATTAGCAAGTACAATACATTGGTTAAAATGTGACTTCGCTTTTGCCACTCAAAGGTAGCTTTAAATCTTTTCTATTTTTAGTATATGGGGACTATTTCACATCTTGGAGAAAAAGGCCATATAATCTAGTAGAACTCCTTGCATTTATAAAATCTTCTCTCACCTCTCCAAGTTAAAGACTCCAGTTAAGATAGGTAGATCTGCTCCAGCATTTATTAAGTAGGTTTGCTATAGTTTATTTGTATAAGTTAATGCAATGCAAGGGGCTAGCAACTTTTTCAAATATCAAATGCTGTTGTTTTACATCATGTAATAGCATTGGCATATCTGTCCCAACATATTTTAAATGACTAAAATCTGACCATATCATCAACTTTCATAATTTTAGGTGATTGTACCCAAGTCCAAAACCAAAATGACACAATTCTTTCCATCTGAATTCTCACCCCTTTAGACAAAATCTTGCTAGACCAAAGACCCTACTATCTGCATCTACAATACACTTTCTGAACTAACATAGAGGAGCTGTCTTCACCCTCTTTCTCTCATACTTTATACTGTATCTGGGCTAAGTTACCTCTTACTCCTCTGGTATGTATCCCTTCCCTTCTGGGGATCTGCCTCCTCACATATTCCATTATATATTCTGAAATCTCATCCCACCCCAAATCTTATGAAATTTGAGAATGCCAACATCCCAAAAGACTGAACTATTTAATGAGATTTCAGTCATTTTTATTTAATTTTAATGAAAATGTTTTAACTGAATGTTTTATTAAGGTAAAATTATTATTTCAATTATTTTAAATTAACAGGGTGGATGCAATTGCCATCTTGGAAATGTTGCAGGAATGTTAGACAAATATAAATCAATCCAGATTTATTACTATAGATCAGAGAACATTTTTTTACAAGTTGTTACGCATACTAGGACTGCTCTGATTAGGCTTCCTTAGACAGCACAAACTTAGTTCCGGGAAACCTCTTTAATTCAAACGCTGTGAATTAATGTTATTCCCAGTCAAAAGCCTTATAAAACAGTCTTGCAGGGGAGTGTCTACAAACACTCACCTTATCTCCCTTGGAATGCTGCCAGAGAACTAATTGCCACATGCAGGGCAAGGCCAAACTTAGCACAGAGTCAAACTGAGTCACAGCTTTTACCGACCAGATGAACTAATTGCTTCCTGCAAAATCTCACGTCCTATTCACTTCTCTTTCATGTTTTATGGGAGGGGCCAATCATCTCCAAGCCTTATTCCCAAATCAACCCTGTTTTCTTAATTGTCCCTGTCTCCTGGCAGCTCTGCACATGCACACACTGGGAACAGGCTCACACTGTTCTTCTGCCTCACTGATGTCAGATTCTGGAGACTCCAGAGGCAGCAAAGAATTACCAGATGGCCTTGGCCCCCTCTCTGCCTCTGACTTAGAGCCCTTGTCCAAGCCTTCCCCAGACTCCAGGACTGGCCCACGTTCCTCCCCAATCTCCTCACTGTCCAAATCTGCTGCCAGCTCTGCTGGTTGCTGGTGGGCCACAACAAGGACAGAGTCCCCAACCCTGGGCTGCGGACCACTATTGGGCTGTGAGCCATTTGGAACTGGGCCCTGGAAGGGGCGGCTAAGCATGCACGTGCATCCCCACTTGTACAAGCAATGTGTGAGCATGTGCACACCTACTCCATCTGCGCAAGCATGCAGTTGGCCACTCGCATGGGACCATCCCCACTCTCCCCTCCTGCCAGTCCACAAAGCTGGAAAAGTTGGGTAACTGGTGAGCCAGTTGAGCCTAATAAGGTGAGTCTCATAAGGGCTTTGTGGCTCAGCAGACTAAAAGCATTGTGATTAACACCAGCTGTCTGCAATTACTGTAAGTTCAAATCTCACCAGGCTCAAGGTTGACTCAGCCTTCCATCCTTTCTAAGGTAGGTAAAATGAGGACCCAGTTGTGGGGGCAATAAGCTGACTTTGTATAAATATACAAAAGTATGACGCCTATTGCTTAACGCATTGTAAGCCGCCCTGAGTCTCCGGAGAAGGGCGGCATATAAATCAAATTTTAAAAAAAACTGGATTAGAAGCATCTTGAGAGTGCTGTAAAGCACTGTGAAGTGACATATAAGTGCTATCTTGAGGGAAGGTTCAAAAAAGTCAAGAGGACAGCTCAGCTCATGACCAAAGCCTGTTCTTTTTTTATGTGTGTCACATGCTTGACATCCATCAAGCAAAATGGGCTGGGGCTATAGTCACCTGGTTGCAGCTGTTGTTATCTTACATCTCCTACAGACACCTCTGGAACAGACCCGTTTCCAATATTTGTTAATTTTCTTTTCAACTGTTTTCTTATCATCTCCTTGATGAAATGTCCACAGTAGATTTCATACAAACAAATAATAACCCACTTAAAAGCTTGGAAAATCAGCCAGCCCCCAGGAGATTCATGTAACTGATACAAATATTTATCTATGAATTAGAAATTACCAACCTCTGAATCCATGTTTTGTAGATATTAAAATACCTTATCATGTACTTTGGAGCTTGCTTTTCTATCTCATTATCAGTAGAGTTTCCTTTAATGCAACATTACTCCCTTCCTGCAACTTAATTTGTTTTAAGAGTTCAATTGTCTTTTAACTGCATTTGTTATTTGCAGTCTCCCATGATAAGGCGACCTCCTACAGTTATTTGTTATATTTGTGGCCGTGAGTATGGAACCCATTCCATAGGCATCCATGAACCACAATGTCTGAAAAAATGGCACATTGAGAACAATCAACTGCCAAAACATTTGCGAAGAGCTGAACCTGTAAAGCCAGTTGTCTGTTCCATAGGAGGTAAGTTACAAACAAGCCAGCCAAGCAGTTGCTGGTTAGGGATGAAGGACAACTCTTTAGGATGAAACCAATTTGAGAAAGGCTGCATCAACTTCTCTGGCATACATGTGATCCATGGATCACAGTGCCTATACTGCTGTGACAATATGGCTTCTAGAGGCATATTGTCAAAGGCATCAGCAAGTTTTAACAGGTACTCATCAAATTGCAGTCAATATTCTGGAGATTTAAATGAAAAGCTTCCATCCTCTATGTTTGCAACCACATTTCAAGACAGTATTATAAAAAGTTAAACTTTTCATATGGACCAGGGACCTTCATATGGATCAGGAAGCAATCATGACATAATTAAGAACTTGTGTGATACAGATCCCAGAAAAATTCCAGAATATTTTATTCAGTGGTTTCCTCCCCCCATAACTGTAATATATATTTAAAACTAAAAAACAGATTACTTTTAAAATGTTATGACAGTTTGATATGAGCATAGCAACCCCCCTTCAAAATACTCAATAAAAACTATGGAAAGATTATAAATTTTGGGGAACTAGGGAATGGAATCCTGGCCAAATTTTACGCCTTGAACATTTGCCCAAATCTATGAAGTTGTCTGGATCCTGGAAGACTTCCAGAAGTAGAATAATGGAATTTATTGTAGATCCCATGGCCATCTTTGAAAAAGCAACTGTGGGTTTCAGCTAAGCATCTTTATTTAACAGACCTTCCTGCAAATCTAATCCATCCTATATAGACTGGTTGTGTCTTTAAAATATTTGAAAGTCACATGAGCTGGTTTTTCTGCACCCCACTATTGATACTTGAATTGTTTTAGCTGTTCTTGAGCATAGGAATGGAAATTTAGATGGCTACAAGAAAGACAATCACAGATTTCTAGCAAGCATATGCAAATTCAGAACAATCTTAATTTGTGAAAGGATCAGTTTGGACTTTTGAATCAGTTCAGAAAAAGTATATTTGCACCTGCATTATCAAACCTATCACACATCCCCATGTTGTTACCATTCCCCCCTCCCCCAAATTGATTCAGAAGTGCCTGACTCTATTCGATATACTTTAAATTACCATGGAGATTGAATTTAGAAATTTAAATGGATTCATCAAATTGCTTTTGGATTGAATCTCTGAGCTGGATACTTGGACAGCTCTAATATCTAAGAGCTTTTAAGATGGGTAGGAATAATCATGCAATACGTTACTCCAGTTTCGCTTTTTGTTTGCCAAAAGGTTCAAACTATACGTGATTCAAGAGTTGCATGTAGCAATCCAAAACTCATTTTCTTTTGCCAGGGCTGGGGCTCGAGCATTAGTGAAAAGGGGTGTGTGGGGGGAGGAGGGGGAAAATAGTGTTAATTTAATGTTCTCCTTAAAAGGAATGCAGTGGCTCAGTGGCTAAAACACTGAGCTCGTCGATCAAAAAATCGGCAGTTCAGTGGTTCGAATCCCTAGTGCCACGTAACGGGGTCAGCTCCCGTTACTTGTCCCAGCTTCTGCCAACCTAATAGTTCGAAAGCACATAAAAAATGCAAGTAGAAAAATAGGAACCACCTTTGGTGGGAAGGTAAAAGCATTCTGTGCGCCTTTGGCATTTAGTCATGCTGGCCACATGATCATAGAGACGTCTTCAGACAGCGTTGGTTCTTCGGCTTTGAAACAGAGATGAGCACTACCCCCTAGAGTCGGGAATGACTAGCACATATGTGCGAGGGAATCTTTACCTTTACCTTTAATGTTCTCTTTAATATTCAGCCTTTTCTCCACAACTCCAACTTCTGGATTAATACTGGCAAGATAAGTATAAATCCGAAACGCTGAACTTTACACGAGACAGAAAGCTTTGGAGACAACTTCAACAGAGAACTCAACTAACAGGGAAAAGATTAAGCATTCACTTTCTCTATTCACTTTTTAACTGCAAAATACCTTCCCCCAGAGAGATACTTTTGGAAGGAGAAGAGGCCAATGTAATGCTGCTTTACATTGCTTAATGTTAAATATATGGCATGCACATTCATTTCCTGAAAAGGAGTATAATTGCTGCAGCCAAAAGAATACAGTTGATGGCTCATCTAGCAAAGAGGAACATACACATTAAAAGATGTAAGGCTTTTACCCTTATATGAATCATAGTTCAAGAGTATGGCTTCTTGTGGAAAAAAAAAGATATCATTTTGTCTCTGACAGAAATAACCTTTGTTTTCAGGAATTTTGCATGTAGTATCTTCAAATCTAGCTAATGCGTTAAAAGCTGTGCTTTCAAATGCCAGTCCTTCTGAGAAAAGCAAATTATTTGAGTTTTCTCTCATCCTTCTCTGCCACAAAGGATGTGAGGTTCAAGAAGCTACTGGCATAAACTTCAGCTAAAGGTAGCTCTTTGAAAAAGAAATTGCATTCAATCCCCCTTTTAAGTAAAAAATGGGAGCAAAGATGTTGATGCAAATTATAGCATTTAACATGCATGCCCGCTGCCTTAATCTCTAAATAATTGCAGAAAAAACTGTAGCTGAAATTGCTGTGTATGGGGAAAGGATAAGAAAATGGACTTAACCTGATGTCTGCTGATTTTGCTCTTTGGGTCATTGAGTTTATAGTACTCTGAGTCACACTGAAGACATTAAAAAAAATGAAATTGGAACTAAGCAGAATTCTTTATCCCAAACAGCAAGAGTGAAAAAGTGAGAGAACACTGTACATTTTTTCTTCATCCCTTTGGTTGGATAATGTTGATTCATTAAGCAGGATTTAAAAAAAAAGAAAGAAAAAAGACGTGGTAACACAGTCTGATATTTGAAGGGTAGGCAAATACGTTAAGAATGTGTAACGCAGCACATGCTGAAATGGTTTCTCCAGAAGTACAAGATTATTCAGTTGTAGTTAGCTTTATGTGACTCCTGAGACAATAAGCAGAGTTTTGCTGGGTTTTTCTTCCCTCATAAGGGCTATGATTTAGTTAAAACTGAAAGGCTCAGTCAACAGGTATTTCCTAAAACTATTTTCCATAAAAACTGAGTATGATTCTCTAGAATGAAAACTGATATTTTCTCTCTTTAAAATTTTTCCAGCCAAAGGTTACTATGATCTTGATGCTTTAAATGAGTCTGCGTGGCAAAGCGCCCAGAGCCAGCTAGTTCCATGTGATATTTGTGGCCGTACCTTCCTGCCAGACAGACTGATTGTCCATCAGCGGTCCTGTAAACCAAAGATACCAAAATAAAGCTTTCCTCATGTTAAGGAATTAAAAAACAAAATTGTTCTCTAACCTCTAGAATGAAAGTTTCGACAATGAAGAATCATTGAACTATATAGACTCATTCCGAGTCTGCCCTGCATAAAATTAACATAGTATTGATTATGTGAGTGACATATGGGACCTGTAGCACCTGTGACAGTGTTTTGCAGCAATTATTGATGAAGTGGCTCATAAGGACAAAAAGAACCTTTATGGAAACATCTGCAAGATGGAGCCTTCACAGAACGGACAGTGGCCTTCACGCTGTTCAGTGATTACCGTTCTTCCAAGTATTGCAATGTCTGTTAAGAAATGGTTTTGTTTGATATACTCCTCATTTAGTAAATCATGTATAAGAACGTTTATTTTTAGTAATGAATTTTCAGTTTAAGGGATCGATCGACAGCAACATATGGACTATAAAAGTTTTGATAGCCTTCATCAAAAGTGGATATAATTATTTCAATTTTTTTTTCAAATTTTGAATCATTGATTTAAAACTTTGCCTGTTGGTTCTGAATGTCTTGGGACAAAGGTCAACTGTTCCCCATAATTCCATTCCTCTCAGCTCCCCACCCCGTTTAATATCTACTTGAAATTTCTAGGTCAGTTTGAGGTCTACTCTGGTTTTTCGGTTCATACAGCTAGAGTTAAGGTAACTGTAGGTAAAACCTTGTTTTATGCTCGCAGGTTATAATGTTATGCAGAAGGTTTGCTGCTCTTTGAGATTTCCAATATGAAGGGTGGAAGACAGGATTCAAAGTGCCAGAAGAAAGGATGGATGATGATGCAATTTTCTTCAGAATTGAGGTGGGAGGAGAATACCCTTAATCCTCTGTATACTGTTTGCACATCAAAGTACAAGTTTTGCTATCACTCCCATAGACATGTTTTCTTTTTTTATTTGCAATGATTACCTGACCAAACAGTGACCAAGTGACCATATATTGTTATGTAGTCCAGTAGCCACTATAGAAAGAATGTGATAGTAAGCAACAAGAGTTTTAACAGTATTAGTGAGCACACATATTGATTTTTAACCTGAAAGGTTGCATCCATAATTAGTACTATGAATACTTCTGTTGGTCCATCATAATCTTCTCTCTCCTAAGTTTCTTTACGTAATCACCTCACCATATGACAGTCTGCTGACTACAAAACATGATGTGGTCAGATAATTATTGTAAAGGAAAAAGAATAAACTATCATCAAGATGTAAATTAAAATAACCCAATGCTACATTCAAATTGGAGTTATTTTAGTTCTCTTTCAAAACAAACCTGGAAGAAATATATTTCAATGAATGAAGAAATAATATATAGACCGAGACTGACTACTCACTCTGATTTGGCCAGCATTCGTAGAACTCATATGACACAAGGCTATATACAGTATGAAAGCATTATTATTAATCTTCTCATTGTTCCTATCACCCATCTCCTCCCACTTATGACTGTATGACTGTGACCTTGTTGTTGGTATCTTTAAGATTTATATTGACTGTTTCCCTATGACTATCATTAAGTGTTGTACCTTATGATTCTTGATGAATGTACCTTTTCTTTTATGTACTCTGAGACCGTATGCACCAAGACAAATTTCTTGTATGTCCAATCACACTTGGCCAATAAAGAATTCTATTCTATTCTATTCTATTCTATTCTATTCTATTCTATTCTATTCTATTCTATTCTATTCTATTCTATTCTATTCTATTCTATTCTATTCTATTCTATTCTATTCTATTCATTGGAGAAAGCAGCCTTTCTGAAAGGGTCAAAAAGAAAACCAGATAAAAAAATGAACCACAAAATTGTCTTGTTTTTAAATTCTACGAGACCTTCCTTGTGACCAATTAATTGTGTTAGCAACCACATTTGAAATTTTGAATGCCTTAACAGCCTAAAAGAATTTGTCTATACCAGCTTTACTGTGCATATGAATATGAAAACATGAACCTGACATCTTCCAACACTGCTTAAAATTAGAGAAAATAATGCTGCCCTTTGAGGGAAGTGGATAGCCCTCCAGATATATTGGGAGTGCAACTCCCACAATTGCAACACAATATGGATTTTATTTTCTAATATAGCAGGAAAGTGCCAGGTTGGAGAAGAGAGACATGTTTCATACTCTTTAATTTTCAGCTGCTTTATAACTTCATATTTCATAAAGACTATGAGAAGGAAGTTTGGATATAAAACACAAGTCTCATGTGGGAGTCATTTGACCAATTGGTTAGATGTCTCAGATGAGTGTGCTAAGCTTAATAGGCAAATCAGCATCCTTGCATCTGATTATGCAAATCTAATTTTTTCCTTTCCAATTTGCCAGATCAAAATGAGAATGCATGCTCTCATCTCTCCATATTCTGGAAAATGTTTTGGCCAGAAATTCACACTCTGCTGTGCACCAGTCACATCACAATACTAAGGAATTATTGTTTCTAACAGTGCATTCCATATGTTTAGAATCATGTTTCCTGGAGTGGGTTGAGATGTCTTAGATTTCATGTCCAAAAATGCATTTCTAACCCTAATTATGAAGAAAAGACTAACTGTGTTAACACATATGGTGTACCATATGATGTCTAGTAATCTAAGAATTGTGGGCGTTAGTCTTGTTCCTTTGCAAACCCAGCTTCAATCTCCAACCTACTATTCTTTTTTCATCCTTAATCAGTAGTAAGTGAGATTTTAGGAAAGGTGCATGAAACAATTGTGTGTACTTTTGAAGGAAATTATTAATACAAATTTGCTCAATTAATATTAAATTGCAAAATATCTAAAAGCTATATGAAGTTGAAAGAATTGTTGGTGAATAGAAAACGGTACTTTATTAGCCAACCTGGATTTGGGAATTCTGCTCATTTGGAGCTCCAAATGGGAAAATTCTGATAACACACCAGGACTTTGATGTATCACTTAGGATGACTTCAAAAGGGCCAATATAAAAGATTTCATTATCAAGGAAGCATCCAAGGACCTGTTATATATACAGCAATTAGTCTTCAGGTCAGCTGAAAACTCATGAGTGCTAGTGTAAATTAAAAACTGTGATTGAGTCAAGCACCATTTAATCAATTTTTTTAAAAAACACAGAATATATCTGCTTAGGGAAAATGTTTATTGGAAAATGCATGCTGAAATCCAACCCTGGATGTTAAATAATGCCATAAAAATGTCTGCAATATAAGAAGGAACAATATCTTTCCAGTTTTCATCTTCATGTCCTACAGCTAATTGTAGGTATTTATAACAAATTGGACAATTTTGAGAGAATTGTCACCAGCATCTGTTTCCAAATGAAGTGTGCTGGAGGTCTCCATGCAACAGGAAGCTAGCTGAGGGCCAACTGTTTCTGATTGCCAAGCTATCATGTTTCACACTTTGCCTTCTAATGAAAACAAGAACAATGTTTCTACTTATGATACATATACATAGATAAATAGATAGATAGATAGATAGATAGATAGATAGATAGATAGATAGATAGATAGATAGATAGATAGATAGATTTTTTAAAAAATAAAAATCATCAATCTTGATCATGGACCTGAAAAGAAGTTTATTTAAAATGGCATTTAATGTCCACAATTTCCATATTATGTGAGAAAAATACTTTTTAGATCTATTAGTGATATTTCAGTAAACCTTTTACTCTGTATGAAAGGGAAAACCGATTCAATGTATTAAGTCAGTAGGCCAATTTCTCTTCTAAAATTCTGCCTTGCGTAAATCCAAATGAAATCCCATGATTTGAAGGCATCCATTTCAAACCATGAAAGAATTTTCTTAGGGCTATGAGCACATATGAATATCACTGAGAAGAGAAAGCAGAGATCTTATTTTTTTATGCAATCATGCAGTTAGAGATTAGAACTAATAGACTGAAGTCCTGGATATTATATCTTGGGCACCCTGGCATTCACATAATGCTTTCTAGGGACCCAAAAAACTTCTTTGCAGACAATAATTCCCATTTGTCTTCTCACCAGCATCTAGGTAGGGTGGGTGATGCTATTAAGAAAGTCAAGATGATGTCAGCCCTGCCTTTTGCTATGTGTATCCTAAATGCAGCATATTTTACTTCCTCTGTCTCTTCCCTAATTAGATCCTTCCTTCCTTCCTTCCTTCCTTCCTTCCTTCCTTCCTTCCTTCCTTCCTTCCTTCCTTCCTTCCTTCCCACTTCCCTACCTCCGCTACTCTATCCAGTCTGCCAGCATGAACACCACATAGCACACATTGGCAGCAGTAACCAAAGCTGGCTATTGTCCACTTTTGGTATTCAATAAAAGACAAACAAACAAGGAAAAAAATCTACAAGATAGGTTGATTTCAAGAGAATCAGACTGAATAAGGGTTTCAACCAGGGTCACATCAAGGATGTTCAACAACATACCGTATTTTTTGGATTATAAAACACAGCCTAATTAGCACAAGCTGCTGATTGTTGTTTGGATCGGCCTCCTGACAATCAGCTGTTTCAGGCTGCAGGGATTGCCAGGGCTTATTGCCGCCTCTCCGTGCCCCATTTTCGGCCTCCACATCCCATTTTCGGCCTCCGCATGCCCCATTTTCCACCCATTCCAATTCTTGCCAGAAAATGGGGCATGTGGAGGCTGAAAATGGGATGCAGAGGCCAAAAATGGGGCGCACGGAGGTGGCAATAGGCTATGGCAATCCCTGCAGCCTGAAACACCTGATCAGCAGGACGCCGATCCCACTGACAATCAACTGCTTCTGCTAATCAGGCTGTGCTGAAACTGAAACAGAAACAGGCTGTTTGCTGTTTGCTGCAAGGAGACAAATTCCTGGGAGGCAGAGGCCAAAGGGTAGGGGACCTGTGGGTGGGTGGGGCTACATTCGGTATATAAGATGCACCCTAATTTTCAGCCTCTTTTAGGGGGGGAGTGCGTCTTATACTCTGAAAAATATGGTAACTCTTATGCCACTAGCTGTGGAGATAAATAAATACCACAAAACGTTCAATTATAAAGAGAAACATCCCTTTGTATAACTTGCCACATTGGACTGCAAGATTTAAACAGGGATTCAAACTAATTAATCTTATTAAGAAGTATGAATAAGAACAAAATAATTAAATGCAAATTTTGTTAAGTTAACTTCTCAACATTTGTGTAAATTTAGTTATATCTTTTCTTCTGCTGTAATTAAATTCTGGCATTTTCATTATTGTAATTAACTTCTAATCAACAAAATGTTCCTGGGATTCAGAAGACTCTCAGGAACAATTCCGATAACTGAGTTTGGGAGGAAAATCATGCAAACGTTGTTTGGCATTCAATAGAATCAGTGAAATGGTATTAAAAGCTATAAATGCTAGAACACAAATGAGATGGTTGCCTGTTAGACATATTCTTAAGACTGAATTTCATTGTATTCAGTAATGTTTGACTCTCAATAGAAGTCGTTTAAGACTTTAAAAAATTAATAAAGAAATAAAATAAGACTTCATTGTTTCCATTAACATGTTCAACATATTCAGTATAATATAGAAAAAAGGAAACATGAATTTGCTTTTAAGCCAGTTAATAAGTGCTTAAGTGAGATATATCAGTTTAAATAAACATGTTTAAATCAACTGAATTCAGAAATAATAAATATGCTGCTCAACAATGTAGAAAAATTGCACAAGGAATTAATGTTCTGGCATAAAATTTTAAAATATAATTTTAAGAAAGATTTTAAATGCAATAACTAAGGACTTAATGAGGGCAGTGGGGTGGCCTAGAAATGGAGCTCTAGCCTTAGAAGCTCTGAGTTCAATCCTAGGTAGTGGCAAATATTTCTCTCTCTTGGCGCAATGAGTAATTGCCTGCTGTGAACTCCACATAGGCATCAGGAAAAGCATCTGGCCAGTAAATGCTCATCTCCATTCAGTCACCCCGACATCATCCTGATGCAAGGGATTACAGAGACATTAAAAGAAAAAGAAAAAAACCTAAAGACTTAACGTATACATGGGGTGGCGTGATGGCCTAACGGTTAAGATGCTGAGCTTGTCAGCTGGAAAAATTATAGCCCATATTTGAGACCCATGTGCCGCATCACAGGTTTGCGTTCCCATTATTTGCCCCAGCTCCTGCCCTTCTAGCAATTCAAATGCATACACATGTGAATAGTTTCATAGAATCTGCTTCAACAGGAAGGTTACTCTGTCCTGTATTTTCATGCTGACCACAAGATGATGGAAATGTCTCTCAGATAATGCAGGGTCCCTCAGCTAAGAATTGGTGATGAATATCGCCCCCTTGAGTTGGTCACAACTGGACAGATGAAACTTTCAATCTATACACTATTGGATATGTTACCCTGGGAATTTTTTTTTAAAAAGGCAGTAGTTTAGAATTGACTAAAGGTAAGTAGTCTCTATTTATTATTTCTTTCATTTCTGCACGCACACACACACACACACACACACACACACACACACACACACACACAAAGTAGACAGCATGTGACAAAAGTTTAGCCAGTAAAAAGGGTGACAGTTCATTGCATTTACACATTGCAATAGAAATTGACACTAATGTACATGTGTAAATAGTGCATGTCATAGAGTGTCCTTTGCATTCCATTTTTGTAAGCATTTAATCATCTGGAAGATTTTATGCCCATTTGCTAATTGCTACATTTAAAGTTTCTGAAATTTCTGTCTTTGCATTCAGAACACTTGAGGCCAAGATCTGCAGACATTTACTAATATATTTTCCAAATGTCTTGCTATAGGGCTTAAATTATCATTATATTTAAGAAGTATCCAAAATTCATTAGAGAATCTAGAGTTCACAATATTTGGAGAAATAATTCTGGGAAGCAATTGTAGAAAGAAAAGCCTTTTGTTAACACCAATTAACCTTATGTTATTGCTTTGCTGGCAATGGCAAGAACTCAATATCTCCAAGGTTAAATTGCACACTGGATACTTATATAGCATTCTGAACAGCAGCTCAAGATAATGGCAGGTGTTCCTTTCCTGAGAAGTTTATAGTCTAAGTGCAGTGCAATTGCAGTAAAGAGGCATAAAGCAAATGCAATTGCCAACATTCACATTTCAATTTTAGTAGCAAAAAGGGTGAGTTTTAAGCGCCACCTTTAAGGAAGAGAGAAAACAGATCTAATATTATCTTAACAAGATGCCATGCTCCAATGGCTATGCTGCACTCAGACCAACTGATTATTGTTTTGTCAATTTGGACTGGAAAAATAGATGCAACAAGAGTTTGAAGAAATTGTATAAATAAAATATTTTTTATCATTGCAATCAGAGCAAACCATATCCATCTCCACTATATATCCATCTATATTTCCAAATTGCTAACATATACAGTAAAAGAAGGTAAGAATTCACAAAGGCTTCCTTTTTCATCAGTCAATATAACTTAGTGTTGCTGGCCTATGTGATATCAAACAAGTTTGAAGTTATTGCCACTTAGGATTTTGAGCAAATGGTGCTTAAGCTTAAAATTCTAAGGTAAAAGAAATATAATGTATTCCTATTAATTGATATAAAATATACAGGCTACCTTTCAGATCTTCCAAAAAATGGATTGCCCTCTTATTTTCAAGTCCTATGTTGATTTAATACCATAGTAAGATCAAACAAAGAGACTGGAGTCTTGAGCCTCACTTTTCCCCCCTTTTTCTACTATTCAAATGATCCTGATACTTTAATGATATGATAGTTATTTTTTGCTCGTGCTAATGATTACTTGTGTGTTTTGTATCTTTATGAATTGTATTTTAATGGGTTAATTTGTCTTTATATTGATTATCACAAGCAACTGCTTGTATTTATAGTGCTGCCAATGAAAATATGTTGTTGAAAAGCATTGTGAACTCTCTCCCATTTAGTTAAACTGCTCTCTGTAACTACCCATTCAAATATCTTTTTCTGTATCTTGGATTTATAAATGCTTATTCTTTGGCACAGAGGCTTCCAACAGAGGAAAATCAACAGATCAATGTATAAGTGGTCTAAAATTGCCTTCTCCCCATCATGAAGTTTCCACTTATTATTACTACTTAAAGTGAACGGGTAAAGCCATCTGACACAGTTTCCTAAAGCCCTGTATCTATATCTTCTCATACCTGCATCAATCTTATTTAGTTTAGAGTTATATCTGAGTGGCAATCCTAAGCATGCTATTAAGACAGTAGAAAACATTACAAAACAGAAGAACGGAAAATAGAACCCTTTTCATTCAGCACACTCCAGCATTCTCTGTGACCTTTCGGGGGCACTCTGCTAATAATACTGGACCAAAATAAATTCACTTAAACCTAAAGGGAAAGCATGATTGATTAGTTAAGAGAAAAAACATTCCACTTGAAAAGTTAGTTGAGACAAGAAATTCTCAGCTGTGTGAGGCAACATATGTTTTAAATATTTGCAAGAGATTACCACTATAAATTAACACCAAAAGCTGATGTTCCTAATTCTGATATAGTCCCAGCCCAATCTGAGAAATAGATCATTTGCCTGCTTGTTTATACAAGTGACATTCCAGACAGCAATAGCACTTCCAACTTTGTATTTGGAAAGGAATCAAATTGTCCTGCTCATGAATCAACAAACCCCAGCAGGTGGCAATAGAGACACTTCTGCTTTCCAAAATTTTGAATCTCTCTTGTATTGACTTAGGTGGGTGTGATTCTTTCTAGTGCTTTATAGCTTACTATAAAAAATTTTGTCCAGGCTTTTGTTCAATAAAATAAGAAGACTGGGTGTGATTTCTTAGAACTCTTTCTATTATTTGATATATATTGTCAAATAAATTGAAAAAAATCAAATCCTAAAGATGAAACTGAAAAAAAAAAGCAAGGATGTATTCATTAATGAACAATTTCTGTGTTAATAATTAGCCAGCATATTATAAAAAATAGTGAAATACTAGCAACATAAATCAAAAAGATGAAAATCAAAAATATAAATAGTCTAAAAAGATGATTTTTTAAAAATTATTACTTTTGTAAGCCGTCTACAGGAGTAGAATTCCTCTTCCACAACACTTTTGGAATTTATTCTTTTCCTCTGCATTTATTCAAATAATTTAATAATATATGTTAGAAATAATGGGATTAATATACATCAGTTACCTTGTCTTAGATCTTTTTCACTGTACTACTAGAATTGTTTTTATCCAAGACAATCACAATAAAAAGCAGTAATTGTAAGTAAGTAGTTATTTCCTTTGTGTTCTTCTTCTTTTCTCTCTTTTCCTTGACCATCATTTCTCCTCAATTTTAAGTGCAGGAGAAAACTTTAATCAGCTCTACATTGTTAATTTCTTGTAACTTCTAATTACAGTTTATTTTAAACTATTTTGTATTCATTCAATAAACAAATTCCTTCTATCTTAAACTGCAACAAATCTTCAAATGAAACTCTTCATACTTCAGTGGTCCTAGAACAGGGGTGTCAAACCCACGGTGTCATGTTGTCATCACATGACGTATTGTGGCTTTTCCCCCTTTGTTAACTGGGGGTAGGCGTGGCCAGCACGTGATGCATGCAGCCTGCGAGCTGCGAGTTGAACACCCCTATCCTAGAAGGAAGTTATAGTAGGGCCTGGTGGCTCAGCAGACTGATAGCATTGTGATTAACACCAGCTGTCTGCAATTACTGTAAGTTCGAATCTCACCAGGCTCAAGGTTGACTCAGCTTTCCATCCTTTCTAAGGTAGGTAAATTGAGGACCCAGTTTGTGGGGGCAATAAGCTGACTGTGTATAAATATACAAAAGTATGAAGGCTATTGCTTAACGCATTGTAAGCCGCCCTGAGTCTCCGGAGAAGGGCGGCATATAAATCAAATTAAAAAAAAAATAGTAACATAACATCTTGGAATGGAAATTACCATATATATTTCCAAGTAACTGGACCTTTATCCCATGTACTTCTAGGTTTCTCTGTTCTGTAGGATTCCACTCTCTGGCCTTATTACTTATTTTATATCTAATGTATTTTATAGAAAAGGAAATTATTCTCACATCAAGCCATTAAGCAGTTCTCTAGGATCTCCCTCTAGTATCATTAGGAAATGGACAAAATTTCCAAGTGATCCTAACCTGTTAAATCTGTTCTTTCTTAGCCCAGAAGTAATTGATGGCAGATACCAGAAGAATGGTCAGTCAAAACAAGGGTGTAGAGTTCATTTGGATGCTAATAGAGTTGTGAGAAGAAAATTGGGAGGGTAGAAGAAGTCACAGATGATAGAGATGGGATTAAAGAATGGAACCATATTCTAAGAAAGAGTTTCATGTAAACATGTCATTCTTATTTAGCTACAATTTGTGGCTAGTTTATAATACCTGATTTTCTCTCAGGACTATCTCTCTTTATTAGAAAGTAAATCCTGTTCAGATGATGGAATGAGCCAGGGGCAATTCTGTTATAAATGTTATTATGTATGGTTGCATAAAGAACTCTCTGATAAACTGAAAGACAAAAAAAAGGACAAATATAAAAAAATGAAAAGAGGGACACATAACTAAGGGAGAATATCAGCATATAGTCTGAATGTGCAAAGATGAAGTTACGAAAGCTAACACTCAGAATGAACTGATATCAAAAATAATAAAAACAACTTTCTTTCAACATGTAAAAAGAAAAAAAGAAAAAAGTGAAGGAAATGATCAGTCCGCTAATAGGAGAAGATGTCAGGGAGGTGACAGGCAGAAGGGAAGACACAGAACTACTTAATTCATTCTTTATACTTGTTTTTAAACAAAAGGGAAAAAAATCCAACCTATCACAATCAGTACCATAAAAGACAGATTATGAATACAAGCCAAAATAGGCAAGAAAATGGTAAGATAGCACCTAGTCACTCTGGAGGAGTTTAAATTCCAGGAATAGATGGAAACATCCCAGACTTCTGAAGGAGCTGGTAGATTTGGCCTCAGAGCTACTGAACCATATCTTTCAAAGATCCTGGACCGGGGGTGAAATTCACTTACCTTCCCTGCCGGTTTGCTCGCTCCGCTCATGTGAGCCATCGTCTGCACATGCACAAAGCCTTCTGCACATGTGCGGAGGCTTAAAATGTCACAAAAAAGTGATATGACATTTGCATGGGGTGGGTGGAGCCTCTCACAGCCACCACTATCGGTTCACCTGAGACGGATAGAACCGGCTGAATTTCACCACTGTCCTGGACACTGGAGAACTATTAGAGAAGTGAAAGAAAGCTGATGCAGTTCCCATCTTCAAAAAAATGGATCCAGGAATCTACAGACCAATCAACTTGACATTAATACCTGGGAAGATCGTGGAAAAGATAATCAAGTAATGGGTCTGCAAATACCTAGAAACAAACAAAGCTATTACTAGAAGCCAATATGGCTTTGTCAAAACAGATCGTGCCAGAGAAAGCTTATTGCATTCTTTGACAAAGTGACTAAATTAGCAGATCAACAAAATTCTGTCAACCTAGTGTGTTTGGACTTCAGTAAGGCGCTTAAAAAAGTAAACTGGAACCTACTTCTTGCTAAAATATAAAAATGTGGGATAGACAGCATCACCACTAGATAGACTAGTAACAGGCTGACCAACTCTACTCAATGTGTAGTTCTCAATGAAACTATATCTACACTGAAGGAAGCATGCAGTGGGGTACCCCAAGGTTCTGTCTTAGGACCAATACTCTTCAACATCTTCATAAACAATTTAAATGAGGGGATGGAAGGGGAATTCATCAAATCTGCAAATGATACCAAGCTGGGGGGGAAATAATCAACACTTTAGGCTCAAGATCCAGAGGGAACATGACAAACTTGAACACTGGCCCCTGCCCAACAAAATGTTGTGGCCTGTCAGCGGCCTGTGCAGCTAGTAGCTGATTCTGACAGCGAGGAGGCTGGTGTAGTGCTGCACCAGCAGCCTGTGCAGTTGGCACTCAAGTCAGACAATGAGGAGGCTGGAGAAGATGTGGTGCCAGAGGCGGGGATTCAGCCAGGGCCTTCAGAATTTCCAGAAGCTCCCATAAGTGAAGAGGAAGAAGAGGAAAAGCCTCTTCTCGATGCATGAGCGCGCAGAGCTGCCAAAAGGCAGGAATGGCTCCTCAGGAGGAGATCGCCTCAAGAGTAAGGCTTGGGGCTAATTGGCCATTCCCCTAGCCTATTTAAGGAAGGACAACAACTGATGCAATTTGCAGGAAACAACTTCGTTGATATTCCTTCGCATCTTGATTCCAGAAACGTGTGATCGGCTCTTGTTTTTCTCTTGTCAGTTTTCCTGCAAATTACTTCTGGGCATTCTGCCAACCACAGTAAGATTACGGTTATCTGAAATACTGTGCTTCAGAATTGAGTTATTATTCTTTGGATTCTTGTCAGCTGTTAATGAAGTTAAATTAACAGACCTTGTTCAGAAAAGACTGATTTAAACTGTACTTGTGTTCAAACAACTACTAAGAAAGCTCATTAGTAGTCCTTAATTAGCAAACTAAGGTTTGTATGGACTTTGTGTGCGCTTCGTTCTTTGGGGTCCGTAGCTGGAGCAGAACACAAAATGCAATTCAGTGGTGAGAAAAGTAAGGATTTACACTTAGGCAAGAAAAACTAAATATAAAGGTATGGGATAGGATAGGTGGTACCTGGCTCAACAGCAGTAACTGTGAAAAGGATCAAGGAGTCCTAGTGAAGAACCACTTAAATATGAGCCAAAATGTCCGCCACTGCCATAAAGCCAATGCAGTCCTAGGCTGCATTCACTGAGGGAAAGTATCAAGGCTACATTACTATTGCTTTATACTGCTTTGGTGAGACCACACTTGGAATACTGCATCCAATTTTGGTCATCACAATTAGAAAAATGTTGAGATTCTAAGAAAAAGTGTAAACAGCAACAAAGATGATTAGGGGGTTGGAGGCTAAAATATAGGATAAAGGTTTCAGGAATCTGGGTATGTCTACACTAAGAGAAGGACTAGGTGTGAATGATAGCAGTTTTCTAATATTTGAGGGTCTGTCACAGAGAAGAGGAGATTAACATATTCTACAAAGTACCTGAAGGCAGGACAAGAAGCAATGGATGAAAACTAAGCAAGGAGAGATCCAACCCAGAACTCAGAAGAAATTTCCTGATAATGAGAACAATTAACCAGAAGTTGTGTATTCTCCATCATTGGAGGTTTTAAAGAAAGGATTGGACAGCCATTCGTATGGAATGATATAGGTATAGCTTAAGCAGGGGTTTGAACTAGAAGACATTGAAAGGTTCCTTCCACCTCTCTTATTTTATAAGAAATTCTTATTTCTTAAATCTCTTTGCTCCTAAAGGGATTTTTAAGTGCCATTCTACTAAACAAGATCATATTGTATAGAGCAGTAACTGGAGAAAATGATAGGAATTTTATATACAGAAAATGTTTGGATATTACCATTATCCCGCCCCAATAAAAACGTACAAATGAGACAGATAGATTATAAACATCTTGTCTAGAAATAATTGTTTACTCAAATTGTTCAATCAAGTGGAACAATTTTCTACTGACACCAAAACCAAAACTCTTATTTGAAAACATACTGTCTATATTAAGAAATTCCATATCTCCTATACAACAGAAAGATATATGTAGGCAGTTTTAGTTGCTACCTCATGTGCTAGAGAATTGCTAACAGCTCAAAAACTAAAAGAGGAAAAATTACCATGTTAGATATAAATGTATTTTTGAAGCTACTGGACATTAAGTAACCAGAGAGTCCCTTTGGATGAAACTAAGAAGCAGGAGAGGTATGAAGCTTTTCAGTATACTATTTTAAAATCTGACAGAAAGTAATAAAAGTACTTGCACTTCTAAAGCACCTTTAATTGCCTGAAGATCTTTACAACCAATTATTTATTAAGACTTTTAGTCCCAATAAGCCACATTCTATTAATTCAAGTAGCTAAAGACAAGATTCAAGTGGCACGAGCCTTTCTTGAAAAATTCATGCTGGCTTCAAGAGCTGAGCTAAAATCAATTACAGCAGGAAACATTACTAAGAAAATCCCACAAGTGTCCTTCCTTCCTTCCTTCCTTCCTTCCTTCCTTCCTTCCTTCCTTCCTTCCTTCCTTCCTTCCTTCCTTCCCTTCCCTTCCCTTCCCTTCCCTTCCCTTCCCTTCCCTTCCCTTCCTTCCTTCCTTGGCTTAGAAGGGACCTTGAAGTTTTTCAAGTCTACCTCCTATCCAACACAGAAGTCCTCATGTCACCTTGGACAAATGGATTGCCAATCATTTCTTCAAAATTTCAAGCAATGGAGCAATCCAGTGATGGACCGGTTCACAAGAACCGGTAGGAAAACCAGTGGGAGGCTCCGCCCACTGACCTGGACGTCATCATAAGTGATTGTGCATGGGCAGAAACTTCTGCGCATGCGCAGAAGAGCATGTGTGTGTGCGAGCAAAGGGAGCACAGGCACGATGCAAACTGGTAGTAAAGGTAAGTAGAACCCACCCCTGGAGCAACCACAACTCCAGGAGGAAAGCTGTTCCGCTGATTAATCATTTTCAATGTCAGAAAATTCCTCCTTATTCTTAGGTTGAATCTCCCTCTGACAAGCTTCCACCCATTGCTTCTTGTCTTACCTTCATGTGCTATGGAGAATAAATCAATGACCTGTTCCCTATAGTAGTCCTTCAAATATTAGGGTAGTCCTAATAAAGAGTGGGCAATAATAACTGAGAATGTCATGATTTTGTAGTGTAGCTGAACATGCAAAACTCACTGAACCTTTCAGTTCCTGCTATCAAATTATTTTTATTGCTATTTATTTTTATATATCTTTTGGTTATTATACTCAATGTTCCAAATCTTGTGGATTTTTGTTTCATTACTCTGCATACTGTTAGACAGATGGGAGAGATGTTTATTTGCCTAAAATGAATAAAACAGAATGATTGACATAAGGAGTTTATGGAGGCAATTTTTCTGCCATTTATACTGTTCAGTTTCTCAGGATTTGTACCAGGGTATCTGTAAGTGGAACATGGCTAGGGAAAGAATATTAATCAATTAAAAAAATATCCAAGTTTCCTTTTTTTCCCCCACAAGAGCTGCTGTATTACATCTTATTTTTATTCTGATGTCGCATGTGTGAACTTCCCCTCCTCCATGTAGCATCTTCCAGTCAGAACAGGAGATGAAATCAATAGTTACACTTGTAGATGGATTCAAGCTACAAAACTTGGAAGCAGCATATACTTCCACATTGTCCAAGTCAGCATTTGGGCTTTGAGAGTTTGTAACTCATTAAAATAAGAGTTGAGAAAATTGTCCAAGCAAGGAATAGTTAGTTTTTGGCTCCTTTGTATCCTCTGACATTTGGGGCCTTCATCCTAGAAGCTGATTGTGACAGCTGGGATGGCTCAGCACTTCTCACGCTCAAGTTCATCATGTGAATCCACAAACATAAAATAAAGTCCCCCCTTAAATGCATGCATATCAGCAAGAAACCCCCATACACAGCAGGAATAACATTTACAGTATCCCTCTGACCTCTATTTCACCTCATCGTTTTTTTCAGTACGTAAACTACTGTGCGTAGCAGATGTGACATATCATAGCTTGATGCAAACCAGTACAACATCAGACACAGTTCATTTAGACAAATACCTTTGTAAAAGGAGGGGAGAAGCCCACAAATGTGCAGAATTGCTTGCCATAAAGGAAGTCCAAATTTCTTGTGTTTCCTGTGGACACCTGATGAGACAACTATATGATAGCAATATGCTTTCAATTAGATTTGGGCAATGTTACTTTTCCTTCCTTCCCTTTGTTAAGCATGTTTTTTTTTCTTGTCGACAATACACAATAACATTACTATTCCATTGGATTTTCTAACTCCAAAGTGAGATTTTTCTTTTAATGCTACACAATTGCTTCTTTCACACCTCCATCAAGGTGCTAAAATTGTTAAAGGCAGATGTGTCTAGACATTGTAGTTCCAGTGTTTGCTGCACTGCCCTGTCTACCTCTTTCAACAATGGCCTGTGGAAGAACATTAAGAAAAGTAGTTTAGCTAGAAGTAATGGGTCATATGTTCCCCACTCTACTTTACAAGATAGGATCTTTGGCATGGGCAGGCATTCCATTGCTTCTCTGATAGAACCATAGCAGAGCCTTTGAGCATTGCAATCAACTTGATAGTACTTAAACTATTTCTCATGTCTTTTGAATGATTGATATTCCCCAGATCTACTTCAGGAGTTAGAATGGATAAATAAAAATATAAATAATTCAAGAATAAGGAGCAGGCATGAATGTCAAGTATGATGGTTTTAAAGGGCTGTTGAACAGAGGATGAGAGACCTTTTTCTTTGCTTCCACCATATGTGCAAAGTGCTTTCACAGCAGAAATGTTTTCAATCACAGATAGCCTGATGAAAGTACTCATCACCTAACAGTTAATAGGATAAGAAAATTTCCCTCTACATAGCTGGAAAGTACCCAAATCTTTAGCTGCAGATAAATGAATAAACAACTCTTCACTTAAACTAACATAAATTCTACTGAAATGCTCTTGATTTTAACTATTCAAACATTTTGTTCACTTGCCTTCAAATCTCTAAGCAACTTCTAAGAACATTGTACTGAATGCTGGAAGAATCAAGTTCTACCCTGTTTCCCCAAAAATAAGCTCCAGACGGAAAATAAGCCCTAGCATGATTTTTCAGGATGCTCGTAATATAAGCTCTACCCCCAAAATAAACTCCAGTTCAGATCATCAGCCAGATGGACGCATTTAGTACCTTATTTCCCCCAAAATAAGACCTAACTAGAAAATAAGCCCTAATGTGTCTTTTGGAGCAAAAATTAATATAAGATCTGGTCTTATTTTGGGGGAAACACGGTAGTCCCCTTGAACAGGGTTGTAACTGGGTGCATTCAGGCTTACTTAGCTGACAAAATTATTATTAGAAAGATGGTTAGTATCTTTGAAATTTTTCTGTCATCAAGACCTGTCCCAGACCTCTGGCCCTGGTATAAGACATATTTGACGTTATGTTTTGTGTGTTATTTCCACCTTGGCACCATTTCAGTTGTTAAGATTGATGAAATATCCTAAAAACTTTTTTTTAAAAAAACTCATAGCAAATCTGTTTGCTTTGACTTCCCCTTTCTAGATAACTTTTTTAAGTTTCTGATATACAGAAAAAAATGTTATGACTAACCCAGAAGAACAATAGATATGGGGAAATGTATGACTCACTTGGGTTTCTAGGTTATAGTGCTCCATAGAATAATGTAGTTGTACTTATGTTATTAGAGGAAAAGGAAATCTCTCTCCAAATGACAAAAGCTTAACTGCAGACCTATTGCAACATTTCATTGGCTAAGAGAAATTCTGAGATGATGCCAAGTTGCTTTTCAAACTATTTCAACTTGATAAGGTTATGGATGGAAACGGCATCTTCTCATTTCCTTCCCCTCCCAAAGTATATTGTTTCACATGAATAAAAACTGAGCAACTTAAGTGAATTACTCTCAAGCAATGTCCCCACTGACTTAGGTTTGTTTGCTTTACATGCAGGGATTTTTTACCCCTGCTAATCATTTTAGTACATATGGAGGAGCTTGAATGGGTCTGCAAAAGCATTGTGTGTACCACAATTTCCATCTTTTCTTTTAAAATCAATATTAATATACCATAGGGATTTTCTAGGGGGGAAATATCCTGATTCAGAAAGAACACTAACTGTTTTTGTTATTGTTATCACTATAATAAACTAGAGTCAGTTTGGACTAGTGGTTAAGGCACCTGGCTAGAAAGCAAGACACCTTGAGTCCAAGTCCTGCCTTGGCCATGAAAACCAGCCAAAATCACTTGGGTCAGTCACTCTCTCTCAGCCCAACTCACCTCACAGGCTTGTTGTTGTGGGAAAAACAAGAGGAAGAGGTTGTGGTGGATATGTTTGCTGCCTTTGTAAAAATAATAAAGGAAATAAATAAATATTTGCCCTCTTTCTCCTTTGCCTTTCTTTTCTAGATGGATAGCTATACTAGAATGAAGGGGTGATGACTCAGTGGCTAAGATGCTGAGCTTGTAGATCGAAAGGTCAGCAGTTCAGTGGTTCGAATCCCTTATGCTGCGTAACGGGGTGAGCTCCCGTTACTTCTCCCAGCTTCTGCCAATCTAGCAGTTCGAAAGCACGTTAAAAAATACAAGTAGAAAAATAGGGACCACCTTTGGTGGGAAAGTAACAGCGTTCCGTGCGCCTTTGGCATTTAGTCATGCTGGCCACATGACCACGGAGAAGATTTCAGACAGTGCTGGCTCTTCGGCTTTGAAACGGAGATAAGCACCGCCCCTAGAGTCAGGAAAGACTAGCACATATGTGCAAGGGGAACCTTTACCTTTACCTTATACTAGACTACTACAACAATAACGAAACAAAGGCACTTGAAACACTAATAGATTTTCTATTGCATAAGTTTCATGGAAGTTTATATAGTCTTTGATAGACTTAAAGACTACTAGATGCCTTAGTGTTCTCTGTTGCTGTGTAAGTGCTGTTCTGCATATTTTCTAGACTATCTGTCACCTTCACCTGCTTACAAAGTTCAGATTTTTATGTTCATCAATTGACGGTAACAACATTAATGTAATTACTTCTGCACATGAACAGTTATTGACCTCACCTCTGTATGCTTTTCATGAGAAGCAGCTCTAATAATTAATTAATGGAGCTTCATACGTAGCTAACTAAATCAGCTCCACAAGTTTCTTAATTACTACTTTAAACAATGGAGATGTAGAAATTTGAAGTTGGAGAAGGCCTGTTATAGGTGAAATTTATTTGCACTTTTTACTTTATCCCATCGACTTGTCTAACCTCTACCTTACAATGTGTATTTTCAGGTCTTCTCTTCTTATCACTAGATTACCAATGCTGATAAAGAAATTATAATCTTTGCATCAAAATATGAGATATAATGATAGGTTGTGCATTGCTCCAGATTCAACATGGATGTAAGAAAAACACCTGTCTCTACCTGCCTCTTTTCCCAGCATCACATGGCTGCCTCTGCACATGCCATGTGATGCTGGGAAAAGATATGGCAAATTTTTTTAAAGAAAAAGAATAAATAAATATAAATTTTTAAAAGATTTTATGCAGATAGTAAGAAATACCTTGAAAAAAGAAAAAGGTAGTAAATGTGAAAAAGAAACAAAAGCAGAAAAAGGAAAATAAAAAACAGAAAATACACATGTACGCATGCACACACACACAGAGAGAGAGAGAGAGAGAGAGAAATACACATACACACTCACACACAAACATATATGTATACATATTGACCTCACCTCTGTATCCTTATCATGAAAAGCAACTCTAATAATTAATAACTGGAATTTGGTACATATATACCATAACTAAATCAACTCTGCAAATTTCTTAATTACTACTATTACTTGATTACTTAATTACTTAATTTTATAGATACAATTCTAACCAAACTTCTCCAAGATTTCATCAATTCCTGCTTTCCATGGCCTATAATTTCTAATCATCAAAGCCGTAAATCACAAAATCATTTTCTTTCTTACACAAAAAATCCCAAAGGAGTTTCTAGTCATTTATAAATATCAGTAATGATCTCTTTCTCTCTAATCAAGAAGTCAGTTTATCCATCTCAGCAAATTCTGTCAATTTCTTCAACCACTCCTCCATTGTGGGTAATGCAGAATCTTTCCATCTTGATGTATAGAGTAATCTTGTCACAGTAATCATATGTCGAAATAATCTTCCAGGCTTCTTTTCTGACTGTTTATCCATCAGTCTTAAAAGGAATAGTTGTGGCTTCAACTGAACATTGACTTCAATTGGATTTTAATCTTTTAAATCCTCTATATCAATGTTCGGATTTGAGCCCATATTTTTTTAGCTTTTTTACATGTCACTAAACATAACATATCTCTTCATGTTGTTCACATTTCCAGCATATATTTGAAATGCCTTTATACATTACAGATAATTTCTCTGGCTTCATCTACCACGATACCCTCATTTTATAAAAATTCTTTTTAAGATCATAGCATAATGCAAATTTCAATTCTTGCAGCTACATGTTCTTCCACTGATCCATTTGTTTATTATGACAAAAATTCTTAGCCTGTATTATCATACATTCTTTAACCTATTCTTTTTCCATTTCAATTTTCAACAAAAGTTGATATATTTTAGGAATTATATGTATATCTTTCATATACAATTGCACTTCATATTCTGTCTTATTATGCTCCTTACCAGAAGTCTTTTTATCCATTTGAAATCTTTCTCATAATTATAATTGTGAAAACCATTGACAACCCTATCCTTCTGCCATTAATTGCTCTCTTGATTTAACTTTATATGCCCCTTGTTGATATTCCAGTACTTACTGGTATATTAGCCATTTGCCTTTGCCTGTTCTATACATTTGCCTTTGCCTTTTTTCTATACAATGCTTCTTGTGCTGAGATCCATAGAGGTGTTTTAAGACACGGCAACTTTAAAGAGCTGCAGAGAGATGCCAGATCCATGTGGTTGTAAATTCTGAAGAAGCTTTTTGAAATCAAATCCAAAGCATGGTACAGTTCTAATGATTTTTAAAAAGGCAAACTTATGTAATAGCTCCAGGGTTTTTTTGTTTTTGTTTTGTTTTGTTTAAAAGGTAATATAACAGTGGTGAAATCCAATTTTTTTTTACTATAGGTTCTGTGGGTGTGGCTTGGTGGGCTTGGTGTGGCTTGGTGGGTGTGACAGGGGAAGGATATTGCAAAATCTCCATTCTGACCCCACTCTGGGGCCAGACAGAGGTGGTATTTGCTAGTTCTCCGAACTGCTCAAAATTTCCGCTACCGGTTCTCCAGAACCTGTCAGAACCTGCTGGATTTCACCCCTGTAATATAGGCTAGCTTTTCATCTTGCTGTGGCTATTCAAGTCACAGAGAAGACATCTTCAATGTGTTTGATAACATTATTGCATCTTTATTATTCAAAGGGGGTAACAGCAAGTGAAAAAAAAATGCAGTTCAATATTGCAATGCAAATCCCACCTTATGCACTTTTTAAAATTTATTTATTTGTCAAACATGTATAAGATTACAGATATAAGTATAGACATGATTATGAATACAGAATAAGGATACGAATAAATGGGGACAGTAGGACAGGGACGGTAGGTGACGCCACAAGTACAAAAAAAGCAGGGCTCACAGCATGACATCATAGTGCATGTTTCATTATTTTGGCATCAATAAGCTAGCTGCAGATGCTTCAGATCACATTTGAATCTATTGGGTTTTTCTCCAGATATTCTAATTAGCTTTTTTTTGGAGGGGGGGATATGTTTTGAATAATGTGATTTCCATTCTTCTGCTATTCTGGAAATGTTTTTAAGAGTATAGCATCTGGATTACCATATTTTCCTCATCTTCTCTTTAGACAATTAAAAAGAGATTTGTAAACAGGAAATGGTTGATTAATGATATAAGGGTGCTGTTTTCTTCAGTGTACATACATAGCTGGGGAACTATGAATAGTCACATACTATTCTTTTAAAGGTGAATTTAAAGAGGGATGTAGGTACACCAAACTGCTGGTTTATTAGATTTATTAGATTAACATATCATCTCTAAAATTGAATAGTGGACGTGCTTAGTACCTGGAGAGAGCAGAAGAGAAGAGAAAAAAACTGGAGAAAGTCACAAAATACAAAGATCTACGGATAGAAGTAGAATGCTTGCGGCAAAAGAAAGCACCACTTGGACACCAACGGCATTGACAAAATCATCATCGGTCAATTCCAAAAGATAGCCTTACTAGGAACAGCTTACATCCTGCGCCGATACCTTTAGTCCTATCAAATAACATCCGGCTATCGCTGGTCCTTGGGAAGATAAAAATGCCAAATGCGGTATAATGTCTGGCTGTCAGTGCAATTAAGCATAATAATAATTTAATTCTGCTTTTTTTGCACAGCAAGGATTTTACCTTATCCAGTTGCATTTCAACTACTTTTTTTTCTTACAGTCATTTGACTCTTTTTCTTTACTGTCTCAAATCCTTTCTGTCTATACCCAACCCCATTTGGATTTTTTTTTTTTTTGCAGTGTTCTTTCTTGCATTCTCCGCTAACCCTCCTAAGAGGGACGTCAATCACACTTTTGGAACTCCAGCATTTGGAACAACCACACAGTAAACTAGAAAATAATAGAGAAAATAAAGTATATCACTTTCAGAGAACCCAGAATCAAAATGCTAATTTCCATTAGTCACTTACAGGCTATGTCCTTATGTTACAGTTGTTACTTTGGCATGTCCCATGGGGTTTATTAATGCCAGTTTTGTATCTGTTATTTTTATGGGTAAGCTGTCTGCTGTGATGTTTTTTGTTTAGTAATCCTAAACACAAAATACTTGGCAATTATCAATTGCTTCTAAGCTTCTGTGATTCTCGGCTGCTCTCAGTAGGTAGAAGCCTATTAAAAGAAGCCTATTAACTAAACTAGGCCACATCCAGCTGGCAGCTTCCAGGCTACTAATTCATCCCTGCATCATCATGGGAAGTTTAAACTTTCCAACTGTACAATTTTTCAGCAGCAGCTTTTGGATATTCCTACTGAGCCCGTCCAAAAGTAGACAAGCATGTCACATCTTCCAAGGCAGTAGTGCTTGCTCAGCAACAGGAGAGCCAAGGAAATGTGGCCCAGAAAATCTCACTTAAACTCTCCCTGGAAACTGGGAGAAATTCTCAGGGAATTTAGATTTGTGATATAAGACTGTGAGAGATAATGCACATAAGTGGAAAGTCTGTTTTCCAAACTAATCTCTCTACCTCTGCTTCAGACTCCAATCATAACACCTCTTTTCTCCTATTCCAAGGCTTGAATGTAGGATGTGGTTGCTCAATGATCAGGAAACCATTTAAGAAAGATAGAAAGAGGTGATGTATCTTTGTTAGTCCCCTATACATCATCAGAATGACCCTAAGATATGTTTTTCTGCTCCAGTCTAAGATTATATGTGGAGTCCTTGGTGCTCTCAGAGGTTGGTGGCTTGCTTGCTTGCTTTCAGAGGTTTCATTATCCTATAAGCTAACATCATCAGTGATAGTGAGTGTGGAGTTTGCTCCCTATAGTAGCTTCCCTGTTAGTGTTGGTGGAGGTGCAATTTTCTTTTCTTTCAAGAAACTACCTTGAAGTTACCTATCCAGGGGTGGGCTTCAAAAATTTTAGCAAGGGTTTCTCTGCCCAGTTGCTGGGTGGGTGTGGCCATGATGGGTGTGGCCTAATTGACCTCCTGCACCATGTGGGGGGTGGGCATTTTTGCCCTCTCTGGCCTCCGGAGGCTTTCCTTGAGCCTCTGGGACGGTGAAAACGGCCTCCCCAGGCTCCAGAGGCCCTCTGGGGCCTTCCCAAACTTCCGGTAGGCCGTTTTTCACCCTCCCCGAGCCTTGGTGTCTGCATCCAAAATGGGCCGCATGGGGACTCCTGGGAGGGATGGGGTGGGGTGGGTGGGGCCAGCCATCAGTGGGATTTGGGGGTTCTCTGAACTGCACAGAATCTTAGCTAGAGATTCTCCCGAACCCTTGCAAACCCCCTAGCAGCAGCCCACCCCTGTACCTATCTCAAGGTAGCTACTTCAAGGTACGTCCTCAAGAAAATACCCAGGAAAAAAATCACAGTTCCACCAACACTGGCACGGCAAACTACTATATATAAATGGAGAGCAACCCCCACCACCACCATTCACATAATGTTACCTAATCAGGTAATGAAATGTTTGCAAGCAAACATCCACAGCACAATTCAGTCTTTGAGTTACAAATATTCTTTTCTACTGGAACCAAATTACATATGCAGATGGTACTTGTGCCTTGAGTGTTCCTGCCCATTTTAGACAGCACTCTTGAGTTTGTAGCAGGATTGTTCTAGGGGTGGATTGGCTGCTTTGCAAAGAAAGAAATGCCTTTTTAAATGAGCCACTGCTTACTTTGTACTTTAATAACTTTTAAAGACTTCTTTTACCATTAACCATATAAAAGCACACTGGTTTAACCACTTGCTTTGCAAATGCAAAATTGGTACAGTAGTTTAAAACCAGACTCACTTTTTAATTACTACCTATATTTGATTAAATTTTTTACTTTTCCCTGTGCCTTTTTCTTTCTTAAACGAACTACAGTGGTGCAGTATTTCAGCATTTTTCCTGTCATCTGACATTCCACCCACCAGCTCTCAAATTGGGAAAACTTTGTAACCTCAGGGGGAAGTAGACAATGAAGAGAAAATAAAATAGCTATTGGAAAGGAACAGTACAGCAAAAAATGTTTTTTTTAACAAAAGCTCTGCTTGTTGTGCCTGTGTGTATGCATTTTCATGTTTTAACTTCTATGTGTACAATAAATTTCACTTTCTGTTCTCTCTCTCTGTGTGTCTCTCTCTCTCACACACACACACAAATAATGTCCCCAAGAATACTATCCTCCAAAAGATGTTTTAACCAAATACCTTGTAAGTTGTTGCCATAGTGTCTCAGTCCAGACAGAATTGTCTTAAACTGGTTTACAGTCAAATCAGCATATACACAAAACAGAGGCAGCAAAATTGTAAGTGCAGATGTGCCCATCAACTTATCAATTAGTTTTGTTCTGGGATTACAAGTATAGTAAAGAATACAATTGTTTCTATGGGCAATGTACTCCCAATTTAATGTATCATTATAAATAAGCATCCATGCATCTAATAAAAGCTAAGAAGGATTTCGGAACTGATATTGGTACTTTCCTATCAATTGGAGTAGTGAAGTCCCTTATTTGAGAACTTGCTGATGACTGAGCAGCAATTATGGAAATTAGGCCAAAAGAAGAATGAAACGGTAGCAGAAAAAAAAAATGAGCTGCAGGGGAAGTAAGAAGTGGAAATGCAAATTCTTGAAAAAAAATAAATAGGAGATTAGATTTTTTTAAAAAAAAAACACCTTAAACTTGTTTTGTGCTATGAAAAAGTGCAGAGATGATCTTTCATATTCTGGTATCTGCTAAGATAAAAGCAGAGTGAACTGAAAGAAGGAATAGTGTCTGACTGTTTTTTCTAAACAAATTCTGCCTTCCTGATCTGGACAGGCAGGAATGTCTGCTAAGGATCCTCATATATCTAGATGGATGGCATAAATGTGCCAATGATATGTATTTTTTGTGGATACTCTCACAACTTGTTGCCTCATCCTAGGCAAAAACATTGTCTATGCTATCATACCCATTTCTTGTGTTACTCTTTTTTTATTATTTCTGAGAATGCAATAAATGTTTTAGCAAACAAAAGTGCAAAAAAAGAAAATTAGGCCATTCTAAGACCATTAAATTGTAATTATGCTTTTCTACCACATAATAGGATGCTATTATCATCACAAAACAGTCATTCTTACGGCTGAAATGATGGATTAGGAGAACAGGGAAGAAAGGCTTAAATCCACTGTGAGCCTTGGAAGCTTACTATATGACTTTTGGCCAATCACTGGAGAAAAATATTGGAACACAACATGTTACATTGCTTTGTGTTCTTGGCAAAATATCAAGATATAAAGGTTCAAAGGTTTATTAAACCTTTCATGGCCAGCATGAAAATAGGGAATGCAGTAAGTAACCATCCTGCTAAAATGGTATCTATTAATCTACTGTTATGTGCATGTTTTCGAACTGCTAGGGTGGCATGAGCTGGGGCAAGTAATGGGAGTTCACCCCATTGGGCAGTGCTCCGGTCTGGAACACAGACTGTGAGGTTTCCAGCTAACAAGCTTAGCATCTTTATTGCTGAGCATTACGCCACTCTGTATCAGGATATGAATGTAGTCATTTAATAAATGAAAATAATTTTACTATGTGGATCATATAAATATAATTATTATCAATAAATAGGTTGAATCAATGAGTTAACCATCATTCCCCAGAAGCAACTATAAATCTTCACTATGTAGAGATTTTTTCTTCTGCATTCCTCAAAGTGGTACTTACTTCCAAATCAACTCTTTCTGCATAAACTAACAGCTGGCCATGCAAATGTGCCTGGAAATCAGGCCTGGAAATCTATAGGAAGTAAAGTTCCACTAAAATTAATGAGTTTTGACTAAAAATAGATACAAGTTTACTATATAATCATGATTATATTGAACACATGTACACATGAATGAATAGTGAAGTAAACAGCATGCAACATCTTGAAGGATGGAGAATAAAATTTGTTACAAACAGAATGCAAGCTGAATGAATGTCACCCCTCTTTCCTAACGTATGAACAAAGACGGGAAGGAAAACATCCTGAGGAATAATTGGAAAATATCCTTCAAAGGAGGAATATTTTGGCATCGATCTTTGCCAAATATTTGGATGCCCCTGGCTATTCTGACAAAATAAGTTGTGCTGAATTATAGGCACAACAGAGTGAAATACAACTGAAATTTGTTTCTAATTTCATCCAGGCCCTCAAACATTATTTTAATGTGTTTTTCCTCCCTTGTGGAGCGCAAAAACAATGTTATTGTCTTTGTACCATTTCCAAAAATCAAGAGGATGAGGTGGGTTCTTTGAAATTGCAATTGTGTTTTAGAGATTGCTCATTGTCCAGGAGTACCAGATCTGACAGGCTAATATTGCAGAGCAATCTAACATACTCACACAAATTTCTCTCTGATATTCAGACTCTTTCAATCAAGTATTGGTGAATATGATACTCTATGTAACATTTTACTGATATTATTTTTCAATCTTAAAGTGCATTTCAACATGTCACCAGAATTACTGTACAGTGATGGTACAAACATTATGTTTTTCATTTAAAAGAAAGAAGAGCCAACCCACATGAAGAAGATGGAAACATACTTCACATTTCTCTTGTTGTTGCCAATAGTAATTTCATGTATGCAATAGGCTACGGTACGCTATTTAAATGCTGCTGGAATGTGTGGTTTATTAGGAATAAGCCCCTAATTATAACAGTGCTACTGGGCATAGCACTAGGAATTTATTTTGTAAGCTCTAGAAGTGCTGACTGCTTCATTCTTTTGGAAGAACCGAAGCTTTTCAGGCAGGAAAAACTTCTCCTCCTTTACAAAGTAAAGTTCTTGTTTTTATGTCATATTGCATTACTGTATTCTGCTCCTTCCTCTCCCAATTTTCCTCATGTATCTTTTCCTAAATTGGAAACCCAATGGAACAATCTTTTCCAAAATGAATATAACTTTCAGATGACCATTGCTGTAATAAATTCAACCCTACTCTTATTTTCTCCAAAGGAGCTCCCCTGTGGATTTCCTGTGTGATTGACTGCTTCTTTATGTCCAGCTCTACCTCTTTTTCTACCCCTGGGATGTCTCGCTTCATATTTCAAAAAGACATTCAACAAGCAGCAGCAATGGCACTTAGATTTATATACAGCTTCACAGTACTTTGCAGCTCTCTCTAAGCAGTTTACACAGTTAGCATCAGTGGTGGGATTCAGCTGATTCGGGCCAGTTCGAGCAAACCAGTAGTTAAATTGCTGGCTGGCCCCACCCCACCCCTCCCCTCCCCGACCCTTCTAGGAGTCCCCATGTACCCCATTTTGGCTCCCAGATAAGTGCAGGGAGGCCACCTAGGTCCAAAACGGGGAGCAGGGGAGTGCCGCGCATCCCCCACGACCTGTTTTAACTCCCAGGAGGCTGCAGAGAGGCCCATTAGGCCCAAAATGGGGCACAGATGGCGAAGCGCTGTCCCTCTCCACAGCACATTTTTGCTCCCAGGAGGCTTCAGGAGGCCAAGTGCTGCCTGTCACACCCCCTAGCCAGTCCCACCATGGCCACGCCCACCCAGCTGATCATTAGGGCAGAGAACCAGTTGTTAAATTATTTGAATCCCACCACTGGTTAGCATATTGCCCTAACAATCTGGGTCTTCATTATACTGACCTTGGAAGGCTGAGTCAACCTTGAGCCAGTGAGAATCGAACTGCAATACTGAATTCTATCCACTGTGCAACCACAGTGCTAATATTAGGCTGTGAGTTCTCTGCAATTGGTTTCTTAAGTTAGTAAATTACATCTGGTACTGAAAAGCTTCATATACATTGCTGATTAGCATGCATGACTATAGATATATTCACAAGAGTCCAAACAAGAAAAACACAACATAAATTTTACTTGAAAAATGATCACAAACAATAAAAAGCCGATGAAAACCAATAGAGCAATTCCTGGCTAGAAATAAAACAAATGTCTGAAACAGCAAACATTTCCCTTTAAGCACATGAAGGCAAAAAAATAGTCTGTACTTTACCAAAATGATGAAAGAAATTCAGAGGAAAAATGCATCCCAAATTTACCTGGCAAATTTTCTAGGCAATCTAGACAATTCAGTTAAGATTGTGGGTATTTTAAAAGCATATAAATGTGTTTATAATAAAAAGCAAATCCGTCATGAATATTCTTTACATATTTTTTAAAGTTGCCTTAAATTGTGATATTAGTTTTACGCTATTATGCTTTTCATATATACATATGACAGATTTTGTCATGGAGAAAATCTATCTATATAGTTATTAGGAGTTGAAAATGACGTGATGGCACATAATCAATCAATATGACAGATTATTTGACAGTATGACAGTATAGCAAACAAATAGTACAATGATGCATATTCAAGCTCCACATAGCAACAATTTAGTTTGATGTACTTTTTAAAAATAAAAAATAAGCCAAGTAAAAAAGTCACCTAGATTTCCAAGTCAAGTCATTTTTCATTTAATATAAAAACAGTTGAGTTTTTTAGTGTCAAATTGTACCTTGTTTCATTGCTATAAGTAAATTAGTGACCAAGTCCAAATTCCCTTCTACACAGGATTTTTCAGTTATCTCCAAAGCTTGTTTCAAGCACTTAAGAAGTATCATATTCAATAACTTTTCCATAACCCTCTCAGAGTCTGTTGGGTGTTCATCTGTATTTGGCTATATTTAATGAAATAAGTAAAATTACTTCCATCTCTCATTCTATGATTATTTTTAATAGAATATGATGAAAGTAATTTTAAACCTAGTTCCATACTGTGACACAATCACAAATTTCTCTCCTGAACCTTTTTAGTGATTGGATGTAGGCAAAGGAATGGCTGAGCCTGAGGGTGGAGTGAAAACAAGGATCAGTCTAGAATCCCTATGTAGCCACAAGTAAATTAAGTCCCACCCTCCTTCAGTGATGTTGACCCTTATTTGACTCTAACCAGGTGCTGACCTTTAGATGAAAAGGTTCCTATGCATAGACCTTTAGCAATAAATCAGCTTAATTGAACCTTCACATGTGGATCTGGTCTTTTGCGCCTGACATTGTAAGAGATATGTCTGTTTCAGATAAGTTACCCCCAAACTTGGAACTGGAGATGCATGAGATGCTTACCATCTTTGCTTGGTCAAGAAATGCTACATATGCAGACATCAAACTCCAATTATGCAAAATAATGATTCTCCTTTCCCACTAGTGACTTTGAAGAGCAATCAATTTCATCAATGACATCATGGAAGTAAAGAAATTATTTTACAGTTTGTGACTGCACTCTATATGATGTCATGGCACTACCTAAGCACATGTTAAATGATGCTTTGAAAAAAGCTATTTGTTACTTGCTTGTACACTGTAGAAAAAGTGAATTGTCTCAGTGAAAAACATTTAGAAAGATTTTCGGCCAGGCATTTAACATGAACCAGGAAATGTGTCTAAGAGTTAGCCTGCATTTTACATTTATTTTATGACATTTTAGGCAAAAGTAAGGATAGCATGCCCCATCAAAAGCAAAACACAAGATGGCAATAAGAATGTAATCCTTTCCATGCAATCACTGTCCCCAAGGAAATAAGCAGCTGGGAAAAACTAGTTTAAAACTCCCTTCCTCATTCATAGCTGTCCAGAATTGGATTGGAAAGCCCTGAGTTTATTTCTGAGTAAATACAAATACTCAAAACTTATATGGATGTCATATATTAAAAAGTAATTTTTCTTTCAACATACAACAAATTGAACTCCAAGAAAGTCAAACTAAAGAAGAAACTGCACATTGGGAAGAAAACCTACAAAGTTTTCTCATACAACAGTGTTTCTCAACCTTGACAATTTTAAGGCGTCTCTGGACTTCAACTCTCAGAATTCTGGGAGTTGAAGTCCATACGCCTTGAAGTTGCCAAGGCTGAGAAACAGTGTCACAGAACACAACAATTTGAAATGGATCCTTGAATCCTTTAATTGGGCCCGAACTCAACAAATCAGTCAAATCAGGAAATTCTAAAGAAATGAAATAGGAGAAAGAAGCTGAATAAAAGAACAGGTCATTTCCAGTATTTGAAAACTACAGACTGACTCTTTAAATGCCAAGATTTAGGTGGCTCTCTTATGGGTGCAGAAATATTTAATCCTGACAAATCTGCCCTAAATGGTATTTCTTTTTACAGCCTAGTTAGTCAAGTGCTAGGGAAGCTCAACCAATTCTGACTTTTTGATTGCATTTTCTGTTAGCACAATTTGGCCCGGTTTCCTTGCTATTTGGAAATTAATATCCTTGATTTCCTTCCCCACAGAATCATCCATTGGTAATATGTCACTTCCTGTTGTGCAAGCCATTCCCTCTTTCTTTTCACAAAGGAAAACTTCCTCTAACCTTGGGGAAATGGTAGAGTGTAATAGGCAGAAAAATATTGGCCAAAGCCTACGTTTTCTGCCATGGTTAATGGGATTTTTACTAGCAATCCTATATCCCAATAGGACATTATGCCTGGAGCATGAGATTTACAGCCAAGGAAATGCCCTGCAGGCGCTTTCTCGAGCTGAATTTGGCAGCCAGTTTGTTGTGACTTTCCAGGAGTTGGCTCCTCAATCCAGGAAACTGCATATACTCTTCCTATGTGCCAGCAAGAGAGAGAGGGGGAGATTATAGAAGTGTATTTGATATGTTGGAGAATCAATTTGTATTTCTGGAGGGAAGAGTATGGCATATCACTCTGCCCCTTATCTATATATGCTTACATTTCAGTATGAGAAATAAACCTTCCTTTACTTTACACACAAACTCCAGATGAATGAGATGGGCAATATTTAACCTCTCTCTGCTGAATAACAGTAGAGCAACACAAGTCCAATTCAGATCACTATAAAATTGTACACTCCACTCTTGGAAATGTGCTCACCTGGATTTCAAGTTGAGCATCAACAAGGACTCCAGAGAAAAGGTGATGGAGTAACTATAGATATTTGAGAGACTCTGATGGCCTTCAGAGCCAATGCTTTGCAGATAACTTTGTGTGTTAACCTTATGAAACTTTCCTGGTAAGCGTAGGGTCCCTTGGAGATGACCAGGTCATTGTCTAGCTTAATTATCTGAGAACAATTTGAAGCAGTTGTTCCTGCACAATTGGTCTCCAATTCTCTGACTTCAACTACCTATAGTATGTATTAAACTGATGTCCTTCCTGGTTGGTGAAAGCCCTGGAAAACAACATATTTAGATCCATAGTAAATGCTTTCTTGTGAGAAGGAATTGCACCATCACCTCTTAAAGAGATAGTAGCTCATTTCCTCTTCAGGGAGCCTTTCTTGGATCCAGTGACAGTAGACAATTTTTGTTCAGTCCCCAACTTTCCAAGAGGAAATAGATTATCTAAATCCCTTTCAGTTGCGTTTCACATCAAGATATAGTATTGAGATAGCATTGACCACATTTGATGCTCAAATGTGGAAGAATATAACCATCTAGCCTTTCTTAATCTCCAGATGACTTTCAATACCTTTAGTCATGATATCTTTGTAGACTAGCTTTGAAGTTATAAGAGTGGTAAATATAGTATAACAATAATTATTCTTCCTCTAGGGCAGGGGTGTCAAACTAGTAGCCTGCAGACTGGATGTGTCACATGCTGGCCCTGCCCCCCACCTGGTTTAACAAAGGGGTAAAAAGTCCCGATACATCATGTGACACTGCTGTGATGATTCAAGTTTGATATCCCTACTCTCGGGCCAGTTCCAATTCCATTTGGTGTTGGTGAGTGTTCCTCAGTAATCTACTCTCTTTCTTACCAGTTTAACACTTACATGAAACCACTGGGTTATCCATTTGTAAGCTGTCAAGTATTATTGATATGTTGATGACTCCTGGTTATATAGCTCCATTCTAGATTGACCAAATATTAGGTTTTTCCCCATTGTCTGAAGGTTGTAGTGATCTGTATATAAAAGAATAGGCTTCAGCCCAACCTAGTGAAGACCATATGGATAGTTTTGTTATCTTTTATTTAATCCCCTAATTTTGGGAACTCTTTTTTTTTTGTTCTGTATGGGGCTATTGTCCTCCAGACAGAACTCCTGTGCAGTGTGGATGTCCTCTTGGACACTTGAACTATTAGCTGCTGCTGGAAGAGCAGGTGGTGGTCATGGCTAGGAGATCTTTCTTTGGGGAAAAAAGCTACCGTATACCAGTTGCGCCCAGTCTTGGATTGAAAAGTCCTGTTTAAAGTTATTCATGCCTTACTCATTTTCTGCTTGGAATATTGCAATGAGTTGCCTTTGCCATGAGCTGCCCTTGAAAATCAACTGGACTTGGTTCAGCTAGTGTAAAAAGATATCCAAATAGCAGCGGTGAAATCTTCTGATCTCTGCTACCGGTTCTATGAGTCTGCTACCAAGCGTGCCCGGTAGTGCTAAAAAAGGAACATTTTGAAGCCTTCTGAGTTTGCAAAGGTAAGTAGAATAGCGAGGAGGCGGGAATCCGCTATGCCACACAATTTAGATTAGCTAGAAAGCAGGAAATCCAATGATTCTCGCTAATATAAATTGCGTGTCACAGCTGACCATTGCCCACCTGATCATCGGAAATACTGGTTCACCTGAACCGGTAGCATTTTTTACTACTGGTTCACCTGAACCAGTCCTAACTGATAGCATTTCACCTCTGCCTAATAGGTCCAGGTAATGCCACCATTTCTTAAACTGATTTCCTCCTCATAAATTTCTGAGTGCAATTCAAGGTCCTAGTGAGCCTCGGTGGTGCAGCAGATTAAAGTGCTGTTAAGTGCTAGCACTTAGCTGCCAGCTGCCTGCAATTAGTGCAAGTTCGAATCTCACCAGGCTCAAGGTTGACTCCGCTTTCCATCCTTTTGAGGTAGGTAAATTGAGAACCCGGATTGTGGGGGCAATAAGCCAACTTTGTATAGAACAACACTGCTTAGGGAGGCCAGAAAGCCCTAATAAGCAGGTATATACAAAAAAGTATGCATGTGTTGTGGCTCCGTTACCTGAGCCTGTGTTATCGGCAGGAAAGGACTCTGAGAGTGAAAGAGAGGAGTTGGCAAGGCCTCCCTCTCCAGGACCCTCCTCTCTGGCAATGCCTTTGGTGTCCGCCGAAGGGCAAGAGATAGGGCCAGGGCCAAGCACGTCCATGCAGCCACAGGTGGACAGTGATGAGGGTAATGAGTCTTGGCTGGATCCCCGGCAGCGTTGCAGAGATAAGCGCGCGCAACAGAAGAAAAGGTGTGCCAGAGATTAGGCTGAGTCACTGGACCACACCCCACAGGATATAAAAGGGGGTGAGGTGGCCATTCAGACTCTGTGACGGACAAAACTAACTACTATCGAGTCACATTGCATCTTTGCAAACAACATTATCAGCCTTGGATTTATTTTACGAAACGGACAATTCTTAACTGTGTGTATTTTGTTTATTGAGTAAAAGTTCTTGGCAAGCAGCTACTGGGTTGCTGCCAAGCATCTTATCGGAAGAATTGGTTGTTTGCCAGTTTATTTAACCCCCGGCTGTCTGTTTGTGTGTGTGTGTGGGACGGGGACAGAATAGCATACTATTGCTATAATGCATTGTAAGCCGCCCTGAGTCTACGGAGAAGGGCGGCATATAAATTGGACTAATAAATAAATAAATAAATAAATAAATAAATAAATAAATAAATAAATAAATAAATAAATAAGTAGTTATCATTTTAAATCCTTCCATAGCACAGGGATAGACTATTTATGGGACTACCTATCTTCAATGACTTCTGTTTGTTTCTTGACACCTGGCTACTTAAACATGGTTTGAGTTGTTTCTACAAAACAATGTTACTTAGCAGGACTTGGGAGGTGTTCCTTCTTTGTAGGAGATGAGGCAGGAGGAGAGAGAATGGGGTTGAGATAACCAAATAATGTTGGATTTTGCACAATGTCCTTTATATCCATACAAAGATTTCCTTATCTGACATGCTTCAGAATTAGGAAAGTGTGGATCACTATAATGTGTTTCATTAACTGCTTTATGGGCCAGAGATTCAGTTCAGCAGTTTTGCCTCTGAACTTTTAATTAAAAATCCAGGCATAGATTTACCAGTCCAAAGGGGAGTAATGTTCAGAGCTGAAAATTTACAATGGGGTTAGGGTTGTTGGATTTTTCTTTCCATTTAATAACAAAAATGTTGTATATGCTGGCAGCAGCACAGGGCTCTCTGCAAAAATATCTTTTTTTCTGTACTTTCCATAATCACCAGACAAATATGAGATATCACTTGCATATTTTATCTTGTGAATATTTTAGGAATTAAAAACCAATGAGCTCCTTGAAAACCCAATGGCAAATTGATTATGCATCCCTATTTTATACTTCAAGATCTCTATTACAACAGAAGGCCTATCATAAATTGTATCTGACCTAAATAATAAATTTGGTAGAACATATTTTTATCTATTTTTCTCTTCTTCAAAAAAAAAAGAAATATGTTTTATAGATGAGATAATCTGGTGTGCTATTAATGGATTATTATCAGGGTTTCAATATTCTGCACAAAGAATGATCAAAATTCAAGGGTATCCACAGCAGGGGTGAAATCCAGCAGGTTCTGACAGGTTCTGGAGAACTGGTAGTGGAAATTTTCAGTAGTTCGGAGAACCAGTAGTGGAAATTTTCAGTAGTTCGGAGAAACGGCAAATGCCACCTCTGTCTTGCCCCAGAGTAGGGTGGGAATGGAGATTTTGCAATATCCTTCTCCCAGGAGTGGGGAGGGAATGGGGATTTTGCAGTATCCTTCCCCTGGAGTGGAGAGGAAATGGGGATTTTGTAGTATCCTTCCCCTGGAGTAGGGTGGGAATGGAGATTTTGCAGTATCCTCCTGGAGTGGGGTGGGAATGGAGATTTTGCAGTAACCTTCCCCTGCCATGCCCACCAAGCCACGCCCACCAAGCCACACCATGCCCACCAAACCACGCCCACAGAACTGGTAGTAAAAAAATTTGGATTTCACCACTGAGCCACAGGTTGTTTTTTTCCTTACATCTATAATTAGCCTGAACTGGATTTAGCATATACCATATTTTTGTAATTCAAACCAAAATTGAACATGTTCGTTTAGGGAGCTAGTACATATCTGTAGTTCTCTAAAAATAAATGCAAGGAAATGGTTTATCCTTGCTTATCCTAAGCATTTACAAATTAGCAGGTGTATTTTGGAAGTCCAGTCTAAAATCCATTTATAGCGTTAAACATCTTAGTTCTCAAAATAGATTTAAGTACGATGAAAAGGTTACTGCAGGCTTCCTTTTCTCTCAATTAATTCTACTTATCAAGTAAAAACCAAGGGCTACTTTGTTACAGCAACAAGATCGCTAAGAATTCAATTAACATTTCAACATTTAATTATATTCAACAGATCATAATCAATCTGTTATCAACAGAAAATACCTAATTTAAATAATAGGCAATTTAATTTAAAACTAAACTAACATATGAGTTAAATAAAAATTACATTCTATGTTTTCTGCCAGGTCTCTTATTATAGCATGCAATTGATGTACATTCCCTTACCTCCTCAATACTATTTGGACTAATAGTATTTGGACTAATTTTGATACATAAAATGTAAAATTAAATACATAATTTGTGTAAGTCAAAAAAGAACTATTCATCAAAGTTCTTGTATAGATTGGTGATAAAAGATAGGCAAATCTGTTGTATTGGTTTACTTCATGTTTCCACTTTTGGAAGTTTGTTGCATTCTGATTATCTGTAAATTGGCATTTTTTTAAAAAAACAACATTACACTCTTTTCATATTTTTGGGAGACGCATTTCCCTGTAATAATGCATTTTGGGGGCCTTGAATATTTTTGCAGCTAATTTACCCAATATTCTAGGGCACACATTTCTCTAAAATGCCAGCATATTATTTTCTAACTAGTAAACTATATTGTAAAATTCAGAAATTAAATGTTCAAGCTGTGAATGAATACCATAGGCATCTTATGGAAAACCACAATGATATCCCACGTGTCATGATATCAGCCTGAAAGTTACATAATTTACATCATTGGCAGGATAATGTCAAGATGCACATCATATCATCTACTTACACATACCTTCCCCAGACACCCATTCGAGGATATAACAGCCTCGGCAGGGAAAGGCGTCTAAACAGTCAAGATGACTGTCATAACAGTACAATTGAAACACTGCCCCTCATGTTGCTGCTTTGATATCCCATTTTGTACAAAGGACAGGTGTTTCATTGCCCTGCTGTGACTATATATATATATATTTTACCACTACTATTCACAGCTCCTAGTGATCCAACTGGGAAATTTTACAATTTCAAATTCATCTGTTATGGAAGCTAATTGCTGTAGATAATATAGATTTTTTTCCCCCAGGTAAAGCTGGAAATGTTTGTACATTTGACCAGAAAATCCCAAACTTTGGGTCAGATGGAATTGTTCCCTTTGGGAAATGGATATTACTATAGGGTTTATGCTACATTTGCTTACATCTGCTACATCAGTTTTGAAAAACTGAGCCTAGCATGGTCATTTGTCATTAGCAGAAGCTGGATCTGTCAAAATTAAAAGATAGAATTTTCCATGATATGGTAATAAGTTCTTTTACCTACTAATGCCTCCAGTTATGGTACTGTCAAAATATTAGGAGTAGCGAACTGTAGATGATGCAGATGTTCACTCCGAGGAGGAATACAGCTGTTTTGGGATCAGCACAGCCTGCATCTATGTCTGTTTGCTTCCTACCACCCATCCTTTTTTTTTTTTTTTTTTAGCAAACAGATGGATATTCTCTTTCCCAAATATTATTTGGCTTCTTTGTAAAGCTAGCTGGAACTTCTAACTGCTTGGGAAATCAAAGTATACAATCACATATGAAATGGCTTCAGGGAAATCTCTTCTTTTGGCTGCAAAACAGAATAGTTAAGAGGATCAAAGATTAAACACATACTATAACTCGGACAGAAGTTATAGCCTGCTTGAAAAAGTCTTCATACAAGGGCTAAGAAGCAGAATTCAAACCGCCTGAAAATCGCCTTTGCTATACAATGCCAGGATTAAGAGATTGACTGTAGGTGCACATTATGCTTGACTGTTGAATATAATCAATGCTCTGCTTTAGCAGACTGGGGTGAATGTTTATCATTGTGAGCTTGGGCATGAATACACTGACTGCTATTAATTAACCTGATGGGATATAGAGTATCACTCTGAAATATTAGATAATAGTTAGATAATTATTCCTGAGGGAATGTTCATACATTCATAGATAGGTTAACTTCAGACCAACAATCAAGTAAGCAATACCCCAATCAAGAAACAGCTACAGAGCCAGAGGTGGTATCCAGCAGGTGCTGATCAGTTCTGGAGAACCAGTAGAGGAAATTTTGAGTAGTTTGGAGAACCGGTAAATACCACCTCTGACTGGCCCACCCCCATCTATTCTCTGCTTCCTGAGTCCCAGCTGATCAGGAGGAAATGGGGATTTTGCAGTAACCTTCCCCTAGAGTGAGGAGGGAATGGAGATTTTACAGTATCCTTCCACTGCCATGCCCATCAAACCATGCCCACAGAACCGGTAGTAAAAAAATTTGAATCCATCACTGCAAAGAGCCATCAGTACACAGCCCAACCAAACAATCTTTAAGATCTACACAGACAGGCAAGAATATAAACTGACAGCAAATAGCACTCCTTACTAGCACTGATGATGTTACCTAGTTAGGGTAATGAAACATTTGCAAGAAAACAAGCAAGCTCAGAGAACACCAAGGACCCCTCACTAATGTTCATACAGCACACCTATCCATAGTTTAAGCTTACTATTATTTCCTTTTGGGTGCTCAGCAAATAACCAGGTAAATTGTTGACAGTATCTCAACCAGGGGTGAAATGCTCCCGTTCGGACCGGATTGCCCAATCCGGTAGCAATGGTGGCAGGTGGTTTGGAGAACCAGTAGCAAAAATCCCTGCCCCCCTCCCCTGCCCAGCTAAGTCGCATGATCATCAGAAGCTTTTTTTAAAATTTTTAAAAGCATTTTTTTCTACAAACCCTTCGGCCGAATAAATGCTTTTAAAAGTAAAAAAAAAGCCTCTGATGATCGCGCAGCTCAGCTGGGATCGTCAGAGGCTTTTAAAAGCATTTTTTCTACAACCTCTTCAGCTGAAGAGGTTGTAGAAAAA